>NC_136272.1:30493606-30685703 GCF_964187855.1 Myxine glutinosa
GATCACCAGTAGCATTTAAAGGTCCTCCGTCGCGTGTGCTTAGTGGCGCTCCGACCAACAGCCTGGAAACGAACACAAACAGCACTTCCACCATGAGACTTTAATTGAGGCTTTCAAAAAAAATAAAGCCTGATTTGTAAAATCAATCATGCGTTATTACAATTGGTGACCATGCCCCCAGCAGCATGTTATGTTATAGTTGAGTGGCAAATAGACCACATGGGTTAAGTGCAAGCCTACAAGTCTGTATAGTGTGCTCGCCTCTTTTTCCGTTTGTCCTTTTCCATTCATCCTTTGCTCTCCCTTTTTTCTCATGTGCAACACCTCCACAAAAAATTCTCACCTCTACTAGCTTCTATTATCACACAAAAACAACACATCTGAAACCCTCCTCCTGC
Organism: Myxine glutinosa; assembly: GCF_964187855.1. Lineage (NCBI taxonomy): Eukaryota > Metazoa > Chordata > Myxini > Myxiniformes > Myxinidae > Myxine > Myxine glutinosa. The sequence goes on from NC_136272.1 coordinate 30,494,005, forward strand.
TGTGCATAGTGAAACAGATAGATTCCCACCATCACGATTACCGCAAGTTCTGTTAACAAGCAAAAAAAAAAAAAAAAGCATTGACGACCAAATTAATGCAATGTCTTCTGCATTGCTACAACACAGCCAGAGGCCAACAATTTTCAGTTCGGAAATAGAAGATGAAAAATAAATCAGTTCTTCAAGCCGAGCATCACTGTGACGTCACCACCAGCTGAGCTCCATTGCGACATGTACTGGGTTCTTGCAGCGTTATTACCTCCGCCATGGAAGGTGCACCGACTTTATGTTTTCACCCCTGTTTGATGGATTTGGATGAAACTTGGCAGACAGGTTGGGTGTGTGACAAGAACGAATCGATTGGATTTTGGTGAAGATCCGGATCCAGATCATAGAATTTTCCAAATGATTCTTCACCATTGAAAAATAGGGCCAACAAATGAGATATCAAAAAGTTGTGAACAAGTTGTAACAAAACTTGGAAGATAAGTTGGGTAGTTGACAAGAACAAGCCAAATCTATTTTGGTTCTGGTCCAGATGCACATCCGGCCGATGAGAGATACAAAATGTAAAATGTTCATCCTGGTGGAGGTATGTGCTCTACCGAGTGTCGTTCTGGTGTTTTTAAGCCATAAGAGACAGATTCATTTTGCCAGAGAGTAGTAGCAGCACAGCTGTGACCATGTGATCCTCACTGGGGATCATCAGCACAACGTAGTGCCCCCTACCAGGAATGAATGTCCTTTTGGACTATAGGTGGTGCAACCCTTAATCCATGTGAAGGAATATCTCAGATCAAGTCTCATCAATGGTGATAACCACACATCACCCACTATGCGGAAGCATTGCCTTTTGCATTACGATAGTACGGCCAGAGCTATAATTTGTGGTTGGGATATTAAAGATCTAAACGTCAGTTCTCCAACCTGAACATTACAGTAACATACATCACCACCAATAAACCCACCATTATGGCTTTTAAAAACACTGTAGGTACAAAATAGGGGTTGCAGTGGAGCTCACTGTTGGTAGTCCTGCAGGAAAGAAAACAGCGTCTGGAATTCTGCAGGAAGGATGCGGCACCATTCTTTCACGAGAAAGTCAATCAACTCTCAACTATTTGATGAAGGTGAAAAACGCTGTCTCGGGTGTTGTTCCAGAACATTTCATAAATGGTCGATTGGGTTCAGGTCCTATAACTGAGAAGGCCATGACATGTGGATAACATCAGTGTTATGATCATCAAAACATTGGGTGACTACACGTCTTCTGTGGATGAGGGTATTGTTATCATGGAAGACTGGCAGTAAAGAAATGGTACAACATGTGGTGAAGATGATCACTCAGTATTGATTGGCATTCATCAAGTATCGATTCGCATTGACTTTGCCTTCTAACGGAATGACTGCACCCAAACCAGGCCAGGAAAATGTGCCCTACATCATTATAGAACCACCAGAACCCTTCACTGTTGGAAGCATGCACTCAGGGTTGTAGAGTTCTTTAGCTTGGCGTGACACGTGCACTCATCTGTTTGTCGAGAACATGGTGAGGGATGATTCATCTGACCATATCACGTTTCTCCACTGTTCGGTATTCCGTTGCCTGTGCTCTTTGCACCAATGAACTCACAAGCATGCATTGCCAGGTGTGATGAGTGGTTTGTGCACTGTAACCCGACTATGGTATCCTGCTGTGTGGAGTTCTCGGCGTACCGTTTCTTGATGAAACTGGCTGCTTGTGCCCCAGGTTGAAATTTACAGTCAATTGATCTGCAGTTGCTTGCCTGTTTTGCCTTGCACTTCAAATTAATAAACGGATATCACGATCCTGGAGTATGCGCTTCCACCGACTGTTGCCCCTTGCTGATGATGTCTTTCCCTCAGTGTTCCATGCCGACATCACCTTAGACACCATTGCTCATGAAACATCAGCAAGTGGAGCTATCTTTGTCACTGAAGCTCCTGCCAAACGCAACTCGACAATCACCCCTCTTTCAAAAGCCCTGGTGTTGGGCCAGCGGCTAGGGTACCGGCTTAGGATCCTAGGATCCTGGGTTCGAATCCCGGTCGATCGCTGAATTAACGCCAGGGGGGTGACTCAGCCTGTCATCCTTCCGAGGTCAGCTAATTGAGTACCAGTTCACTGGTAATTCCCTGTTTGTCGTAAAAGGCGACAAACAGGGTTGGCGGCAGGAAGGGCATCCGGCCGTAAAACATTGCTTCAAAAAGGGGACCAAAAAAACAACAACAACCATGGTGCCCGAAAAAGGCCAACCCCCGCTTTGCGGGGGAAAATGGTCTCTAAAGGTGGTTTATAACCCGACTATGGTATCCTGCTGTGTGGAGTTCTCGGCGTACCGGTTTTTGATGAAACTGGCTGCTTGTGCCCCAGGTTGAAATTTACAGTCAATTGATCTGCAGTTGCTTGCCTGCTTTGCCTTGCACTTCAAATTAATAAACGGATATCACGATCCTGGAGTATGCGCTTCCACCGACTGTTGCCCCTTGCTGATGATGTCTTTCCCTCAGTGTTCCATGCCGACATCACCTTAGACACCATTGCTCATGAAACATCAGCAAGTGGAGGTATCTTTGTCACTGAAGCTCCTGCCAAACGCAACTCAACAATCACCCCTCTTTCAAAATCACTGTGGTCTCCTGTTGCAGCCATGCCAGCCATAAATATAGGCAACCAGGCCTGTGCAGCATCTTTATACATGACCCTAAGCATGCTGGGATGTTATTTGCTTAATTAACACACATGGAAGCCGTTGCTTTCAATAAACCTGGTGTTCCTCATTTACCCAGTTATTTCCTTAATTTTGTCCACTACCTGTTTGGTATGTACATACAGTATATATATATATATAATCGGGAGATTAAATCAGACGCGGACGTAGCTTCAGGACGTCGATCTTTAATTTTCGACAAGCTTTCGACCAACAAAGGTCTTCTTCTTAGTCGTCCCCAAGTTCAACTTAGAGCCAAGGGTGTACTTACTTTTTCCACATGCGAAATTTGCATTTATGTTTATTTAAATTATACAATGGACTACAAAATGTAAATGTTTCATGATATTTGTTATATTATATTATAGCGGTTCCCGCTGAATATACACAATCGCCTTGCACCTGCCAGGACGCGGCCAGGGCGCGATCGCCGTGCCGGGCTCATCCGGACGGGCCCAGACGCGCCTCTCCTGGGCATGCCCGGACTCGCTGTTCCCGGGCACGCCCGAACCTCCCGGTCACGCCCAGTCTCGTCTTTCCCGGGCATGCCCGCTCGCGCCTTTCCAGGGCTCGCCCAGAGCGCCCGGGCACGCCCAGCCTCGACTTGCCAGGCCGCGTCCAGAACGCCCGGGCATGTCCAGACTCGCCTTTCCAGGGCTCGCCCAGAGCATCCGGGCATGCCCGCTCTCGCCTTTCCAGGGCTCGCCCAGAGCGCTCGGGCACGCCCAGCCTCGACTTGCCAGGCCGCGTCCAGGACGCCCGGGCATGTCCAGACTCGCCTTTCCAGGACTCGCCCTTGACACCCGGGCATGCCCGGTCTCGGTTTTCCCGGGCAAACGCCCCGGCATAAATGTGTATATATATTGCTGCCCGATAAACGGGCTTAGGAGAATACCTGAGCTGTTTTGTTTCAATAAAGCAACTCGGACGAATTCCGTCTTTGGTCGCGTCAATTCTTTCGACTCGCGTTGGAGCGCAGCTCCTTCAATATCACCTTTATCTATCAATGTTAGATATGTGAAAGAAGAACAGAAACATAAACCTCTCCTCTTTCCCAAGTAAATACAAGACCTATTTTTCCAAACGCTAACTCTTGATAAGTTTTCTTTTTATCTTTATCACTAATGTTGTTGGATGTTCATTTATTAATTAGTTTATATTTATTATATAATTTTTCCAATTATTTGTTGAAGAACTTCATGAAGCTGATGTTTTCGCGGTCCTCCCTTTCCCTCGCGGTCCCCCTGTGCTGTCTTTCCCTCGTGGTCCCCCTGTGCTGTCTTTCCCTCGTGGTCCCCCTGTGCTGTCTTTCCCTCGTGGTCCCCCTGTGCTGTCTTTCCCTCATGGTCCCCCTGTGCTGTCTTTCCCTCGTGGTCCCCCTGTACTGTCTTTCCCTCCTGGTCCCCCTGTGCTGTCTTTCCCTCGTGGTCCCCCTGTGCTGTCTTTCCCTCGTGGTCCCCCTGTACTGTCTTTCCCTCACGGTCCCCCTGTGCTGTCTTTCCCTCGCGGTCCCCCTGTGCTGTCTTTCCCTCATGGTCCCCCTGTACTGTCTTTCCCTCGTGGTCCCCCTGTGCTGTCTTTCCCTCGTGGTCCCCCTGTACTGTCTTTCCCTCGTGGTCCCCCTGTGCTGTCTTTCCCTCGTGGTCCCCCTGTGCTGTCTTTCCCTCGTGGTCCCCCTGTACTGTCTTTCCCTCGCGGTCCCCCTGTACTGTCTTTCCCTCGTGGTCCCCCTGTGCTGTCTTTCCCTCGCGGTCCCCCTGTACTGTCTTTCCCTCGTGGTCCCCCTGTACTGTCTTTCCCTCGCGGTCCCCCTGTACTGTCTTTCCCTCGTGGTCCCCCTGTGCTGTCTTTCCCTCGCGGTCCCCCTGTCCTGTCTTTCCCTCGCCGTCCCCCTGTGCTGTCTTTCCTTCGCGGTCCCCCTGTACTGTCTTTCCCTCGTGGTCCCCCTGTACTGTCTTTCCCTCGCGGTCCCCCTGTACTGTCTTTCCCTCACGGTCCCCCTGTACTGTCTTTCCCTCGCGGTCCCCTGTGCTGTCTTTCCCTCGCGGTCCCCCTGTGCTGTCTTTCCCTCGCGGTCCCCCTGTACTGTCTTTCCCTCGTGGTCCCCCTGTGCTGTCTTTCCCTCGTGGTTGTCAGCTCTTTCACGAGCTTCGATTCAGTATACAAAAAAAAAAAAAAAAAATGTTGTTGAAATGAAGATCAAATAGCTGTATGTTGAAATACGTTGAAAAAGTCAAAACTTTACATGGGGTGTACTTACTTTTTCACGTGACTGTATATATTTCTTTGCACAGAGACCAGGAGAAATGGACAATAATACTTTGATTATTCACCTTAATGAAAAATGTAAAATATTTTTGTGATAAATTATTTTATTGGATTGAAAGGTTTGCAATCTGTACTTGTTGTACGATTATTCAATTTAGTCATGAGGCCGTTATAAATAAGTGTGTAGTAATTAAATTGTCTTTGTAAAGGGGTGTGGGAGAGGGGGGCTTTGAGGGTGAGGGTGATGCAAGTAAACTGCACTTCCCCCATCTACCCTTACAAAGTGCCCTTGATATAAAGATTGCTTTGAATACATTCATTTTCATATCTGGAGTTGAGCATCCTGATGATACAACCTAAAATGCATCCATTTGTTCATCAACCTGGAAAATACCTTGAACATGTGATGCGGCCTGTCCAAAAATCTCCTGGTACCCCATTGGGGATATAATCCTGAAGCTCACACGGTACCGGTTCCTCAGCCAATCAAAAGCAGTGTAAACAACGGAAATGAGTGAGTTGGCCTACTCCAAGCCAATTGCAGCCACATAACGGCAAAACCTGCAATCTCCCAGCTGCTTCCTTCTTGCAAACAACAATGGTGGGTGGAACCGGATGAGAGCTAGAAACCAAATATGAACCCAAGTCCCAAGAGGTCTTCAGATATCGTCTTCAAAGGAAAGAAATGTCCCACAGTTTCTCCCGCCATCAACAGGTTGAGAGGCCACACCGACGGGTTCAAGTCACAAGGGGTCACGATTATTCGCCCATGCCGTTGCATTCCTACAGGACTAATGGCACCCTGGAGAAATAGGCCCAGGTGACGACAACACCGTTGTCTTGTGAATGCCTCACCCCGTCCGCACCTCAGCATTCCGAAAGTTGTCTTAACTTGCAGAACGCACGACCACAAAACTCCAACAGATTTAAAACTATGCGGTTGCGACTTCAACTGCGGAGGAAACCTCGAGCCTTCAAACGAACATTTTACAACACACTAAACTGTGAGACTAATACAACAATAAACAAATCCAAATTATTGATTCAAGTACCTTTCCCACCTTCAGTAAAGAGAGAAAAGGTTTAAAAAAAAGTTTCGTTGCACAAATAAAAACAATTTGATCAGCAACAATAATAAAGTAGTCGAGGCGCATGGAAAACAGAAGAGCAGATGGCAGGCAACAGGTGCACATAAATGTTGGGATTAGGCAGATAAAACAGTCAGCACCGATGGTAGAGTCAGCTTGCCGTATCACTGAGCAATGGTCTCCATAGTTTTTATCAATCTAAAGCCAAAAGCTCCTTTTCCTGTGGAAAGCTTCACTGCATATAAATCTGATGTCTCATCACCTTGTCTGGAAATTGGGTCGACGAAACTATGGAGCACAAGGAGTCACAAATTGAGAATTCTGACTGCGGCCCCAATTGCTCCCACCTGCTTGTCGGGACCGGCCGGGGAAGTTTTTGTCCAATGTCTTTCACGAACCGGCTGGTGAGGCCCGACATTCGACCGAAAGAGATTTGGACAGAAATTTGTAATTTGCTCAGGGTGTTGGTACGCAGCACATGGCTTTTGAAACAGTTGTTGCAAGGTCGTGGCAATGCAATCCACCTGATGCAGGCGATGTTCCTGTAAGTTATAACAGGAATTTGTTGAGGGTGTTGGAAATAACTTGGCCTATACATACTCTTCATGAAAGACACCGTGGGATCTTTAACGCCCACTGGTTAATAATAGCAGATGGGATACCGGGCATAACGTCCATCAGAGGGACGGTGCACTCTGCGATTTAACACCCTGACTGTGAAGCACCGATCCGATAGTTTATAGTCAGGTCGGGAATCAAACTCAGACTACACCGCTCAGAAATAACTTCTCTACCTCGACACCGTCTTGTAAAAGGAAAGGCAGAGCAACTATCGGGGATGCCTCTTCATGGTGGTTGTACCCCCCAACACAAGTTGGGAGCCAAATCTTCCCCGCTGCCCGGATTCGTCAGGCCAGCATGGTCATAGCCAGAGTGCCGATTGGTCTCCATGGACCGGCCCTTTCCCTCGTCTCTCTCTCTCCAACTCTGTCGTGGTCCGGACTTCGTGAAGGTGGCGATACACCATCCTGGATGTGGGGATCTCTGGGTCTCTCCTGGAAGATCAATCGGCTGTCTTCGTGCTGCGGGCTTGTTCAAGAGAACTGTCTGGGGCTATACAACAACAACAACAACAACAACAACTAAAGGCAGACTTAGCTTTATGCTTATGAAATGAAAAATAAATAAACAAAGAACAATTTACTGTATATTCCACTGGTCTGAAATAATATGCAAGTAAAGGAAGAGTGTCCCAGTTATTCAAGATGAAAATACAGGAACCAAACGGTCTCTAAAAGATGGCGTGAAGCTAAGATTCAGATCAATTTGGCTCAGCCAATCCGATTAATCACAATCAGTCAAAACAGATTCCAGAGACACAGAAAGAATGCTGTTATACTGGAAAACAACGAGTTTATCAGATCATGGTTATCGATGCAAAATCAATACTATGGTGTGCAGTGTACCTGCAGGTGAGTGTATAGGGGAGGGTGGGGGGACATGGTCTCATGCTCTGGAATTTTGGAAACCAGGTTTCAGATAATGTTCACATTCCTTTACAGGTGGGTGGATGGCAGGAAGAGGAGAAAATGGTTATTCATTATTCGATCTCTGTGTGAAGTTTCCATCACCCTCTCTCCTCCAGCCACTAGGTTTGCGCATTACAGAAGAAACTTTGGAAGCAGGGGGGATTGTGGGTAAGTAAGAGGGTGGGGAGGGTGCTTGTAGGTGCTTGCCAATGACCACCTCTAAAGCTTAACAATGGCTTTCCTAGAATAGCTTTCCTGTTTCGCAGAACAAAAATCGAAATGGAGTACATCTTCCACTGGAAATAACCAGAGCAAATATATCAATGTCCAGGAAGATGTGAACATTCTTTGGGAAGAAATGAAAAATAATATATAAACGATTAAAGATTTTCTCGTTGTTCTTGAGTATCTCAAGGTTATGGTGGATGGGTTGAACGAGAGAGCAAAGAACCCTATAACAGATCCTACCCAAGCTAAACAACTACTCCCACCACAATCCTCCCCCACAACCTCTCTTTTTTCACGCCCTCCCAAATCCCATCATTCAATGGCCTGGAATTTCTCTGCTTTTGTGAAAGGCTGTGTATCTCACTCACAGGTGGATCAGTGCAGCCGATGTGACAATACGTCGCTTTACAATCCGCCAGAAATTATATAATTCTCCTACCAAGAGCTACCTCGATTTGCTTACGTTTGATTAATTATTCTTAGCCAAGTGGTTAGACCTTATTGGAGAATGAGCATCCTGTTTACAAAATCTTGTGAAATCAATTCAGCATTTTCATTCCTGCCATTTCCATTTTTTACCATGCAAGGACATTCTGGAGAAACTCCAGTTAAATTGCAAAAAAATAATTAAATACTTTGTTGGGCAGAAATTAAGATGAACTCCATCAGCAGTGATACCGTGTATTAGTCGACTTCAAGCAGGTGGTGCACCACCATCTCAGGTCATCCCCTATCATTACACCCATGATCATTTATACCCCTATGACCCTACCCAACCCAACCCTCATACTTGTATGGCTGGAAATGGAGCCTAGATGTATACACACTCGCGCTATGAGCTTTCAAGCCGAGGTTCAAATCTTGGCCTAGCTATAAACTGCCATCCTGGTGATGCACGTGCCGGGCGAAACACCAATGTGTATGCCATCCCACGAATGGCCATTGAACCCCTCTACCACATTTACTTGGTGGATCTTAAAGATCTCACAGTGTCATCCGTAAAGAGTAGGAGAGTTGTTTGAGGCACCTGAACAAATTCCAAATTTCTGAATTCTACCCTACAGTGGGCACTGCATCAGTGGCACAGATGTGCCCTCAGTAAATGATGCAACCCGCAGCCACGTGCTGCATATGAAATAAATAACAAGCCGAGGAAGCGGGTTACTAGGTTTCCTTCCCTCCTCCCGCTCTTATTTTCCTCTTTGTTCCTTCCCTTGCTTGTTCAGTCCACATGTGGTCCCACTACCCCACAGTCAGTGCATTGACTTTTCACCCTCCATCACTCCACCATTTCAAGAACTGAGGCCTTGGATAGAAAAAGGTCTTTCACAGATTGTCAAGCATAACACTTCTCTCTAATCAAATAATCACCATAAATCTAACCACAAATTAAAACCCACTTTATTCCTTCAATAGCTAAAAAGAACGTTCAGGTCATTACAAGAACATCTTCCTAAACCACAACACCCTGCAGCTGACAAAGAAAATGGGGGCCAAGTTCATTCCGACTGGTTGTATGTTTCACATTACTGTACATGGAACTTGTCAAGGTTCATGGAAGAGATACATCATATCTTTAGAAAGTGAAACTGTACTCACTTGGGAGGATAGATAATACTTATTAGTGGCTCCATGATTATATATATATATATTATATAAAATAGTCGAAAATATTTTTTGAAATTTATATATATATATATATTTCCTTTTAATGTAAAATTATATCACTGAATTTAAGGCTGCCCCTGTTACAATGCATTCTCAGAATAACTTGGCAAGATTACGGATACCATGACTCTTGAACCACAATCTGTGGATAAAAATGTTTCTCGTACACCAAGCAAAGCAAATGCCCTCATAACCTCAACCATTGTGGTGTTGCAAAATGTTTAAATTTGCACAACGCGTTCAGCGAATTCCATTGGGAATAGCGAGAAAACCTCAAACATTTGAAAGTTTACTCAAATAAACTTCACGCATCACTCCAGGTCTCGTCTTCGACATAACCACAGCGACATTGATACCAGCCAGCCTTGTGGTGTGACCAAGCATTAAACTGTCCAGATAGTCAGCTTCAACTTCATCACAAATTAAAATATATATATACACATTGGAGAAACGTTCCAATAAAGTCAGTCGGGCATTTTGTGGAACTTTGACCATCTCTCCACCTGGAGAAAAAAAAAATGCCTGAAAAGAAGAGGAACAAGGAGCTGGTACTCTAGGTCCCCCGCCCGGCATTTGGGTGGTATGAGGAATAGATTGTGTGAAAGCTATGGTGAAAGTGTTCAATGAAAGAAAGAAAATGAAAGCTAAATGTTCAATGTTTTTTGAAATATCGCGTACACAAGCCAAGTCACCAAGATAGTTGCCTTGGCAACATAATTCAGCCAATCACAGCCGTGATCTAATGAGGTCGTGATAATGTCATGAGGAATAAATATCTGCAACATGAAAGCAAAATGTTCAACGGTTTTTTAAACATCGCATACACACACGTACGTGGACGGATGATCGGTCGGTCGGATAGAGCTCATTTTAATGTCCCCAATCTCTGACCTTGTCGGAGGGGCGGGAGAAGAAATCTTTTGTATTTTGTGAGAGGTGTTTTCATACATATCAATGGAAAGTTTGACGTTCGAAAGACATCCAAGTTCCCTGCTGAGACTACAGCACTTTCAACAATTACCACAGCAGATGCAACGATGGATAGACTCGGTATTAAAATTGTGTTGCGTGTTAATACTTTACATCGTTTACAAGCGACAAATGGCATGCATTTTTTATAAAAAGGAAGAGTTCTGGTCATTCAACTCTTGCGAGTGCGAAACCTGACAGAGCAAACATTTCATTCAATAAAAAGGGAACAAAAACAAATCGCAGGAGAATATGCTTTGTTAGGTGACGAGAGGTGATGCCAGAAAGGACTCAGATTTAATGAATAAGGGCTACAGACAGCACCAACCTCCAATCTATTAAATAACACAATGTAACCATTGTTTAATTCATGATTAGTTTATGGTTATATCCCCTATCTGGTCATGATCTATACCTTGGGTGTGTGAAGTTTCCTAAAAAGCTGATAAAAGTCTATTGTTGGGTAAACTTTACGTGCAACGTTTACGTTCCTTTGAAGCATCTCATATAACAATTTAACCCTTTCGGTGAAAATAGTAGGAAAATAGGAGTTCCTATCCTAGGCTACATCAAATTAACATTGAAATCGATGAGAAAATCAAAAATAATTTCACTTTAGCTCTCCAAAAAAGGATTTACAAAAGACTAACATTTCTCCCTTGCCTACGCCTAAGGTTGACACATTCAGGTGATAGGGACTGAATTCCAATAAAGGTGGCATCGCATGTCCATCGCTCTGGACCATGCGCATGTCGCAGGCAGAGCTCAGCAGGTCTCCCAGCATGAAAATTAGGACACTGGGGGCAAAGCACCCCTTTGACCACTTTAACCAAAATTAGCAGTTTCTAAGTTTTTATACGAACTTATCAATAACTAGAGAGTTCATAGAACACAATACCCCACGTAGTGTTACTTAAATTTTAATAAAAGTGATTTTAACGATTGTTTAAAAAATCTGAAAGTTTAGTGCTGTTGAAGGAGTCCAGAAGGAGCGCTCCCAAATATAAGGCTCCACCCTTATACACCACCCCCATGAACCTTCATTGAAATTGAAGTACTGCAGAACTTGGAGGTTCTTGGAAGTATTATGACAGGTGATTTGTGTATTACAGTTTTCAAGTATATAATTAAATTTACATAAAATAAAGATTGTAAAAGTCGTATACATAAATTAATTCCGGATTTTATCACGCAGTGGAGTTATTCTCCTCATCTCCATCTCCACCATCTCCACCAACCTCATCTCCATCTCATCTGCTCCATCATTTGAACACCTGGCTTTTAAACTCTCTGGTCGCACGCAGTCAGTCATGGCTGTCGTCTACCGCCCTCCCAAACCACACCCATCATTCCTGTCTGACTTCTCCTACTTTCTGACCCAGCTATGTTCCCTCTCCCCCTCAATCCTCCTCCTTGGTGATTTCAATATCCACATTGACTCCACTGACTCCACAATAACCACTGACTTCACTGATTTACTCACCTGCTTTAACCTCACTCAACATGTCGACTTTCCTACCCATATCCGTGGTCACATTTTGGACCTTGTCTGCTCCACTGGATTAAATTTGCACCATCTCTCTGGTTCCGACCTCACCCTCTCTGACCACTTAGCCATCACTCTGACCATCAACATCCCCGCCCCAACACCAAGGCATTATCGCACTATCAACTTCCGTAAGCTAAACGCTCTTTCACCTACCTCATTCTCATACACCCTCTCTGAAAAAATGTCCACTTCTCCCTTCATTGACCTCCATACCCCTTCCGACCTCACTGACTACTACAACCACACTCTCTCCTCCTGCCTTGACCAGCTTGCGCCTGTAAAAACCAAAACAGTTTCTTTCACCCATTCTGCTCCCTGGTTTACCCCTGAACTCCGCCTGATGAAAACTCGTGCTCGCCAACTTGAAAGACTCCGCAATAAAACGGGTCTCACAGTTCACTCCCAAGCCTACAAGGACCACCTACAACACTACAAAGATGCCCTCTCCCACGCCCGCTCCGCCTACTACTCTCAAATTATCCACTCTGGCTCCGGAAACCCAAAAGCACTCTTCTCGACAATAAACAAACTCCTCCGCCCCCTGAACACCACCACCCAGTCATTCACAGTAGACAACTGCATCTCCTTCCTCTCTTTCTTCCAACGCAAAATTGACAACATCTACAACAGCTTGACCACCGCCGCACCCGCTCCCCCTCCAACCACCTGCCCCCCCTTGTCCTGCCATCCCCTGTCTCGGTTCTCCCCAATCTCCCCTACTGACCTCTCTGAACTCCTCATAGGAATGAAAACTGCCACCTGCACTCTTGACCCGATCCCCTCCAGCTTTGTCAAGGCCTCCCTCCCTGCTCTCTCTCCACTTATCATTGCAACAATAAACTCCTCCCTGTCTACAGGCATCGTCCCACCTTCCCTCAAAATTGCTGCTGTTACCCCCATTCTAAAAAAACCTGGTCTAAACCCTGACACCCTAAACAACTTCAGACCCAATCTCCAACCTACCCTTTCTGTCAAAAGTTTTGGAACGCGCTGTAGCCACTCAACTCAAACATCACCTCTCTGCCAATAACCTGTATGAAACATTCCAACCCGGATTCCGCTCCAACCACAGTACTGAAACTGCTCTCCTCAAAATCACCAACGACCTTCTCCTCTCCTCTGACGCTGGCAACCTCAACATTCTCGTCCTCCTCGACCTCAGTGCTGCCTTTGACACCATCGATCACACCATCCTCCTCACCCGACTTGAATCCACCTTTAACGTTACCGGCACTGCCCTCTCTTGGATTAAATCATACCTCTCTGACAGACGCCAGTTCATCTCCATCAATAACTGCAAATCCCCCACTGCTCCGCTCCCCCAAGGTGTCCCCCAAGGTTCAGTTCTTGGCCCCCTCCTCTTCATCCTTTACCCGTCCCCCCTCGGTCACTTAATCCGCCGTCATGGTCTCCAATTCCACTGCTTCGCCGATGACATCCAGCTTTTCATCTCCACCAAGTCAATCTCCACCGCCACCCACTCTATCCTGACAAACTGCATCACTGAAATAAAATCCTGGCTTCAAATCAACTTCCTCAAGCTTAACTGTGATAAATCTGAAATAATCATCATTGGCCCAAAAACGCTCACAAAATCAACCCATAACTTTGCCCTCAACATCGACGGTATCCCAGTATCCACCTCCCCTCACATCCGGAATCTTGGCGTTTTCTTTGACCAAACCCTTTCCTTCGACAAATACACTAAACAGATCACAAAGTCAGCCTTCTTTCACCTGAAAAACATTGCCCGTCTCCGCTCATCCCTCTCCTCCACGGCTGCAGAAACCCTCATCCACGCCTTCATCACCTCCCGTCTGGACTACTGCAATAGCCTCCTCTATGGTTCACCCTCAAAAATCACCAATAAACTCCAATACATTCAGAACTCCGCTGCCCGTCTACTCACCCATTCCCGGACCCGTGACCACATCACCCCCGTCCTTTACAAGCTTCACTGGCTCCCCATCCCCCAGAGAATCCAGTACAAAATCCTCATCTTGACATACAAAGCCCTCCATAACCTGGCCCCATCCTACCTGGCTGACCTCCTCTCCAGACACACTCCCACCCGCAACCTCCGCTCTGCTGGTACCAACCTCCTGACCCCCTCCATCCGGACCAAATTCAGATCCTGGGGGGACAGGGCCTTCTCCATCGCTGCTCCCACCCTCTGGAACTCACTACCTCACACCATCAGAGACTCCTCCTCACTCACCACATTCAAAACATCACTAAAGACCCACCTGTTAAACACTGCATTCAACATTCAACCCACAGCATTTAACCCCTGACTATCTCTTCTCCTTCTCCCTCCTTTTGCTTTAAATATTTCCCTATTGATTGTCTTTTTGCAATTGTTGTTTTCATGTATTGTTATGCATTATGTTTTCCACTCTGTCAAAGCGCCTTTGGGCTTCTGGAAAAGCGCTACACAAAATAAATGAATTATTATTATTATTATTATTATTATTATTATTCTATTAATATTCTATTACACCACCCTATCCTCCACATAACAACAACAACAACAACATGCATTTTAAGGCAATTTTCCCTGCTAGAGCGGGGGTTAGCCTTGCGGTCCCCATGACAATCTTCTCCATTTTGCCCTATTTTCTGCATCTCTCCTTGTTAACCCCCTTGCCCGCATTTCTTCTTCCACCATCTTTAGCCAAGTCTTTCTCGGTCTTCCCCGTCCTCTACTTCCTTCTACATTAACTTCCATCACTCTTCTCAACCAGTCACTTTCATCCTTCCTCAATACATGACCAAACCATCTCAACCTGTTCCTCTTCACAGCATCAATCACAGGCAATATTCCCATCATCTTTCGCAATTCATCATTTGTCCTCCTCTCTCTCAACGATACTCCGCACATCCATCGAACCATTCGCATTTCCACCCTTTCCAGGCTTCGTTGCTGCTCTACGTTCATTACCCATGTCTCGCTCCCATAAATCATAACACTTCTCACACATGCAGCATACACCTTTCCCTTCAGCTTCAGCGACACTCTCCTCCTCATCAGCACGCCACTCAGTTCCCGAAACTTCTTCCATGCACATCTCACTCGAGCAACGGTTGCCGAGTCTGATCCACCTTCTCCATTCAGCATGTCTCCGAGGTAGCAAAATGTTTTCACACCTTCGAGCTTCACGCCATCTCCAAGATCCAACTCAACATTTCCTCCATCTGCAGCTCCCTCTGCGCACACCTTACATTTGAATGTAGCTGCCACACTGGTTAATGACCCTCTCAGACCACTACATTTTTGATGAACCCACTCAGCGCACATTGTACACTGAATGGAGTTCACTCCGACACCCTTCCTGCACACAGCACACGGCCACTTCCCAGTTCTTTCCACCTCACCACATGCTTTACCACTTGCCATCACCTTTGTCTTTCCGATATTCACCTTCAGACCTTTTGTCTCCATACATTCCTTCCACTTGTTCATCTTTTCCTTCAGTCCATCCATACTTTCCGCAATCAACACCAGATCATCTGCATACAACAACTCCCACGGTAAACCCTCCTTTACGTTCTGAGCCAGCACCTCCATCACAGCTACAAATAGTAGTGGACTTAGTACCGACCCCTGATGCACTCCCACCTTCACCTCAAACTCACCACTGTTCCCGTCCTTTGTCCTTACAGCTGTGCGTGCTCTTTTGTACATTGCCATCACTACTCTGATCAACCATTCCTCCACTCCTAACTTCCTCAATGCCCATGTCAATACTTTGCGTGGAACCCTATCGAATGCTTTCTCCAGATCAACAAACCCAAAAAACAACTTCTTCCTCTTATCCATGTACTTCTCCTGCAACTGCCTCACAATGAAAAGCGCATCTGTCGTTCCTCTTCCTGGCATAAATCCAAACTGCATTTCGTCGATGTTCACTTTCTTCCTTATCCTCCTTTCCAACACCCTTTCCAATACCTTCATTCCATGCTCCAATAACTTTATTGCTCAGTACGAGCCACACTCCAGAGGGTCACCTTTCCCCTTGTACAGAGGGACGAGGGTACTCAGTTCCCAATCCAGTGGAATGCGGCCTTCTTTCACCACCAGATTACAGATCTCTGTCATTCTCTTCACACCCCAACTTGCTGCTGCCTTCAACATATCTCCCACAACTCCCGTCGGCCCTCCCGCTTTTCCACTCTTCATTGCTTTTATCGCTTCCTCAACTTCCTTCTCAGTTATCTTCTCTGCCGGTCCTAAAACTGGGTTACTCTCTATGTTGTCATCCCATTCATTCTCTGTATTCAACAGCATTTCCATATATCTTTTCCATCTTCCTTTAATTCCATCTGGGTCGACAACGATTTGTCCCACTTCATCCTTCAAGCAACTCACCCCCATCACATCACACCTCTCTTTCGCTATGTGCTTTGCAATCCTGAATACTGCTTTCTGACCCTCTTCCGAATCCAAGCGTTCTCCGAACATTTTCCTACATGCCTCCTGCGCCTTTGCTACCTCTTTCTTTGCAGCCTTCCTGGCTGCCTTATAACTTTCATGCTCTGCTGTTTCTGCTCCCGTACCCTTCGCCTTCTGCCACTCTTTGAACTTCTTCCTCTTCTCGTCAATCCTCTTTCCAACTTCAACATCCCACCACCATGTTTCCGAGTGCCTCGGTGGTCCTTTTGTCCATCCACATACCTCACCAACAGCTCCCAACAGACTAGCTTTCATTGACATCCAACCACTTTCAAGCTCAACCACATTATCCTCTACCCTACTCAGCCTCTCTTTTAATGCCTCCCTTACTGTCACCTCTTTCAACCTCCACACCTTCATTCTCGGTTGGTACTTCACCCGCCGAGCTCTCCTCGCACCTTTCACCCTTATGTTGCAGACAACCAAGTGGTGCTGTGAAACAGCCTCCTCCCTCGGGATCACAAGACTCAGCTCGGGAAGACTCAGCCACCTCCACATCATATTAGTTATTCGTGCCTGTTGTATGTGTCCATTATGAAGTCCTTAAAAACAGTAAGTTTCCTGTTTGGAATGATTTTCAATTCTATTCGACTACCGGGCAGGTAGACGGAATATAAATATCTCACTCCTGTGTGCATGTGCGACCGGGATGGCAGCAGAGAGATAGTACGGTAAAATGAAAAACTTGCCTTCCTATTCATGTTCCAATTCGTGCTCAAAATACAACATTCAATTTAAATAAGCTGTTGCATGATCACAAACTGCCGATCATAAACTGATAACACAGACAGACAGATGGACAGACGGAGATGGACCCAGCTTTGCTTCACGTTCACAGGGTAAGGAACTCTTTTTATAAGGTAAAATTCACAAAATCCTGTTTTAAAAACATAAAACAAATCAGGAAAAACACTCACCTTCTAAACCAAAGGAGCCAAATCGAAAAAAAAATCCCCAAAAAACATTCTAAATTTTACATAAATTTTTTTTGCTTTCAAAAAAAATAAAAACAAACATTACTTTTTTAAAAATACGTTTCCCAAAAATTAGGTTAAAAAAGTGTGTATTGAAAATGACCACTCCTGGGATGACCACATTGCAAAGTAGCCTCTAAAGCCAGCCACGGACATGGCACCCTTCATCATTCAAGGTCTTGAAAATCAGAACTACTCACATCTTACAAGGTATTTGTCCATTGCTCAATGGAGTACTGCTCTACCCTATTGGCTGGCACCACCGAATCATCTATCTCTCCTGAATTATGTGGCATCTAAAGCTGTCAACAATTATAATTGGAATCTCTTGTGATGGGGCCGAATCAAAAGGCCTATTTTCACATCACAGGCAGGTCGGTGGTCTCTATTTTTAGACACACGTGTTCCTCCCTCCCAGTTAAACGCCCAAAATCCAGGCTTTCTGCACACCTCATCTCCTTTGCTCCTCTCCTCTCCCATTTGTTGAACCGCCTCCAGAGGCCATTAAATCCAGTCACTCTTCCCATCCAGGGCTTCAAGAAGGTAGTGCACCACCATTTCATGCCATCCCCCATCCCTACCTACAATATGTTCCACCCCCAATTAACAAAACCACAACTACCCCTTTCACATGAAGGTTACGGTTTCCCCTCACTATTTCTGTTCATTCATTCCCTTGCTTGTTGTGACTAACTGTGACCCTACCATGAGTTCGTCGCCCTTTTTACCCTCCATCACCTCCTTTATCTTGTATGGAATAATAATAAAATAACAACAACAAAAGGGTGAAATCATATTATAAAATGCATCAAATGTATTTATTTTAAGAATAATTCAAAAATAAACTATCTGATAAGCACAGTACATTATTACCCAGATTATTCATTCATAAGTAAGGTGAGAAGTAGAGAAAACACAGAAACAAAGGGGTATAAAAGAAAAGCAAGTTCTGCATTGGGCAGATCAAGCGAAATGCTTGAACATTTTTGGAGACATAATTGTAAGGCATGTGGAACGGCCCAACACAGACATTCCATGCCACTCCAAGAGAGATAAGCGAGTGCTGAGAACAGCAGCAGGTAGCTGAGAGAAGGCCAACGAGAGTACAAAGAATGAAAAAAAAAAAAGACCTCAGAAGTTTGCACTTGATTTATTTACCATGGAAGAAAGTTTGATTAACTTGGTAGATTAGGAATTCCACATTGCTGGGATGGAATATGCAACGCTTGATGAGCAATCTTTCTTCCACACAAATTTAAACAGGTGTACTAGAGCGGTACATCAGTAGTTCCAATATTTTGTGTTCTGATTGGAATCACAAAGTTATAGTACAAAAAGGTAAAATGATCATACTGATTGTCACACTGTTACATTAGTGAAAGGAACGTCATCCGTCATCCGAAGAAATGGACTTGCCTGGTAGTGTGCAGACTGGCAAGTAATCAAAATGAGGAAAAGTCAGGTGTGAGCTTGTCCTTCCTTTCCTGTACATGGACAGGTACCATTGATTTACTAATGCAGGGCCGCAGGTATTTTTTTTGGTCAATTTCACAAACTCTGAAAACCTCAAATTTTCAACACCAACAGTGCAAGAACTACAACAATCAAATGCGAGGAAACACTTCCATTGTGATCATCTTTGGTGTCATACTCAATGTTGAGCATTTGATATCGTTTCCAAAGAAAATATTTACTCTTTTGAATGAGTAAAACTGGTTTTATGCAAGCTGGTTACCCACACAGGAAAACAAAATAAAGATTCAGTTCAATATATTGTCGAGTCAGAGGCCCAGCTAATGCAGACGCTCTGTGCCGGAGAGCTAAAGGCCTCCGCAAATGACCAAAACGATGTTGAATTTTCACTGTACTGCGTTCATTCGCATTTACGATCCACCAATAGTCGCCCAATTAAATAAACCGAATTTGGCGGTGGCTCGCGCACGAAGGCAGGGAGGAGGGAAAACGTTTCTTTGCAATAAAAGGATGCATTAAAATGTATGTGGGGATAAGGATGTACAGGGCAGGATGATATATAGATTCTTGGGTAAAATGCCAGGGGCATAGAAAAGGCCCCTTTATATAAAGGTATGTGGCAAAGTATAGGAAAGAAGGGACATTTCATAGCTTATAGAAAATGTCGAACAATAGAAAAGAAGAGGCAGTCAAACAATCTCGTGTGCATGCTGGACTACCCTTGTGTTCTGAGGAGGAACCAAGTAATGCTCCAGAAAAGTTCATATATAAGGGGCGCCAATTTGATTCATACAGCTGCATGAAGAAGTAAATGTATTTTATTTGCCACAAGTAGGGTGCCGACAACATTTGCATGTTGTTTTATGTCTGCCAACAATGTGAACCCTATTTTACTCTGATGAAGGGTTAACGCCCAAAACGTCAGATTCTCCTTGCTTCCCATGACAGTTACAGCATACCTCAATGTACGTCCTGTTGATTTCATACATTAATCTGGACGACAGGTTTCATTGACTGAAAGTTGGCAGCAGTTATGCTAACTACCGTAGGAAACAAAATGGAGCCGATATTTCAGGCAGGAGAGACAGAGACAGAGACAGTCGGAGGCCCCTCTTGCTCTGACAAGGGGTTAACACCCGAAGCATCAGGATTATTCTGCTTCCGATGGCTGTTAGCATACCTTTTTTGTCAAGTTAAAGTTGATAAAAACCCATCGTTGAATCCACCTGTTTGAGTATTTCACTCCTGACACCAGCTGCATTCTTTCTTTGAGAAACTTTCATTCAGATATGTGCAGCACTTCTAGAAAATTATGGAGATAGGTTGAGTGTGATGCACAAGAGGAGGGAGGAGGTAGGGAAGTGAGGGTAGAGTCCTTGTAGGGAGTCGTCACACAGGTAGTGATAGAATGGTGAATTTTTAAAGAAGTGAAGGAGGAAAGTGAAAGACAGAAATGGAGGCACACCATTCATGCTCCATGCCAGATGCGCACACCATTAAAAGAGTGGAGAACTAGAAAAGATAATTGTGAATGAAAAAAAGAAGAAGAGAAAGAGCTTGAGAGATCTTCTTGAAGGCAGGTATTTAGTCTGCTTGGTAATGGTGATACTAGGTGGTTCGCCATTGCCTTCTCAGCAACTACTCTACTCGACAGTGATTCGGTTCACTTTTTAGCAATCTTGCAGGGGCGTATTGTATGTCTCGATGTACCTGAAAAATAATAAATTAATGAAAATATTAGTCAGGGAAGGAATTTGTAATTTGTTGAAGATGCCGGTGATAACTCGCCTACTCTTGGCGAAGGACACCGCTGCACATTTTACAACACAATCAACAACAACAACAACATGCATTTTAAGGCCATTTTCCCTGCTAGAGCGGGGGTTAGCCTTGCAGAGGCTAACCCCATGACATGACATGACAATGTTCTCCATTTTGTCCCCATGACAATGTTCTCCATTTTGCCCTATTTTCTGCATCTCTCCTTGTTAACCCCCTTGCCCACATTTCTTCTTCCACCATCTTTAGCCAAGTTTTTCTCGGTCTTCCCCGTCCTCTACTTCCTTCTACATTCGTTTCCATCACTCTTATCAACCAGTCACTTTCATCCTTCCTCAACACATGACCAAACACAGACCATGCATCTTTAACATCCACCAACTAATCATAGTAGACGGGACACCCGGCTTAATGTTCATCCGAGGGATAGCACACGCATTGATGACTGTACTTCATTGATGAAGTATGTCTACCTGTCCTTGCCTAGTGCAGCGTGTCTGATGCCAGCCCACTGTGCATACCATTAGCACTGTGGCTCTTGCACTTTATCAAATGTTCCCTGAATCGAAGATGACGATTAGATAATTTTTTTATTCATTATTCTGTTAATGAAACAATCTATGTCCAGTGCCTGGTGTTGGCTTAACGGTTAGGGTGCCGGCTTGGGATCCTAGAATCCCGAGTTCAAATCCCGGTTGATTAACGCCGGGGGAGTTGACTCAGCCTGTCATCCTTCCGAGGTCAGCAAATTGAGTACCAGCTCCCTGGTAATTGGGGCACTGCATAAGCGGCACAAATGTGCTTCCAGAAAAATGATGCAACCAGCAGCCAAAGGCTGCACACGAAACAACAACAACATCTATGTCCACAAAGTAAATTTAGAGGTAGGAAGATGTCATGTATGCAGTGCAAATGTTCACCATTGTATCCCTACACCGGGACCGGGTGGTATCCCTACGCCAGAGCTCGGATGGCACTGCTGTGAATCGGGCCTTGAACGGCAGAGTGAATAAACGCGTACGACAATTGATCGTAGTTTGTCGAGATACTTTACATGGCGACGAGGATGGGATCTGAACCCACGCGTGCATAGCACAATGGATTAGCATGATTCTAATACATCTCGATTATGCCGGGCCTATTAACGGCAGCATGATTCTAATAATTACGGACGCGCACACAAAATGGATTGATGCCTATGTGACGCGTGGTACTACGTCAGCCATTGTCATCGAAAGACTCAGACGCTGTTTCACCACTCATGGTCTGCCCAGGATGATCGTGAGTGATAACGGTTCGTGTTTTTCCAGTACCGAGTTTGCCAAGTTCACACGTCGGAACAGCATCAAACATAAGTTTGTCAGCCCACATCACCAGGCTTCAAATGGCTTGGCCGAACGATCCGTGGGAATCATCAAATCCGGATTGCAGAAACTTCAGGAGGGAACCCTGGAAACAAAGCTGTCTTGTCTCCTGTTCAAATACCGCATCACGCCACAATCAACAACTGGTGCAGCTCCGTCTGAGTTATTGATGAAACGACACTTGAGATCGACACTTGACAATCTCAAACCAGACATATCATCAAATGTTTATCAGAGCCAGCTTAATCAAAAGTTGGTGCACGATAAGACGTCCAACAGTCGATGTATCAACATTGGAGATCCAGTGTTTGCCCGAAATTTTGGTGCAGGTGCGACGTGGCTACCGGGGGACATCATCCAGAAGCCAGGTCCACTGTCCAGTGTGATTCGCCTGCAGGACGGCCGCGAAATTCGTCGACATCAGGACCACATAACCTACCGTCACTGTGAGTCGATGGAGCCTGTAGCATCGTCACAGTCAGGACAACAGTTCGACCCGCCACTGCCGGAGATCGTCGTGGCCGCTCCAGCCGGCTCGGATGCACCGAAAACCTCTGCAAACGCTACACCCTTCGTGGAGACCAAAGGAATCACCTCGGACTCTGTATCCACTGGTACACCGCGACCCAAAGGAATCACCTCGGACTCTGTATCCACTGGTACACCGCGACGCTCAATGCGTGAGAGAAAAGCACCCGACCGGTTGAATCTTTGAAGATGTTTTTTTTTTTCACGTTGACACATGTTCTATTTTCACGTATTTTCATTATTCTCATAACCGTTTGCACACATATTTTCACATGTTTTGGAAATGTTGCTTTTGAAATGTCAATTCTGTTAATCTAGCACGTATTGCTCTTGGTAATTTTGGACTTAAAGGGGAGGATGTCATGTATGCAGTGCAAATGTTCACCGTTGTATCCCTACACTGGGACCGGGTGGTATCCCTACGCCAGAGCTCGGATGGCGCTGCTGTGAATCGGGCCTTGAACGGCAGAGTGAATAAACGCGTACGACAATTGATCGTAGTTTGTCGAGATACTTTACAGAAGAGAAAAGGAAAAGGATATTAACATGGGCAGAGAAATGCAAAAAGTAGATAAAAATGTGAAGAGTCAAAAGTGATGGAAATACAGATTGAAGAGGATAGGCAGTGAACATGAGGAACGAGTGAAAAAAAAAATTAGGAGAAAAAAAAGAATAACAATGAAAAAAAGCGACTACATTTAAATTGTATTTGGTAATCAAGGAAAAAAAAAGTCTTTCTCCCATGTCGATGTTTTTATCATATTTTGCCACCAAAACACCATGCAATCACGTCATATTCATTATTTTGTCACAGAATGGAACCGACTGATTCGTGGTAAATGGAAACAAAATGGCGTACATGGCCCACGTGACCACAATTTTCCGGACACAATTTTCTGGACACGCCATGTTGGAACTCTATATACTGGGACTCCAAGTGAGGGGTGAAGGTGAGACATTCTACCAATGCACTATGATATGGCACCTAAGCTAGTCGAAAGGGTGACCGAGTAGCATACAAGAACTCCAAATTAAAAATACTATTGATAAGAGCAAGTCATCAGGTGATTCATGGGATAATAGCACCGGAGTCCATTTGATGGAGTCACTCCACCAGGAAAGGCCAGAAAGTTGGCGACAAACCCAGCACATTCCGAATGACTCAAACCAGTGCACATCCACATACTTAACGCCACATTGTGTTCTTTCTACACAGCAGATGACATCTTCTCAACATTGCTTTCACTACGAGATACAAATCACCCACAAAAAACAAACTTTTCATTCTGACATTGCAACATTTAAAATTTGCCAAAGCTGGAAACATCCTCAAGCTCATGGACATGCAGAGGGCATAAAAGGTAAGTTGTCAATCTACAGTCATATGGATGCAATGTTTCACAAGAGCAGGCCTTTGAGGCAGTACAATTGACACAGACCATGCTAGCACATATGTAGTATATGGAATGTGTGAACAGGAAATTGCATCACAAAGTGTGCCATTGTTAAAATGGCCATCCCATTTGCTAGCATTAGTTGGTGGATGCTAAACATTCCACGTTATCCTGTGAAGAGTAAGGCGAGTTATCATTGGCACCCTGAGCAAATTACTAATTCCTCCTCAAATCGCCTCCATTCGAATGTCAGGCCTGACCAGCTAGTTGGTGAAAGCCTTGCGACAACACTTTCCATGGCTGGCCCCACAAGGAGGAAATAATTGGGGCTAGTAAAGTAGTTTTGTTCTGTGGCATCAGGATGCAACGGAACAAAAGGAACAGTAGAGAGAAGGGGGGCAACAACAACAGCAGGGTTGAAGGACAAAATAGAGGGAGACTTGGATAACTAATGCGTGGGGAGGAATGAGAGTTAGGGAAGGACGCATGGGGTAGACAATATTGATACAGAAGCAAACCCTCAGGAAGGAAAAACTGGGAATGAGAGTGTGAGATTTGTCAGGATTGAAAGGCATATTCCAAGTGTTTGACCAGCTTGTGATATTGGCAAGGTTTCAAGAGAGGCTGCGGCCTGCCTGTCTGAAGGATGAAGAATGTCACGGCAGAGGGTGGAGTCATCGGCAAATAGATAAAGGGAGATTTTCCAGAGTCAGAGGGATCACTATTGAAGATTAAAAATAGGGCTAGGCCCAGGATTCTGCCTTGGGGGCACTCCAACCTTGACAGGGAGAGGAGATGAAAAGGATTCCGTTGAATGCCACATGTTGGCTTCAAGAGTAAAGGAAGTCAGTAAGCCGTGTGTGGAGTTGGTTTTGGATGCCAAAGGCAGAAAGTTTTGAAAGGCGGGATGCCAAACTGTATCAAAAGCGCAAGATGTGTCGACATGGCGCTGATCTGATGTCTGATATTGAGGGCCTCCATCCATTGTTGGGAGAGTTGAAGTATCATGTCCAATGTCGAGTGACCTGGTCTGAATCCAAATTGATGATCTGAGATGAGATCGTTGGAGGAAAGGAAGGATTTCAAATAAACTGCGACGATTGATTCCATGACCTTGCTGATGATCGGAAGCAAGTTCATCAGTCTGTAGTCAAGGGGATCCGTTTTTGCACCTTTTTATGTTCTGCAGTGACGTTGGCAGATTTCCAAGCAGATGGAAAATGGCCGAGCACAAATTATGAGGTGAAAAGAGCAGAAAGAGGAAGTGCAAGAACAACACAGCTGATTTTCAGAACATGTCAACTGATGCGGTCTGGTTGAGTTGCAGAATCAGTTGGGGTTTGACAAAAACTTCTCCACCTACTAAAGTGCAAAAGACACAGAGTGCAGGAGTAGTTGGGTATGACTGGGTAGGATGGGTACAGAGTAAGGGGTGGACACAAGATTTGGTAGCAAACACAGAATTGAGGCATTCGGCCTTCTCACCACGTGGATTCAGGTGCGATGCCATTTCAAGTGAGGGAAGGGATGGAAGTACTGCAGGGACAGATCACCCCCAGGTTTTAGGCAAAGGAGACCAGTATGAAAGTTCGATCTTGAGGTTGGACAGATGTTGTTTTCCAGCTCTCCTGCTACAGTAGCTGTGAGGACTGTTATAAATATATTGTTTCTTTGCCACAAGAAAATTATCCTAGATTTTTGCATCTAGAGCAAAAAGTATAAGTGTCCACCTGTGTACGTATGTGTGTGTGTGTGTGCTTTATATCTATCCACTGCGCCCGCTCGCTTCTACTAACAGGAAATTATAGAAACTCGATACCTCTCGGACTCATCCACAGATATTTCTCCTATTTCTGTGAGCCCAATTCACATCCTGGAACACTCCAATTATGGTGAACCATTTTTAAATTGCCACTTCCGTTTAAATGCTGAAAATGATGTTAAAACGACTATTTCACTTAGATTTCATGCCAGCAACGGCAGGTTAAAAGTGCCCGGCCCAGCAGAAGCGAGTCACTGAAAACGCACACACAGCGGCCATGCGCGAAAAATGCCTTTTTCGCATTCGTACGTCATTTTGAAAGTTGAGTATTGTCTCACAATATCATCGGAACATCAGCTCTCACATTTAACGACTTTATAATATAATCTCTGTCAAACCTTGATTTATGTCAATATGACAATTGCACTTTTGGGTGGTGTCCATGTGAATGTTATCTCTTCCTCACATCCTCCCAGAAAAGACTTTCCATCCTTTCACCGAGTACTTAAGCTACCTTACCTCCACAAAAGCCTTTTACTCTTCATAAACTTCAATACGTTTGGAGGAAGGAAATATCCAGTGTTCAACTCACTTCTTTTGAATTATTAAAAGCAGTGTGCTCAATTGGTGATTGTTTGCAGGATATTTTTAAAATAATCAACTAGAATACCTGGGAGTGATTACAAGATTCCAGCCTGTGATATACAGTCCGAACACTGAGTGTGCAAAAGGTTTCTTCCACCATTATTTTATTTTTGTTAGAATTGCAAACAACTATTTGGACAATAGTGTAGCAGCATAGCAAACCTGTTGTGCATTTTGTGATACAAGCACCAAATTTGGCACAAATGTACATTAATATGTTGCGAACATTTTCAGATATTGGGCCACTTGAAATTCCGTAATTTTTTTTTTTCAAATTTTTTCAAATTTCGTAATTTCAAATTTTTCGGGTGACACCGTCACAATTTCGGTCTTTGAGGCCGGCCGATATAGTGGGGTGGCTTAGCCCAAATATTCAAAAGAATTGTGCATTTTGTGATACAAGCACCAAATTTGGCACAAATGTACATTAATATGTTGCGAACATTGTGTGGTCAGCAATGAAGACGAGAGTCTGAATTACATGTATGCAAAAGACCTTGTGAACCAGTGAAGCAAATACACGGGTAAGCATGAATTAAATCTAGGGCATGATATAATTTCCATGATGTTTACCTCTACACTCAATGGTGGAAGGAGGTAATGTTTTGATCCCAGCTTGTCTGTATGTCTGTTTGTCTGTTTGTCCACAAAATTCCAGACAAAGCTTGTAGTAGTGGTAGTTGTAGTGGTAGTGGTGATAACAGAAATTGTTATATAGAACTGAACTTATATTATTATTATATGCAGAAAATAACTTCATTTCTATATGCCCTGCAGTGGACAGGTTAATTGGTTTATGCACTGAAGGGGTCACCCTGGTGTGCACTGCTGTGTTCTGCCTCACTGAGTTGTTCAGGTATGATGTACTCAGCACAAGCTTCCGGTCGGCCCGGAGGTGGGGGTGCGGGGCCTGTCACGGAACGTCAAAACAAACGGCCTGCCGGGGCCGCCCAAAAGTCGGGCGTGAGGGGCGCGTCCACTAATGGAACGCCTCTCGCTTCCCAGATCGAGGGCCACGTGGTCAGGAGAACCTCGTCCCTTCCGGTCACACTTTGCCTATCGGCCGGCCTCGAAGACCGAAATTGTGACGGTGTCACCCGAAAAATTAGAAATTACGAAATTTGAAAAAATTTGAAAAAAAAAATTACGGAATTTCAAGTGGCCCAATATCTGAAAATGTTCGCAACATATTAATGTACATTTGTGCCAAATTTGGTGCTTGTATCACAAAATGCACAATTCTTTTGAATATTTGGGCTAAGCCGCCCCACTACAACACACATTTGTCACCATTATCTAATAGTGTCGAGTTCATCAACCTGCCTTGTCGTCAAAAGTACCAAACATGACTTCCTTTGATGTCAGG
The DNA here is from genome assembly GCF_964187855.1 of Myxine glutinosa. Taxonomy (NCBI): domain Eukaryota; kingdom Metazoa; phylum Chordata; class Myxini; order Myxiniformes; family Myxinidae; genus Myxine; species Myxine glutinosa. Next base: position 30,521,774 of record NC_136272.1, read on the forward strand.
TGAAGAGGAAACAATAAAAAGTTGCATCTCTACTTGAAAACAATTGTTTCCTGCATCCCATATTAGTGCCCAAATAATTGACATCACGTGATGTGATACCATCCTGATATATATTCCACTTCTCCACTCATAACTCCAAAAACATTCTCTCTCCCACCGACTGCACAAGCCTCCCTCAGACATAAGAAATGGACACCCTCCCTCAGAACCCGACCTGAACATTGCTCTCGCAGGCCCCGGACGCGACTACCTCAGGCCTCGGGGAACCGGACACATGGCACAACAACCCCGGAACCGGACAAGCGCCCTTCGCACCCCAGAAATAGATGCACGCCGCTCGGACCGAGGGAACAAATTGCGCACCCCATGAACCACAGAACCTGACGCGTGCACCTCGGATCCCGGAACTGGACGCGTGCACCTCGGACCCTGGAACTGGACGCGTGCACCTCGGACACCGGAACTGGACGCGTGCACCTCGGACACCGGAACTGGACGCGTGCACCTCGGACCCTGGAACTGGACACGTGCACCTCGGACCCCGGAACTGGACGCCTGCACCTCAAATCACGGAACAGGACGCATGCCCCTCGAAACCAGGAACCGCGCTCCTCAGACCCCGGGACCAGAAACGTGCCCCTCAGACCTCGGAACCGAACACACCTCCCCGAGACCTTGGAACCAGACATGCGTCTCTCAGACCACGGAACAGTACAGGCATCCCCGAGACCTCGGAACCGGACACTCCTCCCCGAGACCTCGGAACTGGACACTCCTCCCCGAAACCTCGGAACCGGACACGTGTTACATATTTATGTGAATGTATGTGAATTACCATTCAGGTCTTTGCTTATCCATGTGTAATAGATTAAGGGTTGTTGTGGTTGGAGGGTCAGGAGCCCTTCTGAAAAGAGTCCGGAAACGGAAGTGACCGGAAACGGAAGAGAAAAAGACACGAGGAAGAAAAGCGACGAGTATTCTTCTTCCTCGCCCCGCTCCGACGAAAGGTGGGATCGACCTTGCGCCGCGTGGAAAAGCGGCGTTCCGAAGCCCGTCGGGCGAGAGGAGTTACCGGGACGTGTACCTACCCGCTGGAGACGTCAAGTTGACGTGGGGCCGTGCATCGACCCCGCGTCTGGCACCGTTCGCGGCACCGTCTAAAAAGACGCGTACGGGTCGCACGTTGGGGCCTAACACGCCTTGCAAGCGGCGTGGGGCTTTTGGCTTGCTTTACCGTACCCGCTTCGCGTGGCCACGAGGGGCTGCAGCCGCGGTGCCTGGTACGATACCTGCCCGGTGGAAACACGTCCACCCGGGGTTCGTTCAACCGCCCGAGTGCGGCGACGCCGACCAGCATCTTGGTCAGGAGGGGCCCAGAGACATAGTGAGGGGCAGAGACCAAAAGGGGGTCGTGAGTACAGAAGGGGACACACATATATAAGATGGCCATCTTAATCATATAGGGAATTGATTGTGGATTGGGAATTGTTGATGGTTGTTTGTTATTGATTGCTCGGGGAAAATCTCCGTGGTTGTATCATTGAAATTGTATGGTATCATTACCATTGAAATATATCCTTGAACATCAGTTTTCTCTTGGGTGGAATTCATATGGATTGCGTGGCGAAAGCGCATATATAATACAACTTTCTGGCGAAGTTCCTCTCACGGTCCGGGGGTCACCGAGACCAGGTATTCACCGAGGGGACCACGTAACAGAATTGGGGGCTCGTCCAAATTACGATTTGCGGCTTCGCAATTGGGTCTACGTCCGGGATCTGAAATTGTATTTGTATAAAATAATAAAATAATATTTTTATTAATTAAAATTTATTAATTAAGTATTAATTGGTAAATTTTTGGGGGAAATTGGGGTAAAGTCTTGGATGAAGGTTAACAGGTGTTAACGATAGTCACCATGGCGTTTGTGGCACAGAACTTTGCGGTAACACCGAGTGAGGCACAGTTCCGAGCGTTACTAAAGTCGGACCTCTTGAAATTGGCCAAACATTTTAACTTGGAGGTCCGAACTAATTTGAGGAAGGCAGAGTTGCAGACCACGGTGATACAATCTATGGTGGGATTAGGAACATGGGACGAGTTAGCCTGGGAGTGGCTACCCGAAGAACCAGAAGACGTTGAGCTCCGGAAACTGGAGTTGCAATTACGGAGCCAGGAACGGATCAAAGAAGAAGAAGAAAGGAAAGCAGAAGAGAGGAGAGAAGAGAAACAAGCAGAGGAAAGGAGAGTGGAACGAGAACTCCAGGAAAGGTTAGCAGAAGAAGAAAGGAAAGCAGAAAAGGAAAGAGCAGAAGAAGAAAGGAGAGGGGAACGAGAACTCCAGGAAAGGTTAGAAAGGATGAAAACAAGGGAACTCGAAGCAGAGGAGAGAAAAGCGGAAAGGGAATTAAAGGAACGTGATATGGAGCTTCAGCAAGAAATTAAATTCAAGGAGCTGGAGTTAATGAGAGAACGGGGAGAGGCACCACCCTTGCTGACGGGGTCGACACCTAACCAGAAAACCTGGGATGTGGGCAGACATGTGAGGCTGGTTCCACCGTTCAGTGAAAAGGGAGTCGCGAAATTTTTTCCACACTTTGAGAAAGTGGCTCGACAATTAAACTGGCCGGAGGAGGCCTGGACCATACTCGTGCAAAGTGTGCTGGTGGGAAAAGCTCAAGAGATTTATTCGGCGCTACCAATGGACCAATGTGCAGATTATGAGGTACTGAAGAAGCACATCCTCAAAGCCTATGAGTTGGTTCCGGAAGCTTACAGGCAAAAATTCAGGAATGCCAGGAAGAGGGAGAGTGAGACCCATGTGGAGTTTGCCAGAGTGAAAGAAAACATGTTTGATCGGTGGTGTGAGTCAAAAGGAGTCGGGAAAGACTTCGAAACATTGCGTGACTTGATCCTGGTGGAGGAATTTCAGCAGTGTGTCCACGAGGACATCAAAGTGTACCTGCAGGAAAAGAAAGTACCAAAGTTGTGGGACGCAGCCCCCATGGCAGATGATTATGCCTTAACCCACCGAATAGGGGTCCACGAACCTAACTCCTCGCCTAGATCTCCGCAGGGGAGGTGGGGAACAGCAGGTGCGGAGAACGACAATACATGGCGGCGACCTCAAGAGGATTATGGGGACAACGCGGATACCCCACCTGTTCGAAATCAGAGGGATGCGGGCCCAAGACAAACTTATATTTCAGGGGGCCCAAGGCAGACCACGAGTTTTTCCTCCGGGCCTACTTGCGCTTTTTGCAAGAAACCTGGACACTTGATGTCCAGTTGTTACCGCATGAAAAGGGAAGACCCAGAGCGGAATCCGACTATTACGACTCCAAATGCAATGGCCATTGTGAGAAATCGCCATCAAAAGGGTTACCAACCATTTATTTCAGAGGGGTTTGTGTCACTGGATGGAGCCTCGACTAACCGGAGACCGGTTAAGATATTGAGGGACACAGGAGCACATCAATCTTTAATGCTTGAAGGCATTTTGCCATGGTCCGAGGAGACGGCAACGGGGGATAGTGTTCGTTTACAGGGGATCGGGGGCGGTGTTAGTGCTCCACTTCATGTCATCCATTTGGAGTCCGAGTTGATGTCAGGACCGGTCACCGTCGGTTTACAAGCCACACTTCCTGTAGAGGGTGTATCTGTGGTTATCGGGAATGATTTGGCCGGGGGTCAAGTTTATGGTAACCTGAGGGTTGGTAAAGAGCCTAGCAGGGAAAATAACACCACACCAGCTCGGGATGGCGACCAAAGTACCAAGTTATTTGTAGGGGGACTGAACTTCAAAACAGAGGAAGAAGTTCTGACCTCTGTCTTCAACAGATATGGGCCGCTGGTGGAAGTGCGGTTGGTAAGAGACAGGGAAACGCAACAGTCAAGAGGGTTCGGCTTTGTCACGTTTGCAAGCCCAAAAGACGCCAGAGAGGCAGAGAAGAATTGGAATGGCAAGGATTTGGAGGGTCGGACCATAACAGTAGGGAAGGCATTTCGTAGGCGTCGAGAGGTCTACAGGAGAGTACCACTGGGCGGTAGTTTTGGTGGTGGCCGCAATCAATATTATTATGGAGGCTCCCTGAGTTACGGCAGCCCCCGAAGGAAGGATTGGCAAAGTAGTGGCCGAGAAGGAGACCGCTATTCAGGGGACTACAGGGACAAGTGGTCCCACCCTAATTATTAGGGAAGTTCTGAGAAGTTGAAGCACTGAATGCGGCGGAGCCGCCGAGCCAAGATTCCTACACGGATTAACCGTGAACGCCGTTCCTAAAGGCATCCATGTAGTGAACTTTCATGCACGGACTAACCGTGAACTCCACGTTCCTAAAGGCATCCATGTAGTGAATACTCGGCTTGGCCTCCCGGAAAAAGTGCTATCGAGTTGCTTAACTTTGGATCTTTGATCAACCCCTTAACCTTCATTCACAAGAAACTGACGGTCAAAGTCAGAGGGTCATGAGATGGAGTTTGATTTGGCAGGGACAATGTCGTTGCTGGTGCTTAGTCCAGAGGGAGTAATCTGGAGGGGTTGTGGTGAAATTTTGGTTGCTTCATTTTTAAGTGATAACTGTGCCCGGGGGGAACTGATAATGTGGGGGGGGGGGTTGAGTTATCTGGTTTGTTTCTCCAAATTGGCCGGCAAAGAAAGTTTTCGCTGGGTTCAAACTTTCTTTCTTGAAGGGGGGGAGTGTTACATATTTATGTGAATGTATGTGAATTACCATTCAGGTCTTTGCTTATCCATGTGTAATAGATTAAGGGTTGTTGTGGTTGGAGGGTCAGGAGCCCTTCTGAAAAGAGTCCGGAAACGGAAGTGACCGGAAACGGAAGAGAAAAAGACACGAGGAAGAAAAGCAACGAGTATTCTTCTTCCTCGCCCCGCTCCGACGAAAGGTGGGATCGACCTTGCGCCGCGTGGAAAAGCGGCGTTCCGAAGCCCGTCGGGCGAGAGGAGTTACCGGGACGTGTACCTACCCGGTGGAGACGTCAAGTTGACGTGGGGCCGTGCATCGACCCCGCGTCTGGCACCGTTCGCGGCACCGTCTAAAAAGACGCGTACGGGTCGCACGTTGGGGCCTAACACGCCTTGCAAGCGGCGTGGGGCTTTTGGCTTGCTTTACCGTACCCGCTTCGCGTGGCCACGAGGGGCTGCAGCCGCGGTGCCTGGTACGATACCTGCCCGGTGGAAACACGTCCACCCGGGGTTCGTTCAACCGCCCGAGTGCGGCGACGCCAACCAGCATCTTGGTCAGGAGGGGCCCAGAGACATTGTGAGGGGCAGAGACCAAAAGGGGGTCGTGAGTACAGAAGGGGACACACATATATAAGATGGCCATCTTAATCATATAGGGAATTGATTGTGGATTGGGAATTGTTGATGGTTGTTTGTTATTGATTGCTCGGGGAAAATCTCCGTGGTTGTATCATTGAAATTGTATGGTATCATTACCTTCGCAAAAGCGGAAGGTTATGTTTTGATCGCTGTGTATTTATTTGTATGTCTGTGTGTGTGTATGTTAATCGCATAACTCAAAAAGTATTCAACCGAATTGCATGAAATTTGGTGGGATGATTGGTTATTATACGGGACACATTTGATTAGATTTTGGGAAACAGATTTGCTCAAATTCTGACTATTTTTAACTCGATCGTATTTCACTCAAAGTTATGAGCGACTGAAGAAGAAGATGTCCATCCAGGACGTCATCACTATAACGCGATCTCCCGCGATCATTTCAACCTCAAAAAAAATTATAATTGCAGATTTGTCAAGAGATGAGGCATATTAACAAACGAATGAAACAGATTTGCTCAAATTCTGACTATTTTTAACTCGATCGTATTTCACTCAAAGTTATGAGCGACTGAAGAAGAGGATGTCCATCCAAGACGTCATCACTATAACGCGATCTCCCGCAATCATTTCAACCTCAAATGAAATTCAAATTGCAGATTTGTCAATCGGGGAGGCATATTAACAGACGAATGAAACAGATTTGCTCAAATTCTGATTTTTAAAAATCGATCGCATTTCACATAAAGTTTCACATCGCATACACTCCCATGCCAAGTACAGAACAGTAGCTGCGGCGAAGGTATGCGCTCTACCGGGTGCCCGGATTCTAGTTACCATTGAAATATATCCTTGAACATCAGTTTTCTCTTGGGTGGAATTCATATGGATTGCGTGGCGAAAGCGCATATATAATACAACTTTCTGGCGAAGTTCCTCTCACGGTCCGGGGGTCACCGAGACCAGGTATTCACCGAGGGGACCACGTAACACACGCCTCCCCGAGACCTCGGAACCGGACACGCCTCCCCGAGACCTCGGAACCGGACACGCCTCCCCGAGACCTCGGAACCGGACACGCCTCCCCGAGACCTCGGAACCGGGCACGCCTCCCCCAGACCTCGGAACAGTACACGCATCCCCGAGACCTTGGAACAGGACACGCCTCCACGAGACATTGGAACCGGACACTCCTCCCCCAGACCTGGGAACTGGGCACGCCTCCCCCAGACCTCGGAACCGGGCATGCCTCCCCCCAGACCTCTGAACCGGGCACGCCTCGCCCAGACCTCGGAACCGGACACGCCTCCACCAGACCTCTGAACCGGACACGCCTCTCCCAGACCTCGGAACCGGGCACGCCTCTCCCAGACCTCGGAACCGGGCACGCCTCCCCCAGACCTCGGAACCGGGCACGCCTCCCCGACCTCGGAACCGGGCATGCCTCCCCCAGACCTCGGAACCGGGCACGCCTCCCCCAGACCTCGGAACCGGGCACGCCTCCCCCAGACCTCGGAACCGGACACGCCTCCCGCAGACCTCGGAACCGGACACGCCTCCCCCAGACCTCAGAACCGGACACGCCTCCCCGAGACCTCGGAACCGGACACGCCTCCCCGAGACCTCGGAACCGGACACGCCTCCCCGAGACCTCGGAACCGGGCACGCCTCCCCCAGACCTCGGAACAGTACACGCATCCCCGAGACCTTGGAACAGGACACGCCTCCACGAGACATTGGAACCGGACACTCCTCCCCCAGACCTGGGAACTGGGCACGCCTCCCCCAGACCTCGGAACCGGGCATGCCTCCCCCCAGACCTCTGAACCGGGCACGCCTCGCCCAGACCTCGGAACCGGACACGCCTCCACCAGACCTCTGAACCAGACACGCCTCTCCCAGACCTCGGAACCGGGCACGCCTCTCCCAGACCTCGGAACCGGGCACGCCTCCCCGACCTCGGAACCGGGCACGCCTCCCCCAGACCTCGGAACCGGGCACGCCTCCCCCAGACCTCGGAACCGGGCACGCCTCCCCCAGACCTCGGAACCGGGCACGCCTCCCCCAGACCTCGGAACCGGGCATGCCTCCCCCAGACCTCGGAACCGGACACGTCTCCTGCAGACCTCGGAACCGGACGCGCCTCCCCCAGACCTCGGAACTGGACACGCCTCCCCCAGACCTCGGAACTGGACACGCCTCCCCCAGACCTCCGAAGCGGACAATGCCTCCCCCAGACCTCGGAACCGGACACGCCTTCCCCAGACCTCAGAACCGGACATGCCACCCCCAGACCTCGGAAGCGGACACCCTCCCCCAAACCTCGGAACCGGACAACGCCTCCCCCAGACCTCGGAACCGGACACCCCTCCCCCAGACCTCGGAACCGGATACGCCTCCCCAAGACCTCGGAACCGGGCATGCCTCCCCAAGACCTCGGAACTGGACACGCCTCCCCCAGACCTCGGAACCCAGCACCCCTCCCCCAGACATCGGAACTGGACACGCCTCCCCCGGACTTCGGAACCGGACACTCTCCCCCAAACCTCGGAACCGGACACGCCTCCCCCAGACCTCGGAACCGGACACGCCTCCCCCAGACCTCGGAACCGGACACGCCTCCCCCAGACCTCGGAACCGGACACGCCTCCCCCAGACCTCGGAACCGGACACGCCTCCCCCAGACCTCGGAACCGGACACGCCTCCCCCAGACCTCGGAACCGGACACGCCTCCCCCAGACCTCGGAACCGGACACGCCTCCCCCAGACCTCGGAACCGGACACGCCTCCCCCAGACCTCGGAACCGGACACGCCTCCCCCAGACCTCAGAACCGGACACGCCTCCACCTGACCTCGGAACCGGACACGCCTCCCCCAGACCTCGGAAACGGACACGCCTGCCCGAGACCTCGGAACTGGGCACGCCTCCCCAAGACCTCGGAATAGGACACGCCTCCCCAAGACCTCGGAATAGGACACGCCTCCATCCTACCTCAAAAAAAGACACACCTCTGTCAAAGATTAACCACGCTTTGCTATTTAAAATACCCTGCCCTCCTAATCCTAACCGATGGCGATGAGACATCCCATCCTTCGCGCCTGGAGCCGCCTTCCCCCATTTTGTACTCACCTGGATGAGCGCACTTCTTGGTGAAGCAGGCGCTGTCCCGTTACTGATAATCCGAAGAAGCTGTTCTTGGGACCCGTTTTCACAGGGGAGTGATCCACATCCAAGTTAAAGGAATAAAACTCAGGTAACTCTCCCAAAAGTATTACCAGAGCACCGACAAACATAACTGGTAGCATCCCGTTCCTCGCTGCTCTACCTACTCTGTCTTTGTGGAAATTTCTTTCACTACTTTCTCGCGAGGTTTTCACACTTTCCGCACTCTCCTTGTACTTTCACTTTTGAGAATAGAGTCGGGAAAACTCCGCCTCCACACACCTGAATAGCGAACCAATCAAATTGAAGCAACGGAGAGCTCTTCCCACAAAGGGCGGTGGGCGGGGCCCTCTCCGATTGGAATTCCTGCAAATGAATGATTCACCATATTTACCATGTCACGGTATTTCCTCGTTATAGCAACACCGTGCACCATATTTACCATATGTCACGGTATTTCCTCGTTATAGCAGCACCGTGCCTCTTGTGGCACAGCAACGGCGAACACGTCCATGACGACATAACGTCACTTGATGTGAGCTAACTTAAATATGATATATGACACTTTGACTTCAATGCTTCTGCTGCTGTAGTTATACCTGCTCCCTCCAGCACCGAAGGACATTTCCCTGAGTATTGAATCTCAAGACTTGAGCGACACCCACTGATCAGAGGAAACATTTTGGGAGTTTCCTTCCTCGTTTTAGCTTCATGCACAGGAGCAGCTGAATAATGGGAAGAAGAAGATTCAGTTTATAAAATGGACGTCTCACCCTCACCATAGTTTTCATCCCAACCTCCTGCACAGAGCTTATAATTTCATCTTTTCCCAAATGACATTTAAATACCATGACATGGACATTTCATCTTCATTTTTCATTTATTCTCACTGACTTGCGTGCGCTGGGAGTGACGCCGTTGCCATGGCAAAGGTGGAGGCTCTTGTTTACACGAACACAAATCCACGAACTTGATGTTTTCCCGAATTACAATGTCGAAAGAATTAAAAATAATAACTAGAATGCATGTGAAAATGCAAAGCCCGTCCTTGTCCGTTTATATTCAGTCTTCTTCTTCTACAGTCTCAAAATAATGAAAACAGTTAAAAAAAAAAAAAAACTACATGAATATTGATGATTTCATGCAGCCTTGACCTTTGAGCTTTTGATCTAAAAAAGCAAACCTGGAAATCCTGGAAATCCTGGCAGTGTCCATATGTTTATACCTCTCCCACCGCCCCCTTCCCACGCCCCCCCCCCAAAGCCCTCTCCCTCCCACAGATCTCTCGATGTCTCCATGTCTCTCGGTCCCTGCTCTCAAATGTTGTGTTTGTGTCCTTCCCCCTCTCTCCCCATCTTGTCTACCGCTCCCGATGTTATTTGTTTTATGTGTCTGTTTGTCTTTCTGTGTGATTAATGTTCGCTCTTTCACGAGCCTCGATCTTGTATACAAAAAAAAAAAAAAAAAAAAAAAAAAAAAAAAAACGGTTTATTGCTTTTGAATGGTGAACCAATGCAGTGACCCAATATGCAAATCCTCTTAAAATTTTCAGGTCAATCAGATGAAAATTGACAATTTTGTGATGCTGACAAATTGACAATTTTGTGATGCTGACCTTTGAGCTTTTGATCTAAAAAAAAAAAACAATCGGCTTATTGCTTTTGATTGGTGACCCAATTCAGTGATCCAATATGCAAATCCTCTTAAAATTTTCAGGTCAATCAGATGAAAATTGACAATTTTGTGATGCTGACCTTTGACTTTTTGACCAAATTATTAATTTGCCTTTTCCATATCTTATTATAATAGAGCAAACGTATATGGTGATGTTTGGATGTTTGTTACTTGCAAAAGCGAAGATTTTTCAAGTATATTGGTTGGTCTTGTGCGTTATTGTCTGTATGTCAGTCGCCTACAGGTCACAATTTTCAACTGATCTTCACGAAACTTCACCCAATGGTAGAGTTGGTCATAAGCAAGAAGCCTATTGCTTTTGGGGTCAACATAAGCCAAAGGTCACCAACTTTGCCAAGTTTCTAAAATCCTCAATTTTCATCTGATTAACTTAAATTTTAAAGAGGCTTTGCATATCAGGTCACTGAATTCAACCACAAAGGTCTTTTTGAGGTCAACAAAGGCAGAATTTCTAAAATCCTCAATTTTCATTCAATTGACTTGAAATTGTAAGAGGATTTGCATATATGGTCACTGAATTCAACCACCAAGTATTTTTGAGATCAACATGTCAAAAGGTCAACATAGGCCAAAAGGTCAACATCAGCCAAATTTATAAAATTCTCAATTATCATCCAATTAACTTGAAATTTGAAGAGGATTTGCATATCTGTTCACTAAATTCAACCAAGTAATTTTGAGGTCATCATAGGCCAACAACTTATTTTATGGATTTTGCAAGTATCGTGCTACACACGACAAATTTCTTGTTTGTTTGTTTGTCTGTCACTCGCCTACAGGTCACAATTCTAAACCGATCGTCATGAAACTTCATCAAGCTGTAGAGGTCGTCACAATTGAGAAGCCGATTGATTTTGAGGTCAAAGGTCAAAGATAATCTGGAGGTGGTGGGTCAAGTGCAGCCACCCGGCTGCTGGTTGCATCATTTTCAGTGGGCGCATTTGCCGCTGATGCAATGCCTCTCTATAACCAGTGATCTGGTACTCAGTTTGCCGACCTCGGAAGGATGACAGGCTGAGTCAACCCCAACTGACGTTAATTCAACGGCATTCAAACTCGGGACCTTACCATCCTAAGCCCTAACCATTAGGCCAACACCAGGTGATATCTGGAGGTCACATTTCTCAAATCGCCATTTTTCATCCGATTGACTTGAAATTTGAATAGGATTTATATAGTGCCTCATTGAATTGGGAAACCAACAAATATTTTTGAGGTCAAAAGGTCAAACTTCCAGTCATCAATTTTCATCTGAAAAATCATCATTTTCCACCCGATTGACCTTTTATCAAGAGCGACCATTTTGATCTTGATGAAATGAACAATTTGCTGGATCAATTGCAACGTTTTTAGGGGGGTGGATTTTTCAAGTATCGTGCTCTGCATGACGTCTTCTTGTTTGTTTATTTGTGACCAAAATGGCTTCTTCTTCAAATAAAATTAACACCCAAAACACAGTCCGTGAACTCTTAATCACGTACTGTTCGAATATACCTTTTGACCCTTCAGACTGCTGAGACCCCTCAGACCTTTGACGACCCTTTAAGTCCCCCAAGACCCCAGAGGACCCAAAATACCACCAAGACCCTCAATACCCAAATACCCTTAAAGACCCGGAAGACCCAAAACACCCCAAAATACACTTAAAGGTCCAGAGGATCCAAAAGACCACGAATACCCAAAAGACTGAATACCAAAAAGACCCCGAAGACCCAAAACAACCTGAAAATCCCAAAAGACTCCAAAGACCCAAAACACCCTGAAAACCCAAAACACCCTGAAATACCCAGAAAAACCAAAATACCCCAAAGACCCAGAGGTTCCAAATGACCCTGAAGACCCAAATGGCACTGAAGACCCAACAGACCCTGAATCCCCAAAATACCCCAAAGACCCTGAAGACCCAAAATATCCTTAAAGACACTTAAGACCCTTAAAGACCCCGAATAACCAAAATACCACAAATATCGAAAAGACCGTGAAAGACCCAGAAGACCCAAAAGACCTCGAAGACCCTTCAATACCATGAAGACCCAAAACACCCCGACCATCCAAAAGACCCTTAAAGACTCCGAATAACCAAAACACCCCAAAGACCATTAATGACCCAGAGGAACCAAAAGGCCCCAAAGACCCAAAATACCATGAAGACCCAAAATACCATGAAGACCCAAAACACCCTGAACATCCAAAAGACCCTTAAATACACCCAAGGGCCCAAAATACCGAAAAGACCCTGAAGACTCTTAAATACGCAGAAGACTCAAATGCCACAAATATCGAAAAGACCATGAAAGATCCAAAAGAGCCAAAATACCCTGAAGACCCAAAACACCCTGAACATCCAAAAGACCCTTAAAGACTCCAAATAACCAAAACAACCCAAAGACCCTTAAAGACTAAGAGGAACCAAAAGGCCCCGAAGACCCAAAATACCCCAAAGGCCCAAAAGACACAAAAGTCCCTGAAAACCCAAAAGTCCATGAAGACCCAATTATGGCCGCTCTCCCCCACCATCCCCCCCATCACCATCCACCACATCCCCTCTCCACCATTCCCCCACTTCCCCCCACGATCCTCAATCCACCATCACCACCACCACCACTAACCCCTACCCACCATCCCTCACTTCCTGAGAAAGCAGACATGGTCAAAGATGCCTATCCCTCTGAAACACACTAGTTCTCATAACAAAGCTTATGTGAAAATTTGATGAGAAAACTCAAATGGTAAATTAAAATTTCAGGTCAATTAGATGAAAATTGATGATTTTAGGTGATTCTGACCTTTAACCTTTTGACCTCTTTACAAAATTATTAATTTTCCTTCTCCGTATTATCACAATAAAGCTTTGGTGAAAATTTGATGACAAAACTCGAATGATAAAAAGTTACGGCCCGGACAGACGGACACAGAGACAGACTGACAGACGACACGACACACACATGATTACAACACCCCGTTTCCTGCTGGCAGAGGACAGGCTAATAATAAGCGGAAGTAGATTATCAGGACAAGATTGCTCCAAATGATCAAATCACCTCTCAAGTTAAACTCTACCTTAATTTAAATCAATATGGCAGGCAAACAAAAAAAATGTTTAAATAAAGTATATATTTTTTCTTTGCTATTACTGGTACTTTAACTCCGATCGACGATAAGAAACATTTATACAGTTTGTATCCAATTCAAAATCTTTTGACACTTAATAAAAAGGGAAACTAGACAACGCAACTCGGTAGAGCGCACACCTCCACCAGGTTGAACAGTTTACGTTTAGTATCCACTGATAGGCTGGATCTGAACCAAGATCTAATCGGCTTCTTATCCACTATACAACTCATCCACCAAGTTTCATCCGAATCCGTCAATAACTGTTTGAGATATAGTGCAATTTGTAGTTTTTGGTCTCATCTCTCAATTTTTAAGAATTAATTTAAAAATTATAGTATATGGATAGAGATCTTCAACAAAATCTAATAAATTTGTCCTCGTCACACAACCATTCTGTCCACCAAATTTTGTCCGAATACATCCACAACTATTTGAGATATCATGCTCACAGACAGACAGGAGCGAAAACATAACCTCCGTCCACCTGGCAGAGATAACTATAGCAGCAGAAAACAAATTTAAGTCAAACTGACTTAAAATGCACAGGAGCAACTGCCATGCTCAATTCCACCATGCTCAAATCCCGCCATGCTCAATTGCCGCCATGCTCAATCCCGCCATGCTCAATTGCCGCCATGCTCAATCCCGCCATGCTCAATCCCGCCATGCTCAATTCCCGCCATGCTCAATCCCGCCATGCTCAATTCCCGCCATGACCAAATCCCGCCATGCTCAATTCCCGCCATGCTCAATCCCGCCATGCTCAATTCCCGCCATGCTCAATTCCCGCCATGACCAAATCCCGCCATGACCAAATCCCGCCATGCCCAATTTCCGCCATGCTCAATCCCGCCATGCTCAATTCCCGCCATGCTCAATCCAATCATGATCAATTAAGCCGTGCTCAATTCCACGATTTGAAGGTTTAAAAGAAAAAAATTACATGATTGGTCACAATATTGTATCCTGAAATGAAAAGTCACAATATTATATCCTGAAATGAAAAGTCACAATATTGTACCCTGAAATGAAAAGTCACAATATTGTACCCTGAAATGAAAAGTCACAATATTGTATCCTGAAATGAAAAGTCACAATGTTGTATCCAGAAATGAAAAGTCACAATGTTGTATCCTGAAATGAAAAGTCACAATATTGTATCCTGAAATGAAAAATCATAATATTGTATCCTGAAATGAAAAATCATAATATTGTATCCTGAAATGAAAAGTCACAATATTGTATCCTGAAATGAAAAGTCACAATATTGTATCCTGAAATGAAAAGTCACAATATTGTATCCTGAAATGAAAAGTCACAATATTGTATCCTGAAATGAAAAGTCACAATATTGTATCCTGAAATGAAAAGTCACAATATTGTATCCTGAAATGAAAAGTCACAATATTGTATCATGAAATGAAAAGTCACAATATTATATCCTGAAATGAAAAGTCACAATATTGTATCATGAAATGAAAAGTCACAATATTGTATCCTGAAATGAAAAGTCACAATATTGTATCCTGAAATGAAAAGTCACAATATTGTATCCTGAAATGAAAAGTCACAATATTGTATCCTGAAATGAAAAGTCACAATATTGTATCATGAAATGAAAAGTCACAATATTGTATCCTGAAATGAAAAGTCACAATATTGTATCCTGAAATGAAAAGTCACAATATTGTATCCTGAAATGAAAAGTCACAATATTGTATCATGAAATGAAAAGTCACAATATTGTATCCTGAAATGAAAAGTCACAATATTGTATCATGAAATGAAAAGTCACAATATTGTATCCTGAAATGAAAAGTCACAATATTGTATCCTGAAATGAAAAGTCACAATATTGTATCATGAAATGAAAAGTCACAATATTGTATCCTGAAATGAAAAGTCACAATATTGTATCATGAAATGAAAAGTCACAATATTGTATCCTGAAATGAAAAGTCACAATATTGTATCCTGAAATGAAAAGTCACAATATTGTATCATGAAATGAAAAGTCACAATATTGTATCCTGAAATGAAAAGTCACAATATTGTATCCTGAAATGAAAAGTCACAATATTGTATCATGAAATGAAAAGTCACAATATTGTATCATGAAATGAAAAGTCACAATATTGTATCCTGAAATGAAAAGTCACAATATTGTATCCTGAAATGAAAAGTCACAATATTGTATCCTGAAATGAAAAGTCACAATATTGTATCCTGAAATGAAAAGTTACAATATTGTATCCTGAAATGAAAAGTCACAATATTGTATCCTGAAATGAAAAGTCACAATATTGTATCCTGAAATGAAAAGTCACAATATTGTATCCTGAAATGAAAAGTCACAATATTGTATCCTGAAATGAAAAGTCACAATATTGTATCCTGAAATGAAAAGTCACAATATTGTATCCTGAAATGAAAAGTCACAATATTGTATCCTGAAATGAAAAGTCACAATATTGTATCCTGAAATGAAAAGTCACAATATTGTATCCTGAAATGAAAAGTCACAATATTGTATTCTGAAATGTCCATGCCCCCTTCATTTTTGTATTTTTTATTATTATCTGATTTTTCCATTGCTCCTTCATGTAATACCTTTCATTATAATCTAAAAATGTCTCCTCGTTTCTGGCTAATTTGCATTTTTTATTCCAAACATTCATTTTGATACATAATATACATATCAATGTAGATTGTTATTTCGATATATATTTCTTAGTTTTATGAAATCGTTTTATTATTGGAAACATGACAAGTATCAGCCTTTGGACCTCCTTGTGCAGGGTTTGACGTTCTCAATAAACCAAAATGATGATATAATTGAAGTAAACTTACATCAAGTTACCTGATGGCCGTGTTATAGGCCGTTGCTGTGACAGAAGAAGCACGGTGTTGCTGCCTAAACCATTCGCTGCTTAATGAGGAAATAACGTGAGATGTGGTAAATTTGGTGAACTCCTCTAAAAATAATTTAGAGGACTGTCAATGTGGTTGAGTTGGGAAACCACAATTCATGATCTCTGCCATTCACCATCTTCCTGTTAAACTCACAAAATCAAGGCTCACTGCTCACCTCCTCTTATTTGTTCCTCTTTTCCACACACATGTGGAACCAAGTTCCCCATTCTTCCCTCTAGGGCTTCAAGGCAGCTGTCCAACACTACTTCAGGTCATGATCTCTTCTACCCCGAATGACCCTTCTCAAGCACTCCCTTTTTCCAGGTTATTGTGATTCCTTCCCTCCCCCACATCTTTTTATTTGGTTTGTTCCTTTTGTTCCATTCCTGCTTTCCCCTTCCTTTTCTTGCCGTGTTTCATTCAGCCTGTTCACCCTCATGTGTCCCACCCTTCTTACTTCTATTCTGCTGTTGGTGTTTCCCCCTTTCCATTTTGTATTCAAGAAAAACTTGATATATATATATATATGTATGTATGTATGTATGTGTGTGTGTGTGTGTATGTATGTATGTATGTATGTATGTATGTATGTATGTATGTATGTATGTATGTATGTATGTATGAAAAACACCACCATCACAAATTGATGGACATGAGGACACGACGTATAGATGACGGGGGAAAAGTAATAATCAGTGTTAAAGTTTGATTTATTCAAGGCCCTCACAACAGGAAATAAAAAGAAAAGTCCATACTCGGGTTCCTTATTTACATTTAGAGTCAAAAATCAGACGCCATTGCAAGTGGTGGGTGAAAAGGCATCTTGGCTGATATAACACAAAAGTTTGGGCAAGCAAAGTCAAACTGACAACCAAATAAAGTGGGGATGATTCCGGCAAGCGGGTAGGCCAAAATTACTGGTGGTGGTCCAAGGCAATCACCCAGTTGGCCATGCTGTGAAGACCAAAAGCACACAATGCAATGTTGACCCACAAGCCGAAGAGAGGCAACTTAACCATAAACACCTCCAAAGAAAAACAGGGAATTCTTTAGTACCGGAGCAAGCAGAACGTAGAAGGGTCTAGAAAATATGTGAAGGCGCCACAAAAAAGGCATTAATGGATGACAAATAAAAAGTTCCACGAGTGATACTATCAGATAGATAAAAGCGTGGATACGCTAATTGCAGGCCAACAAAAAGCAGCATCTGTATACAAATCAGATAAATATGGGACAAACGGAGGCCAAGGCACGTAAACAATGGCAACGTGTCCATGTCAAACATTGCACGATGGAATGAAGTGATAGAGGGACAGAGGACATCTCCACCTGGTGCTCAACACCTTTATGACAGCTCATCTGATCAAGGAAATAGCCCTGGACCTGGACCTGGAAGTAGCCCTGGTGTTGGGCTAGCGGCTAGGGTGCCGGCTTAGGATCCTAGGATCCTGGGTTCGAATCCCGGTCAATCGCTGAATTAACGCCAGGGGGGTTGACTCAGCCTGTCATCCTTCCGAGGTCGGCAAATTGAGCACCAGTTCACTGGTAATTCCCTGCTTGTCGTTAAAGGCGGCAAAAAGGGTTGGCGTCAGGAAGGGCATCCGGCCGTAAAACATTGCTTCAAAAAGGGGACCAAAAAACAACAACAACCACAGTTCCCGAAAAAGGCCAACCCCCGCTTGCGGGGAAAAATGGCCTCTAAACGGTGGTTATCTGATCAAGGAAATCCATTCCACCAAAACAAACGCGTGTAACCTACAAAGCGACGCTATCTTTTAAATGTTTCCTTCATGCAACAACTTCAAACAAAACCTCAACACCACCTTCGAACGACGAACAGAAACAGGTCCCTTTGGTGACAAGAAACATGTCGACGAGTTTGCGGTCTTTTCACAATTCGAACTTCTTTTGTCTGCTCACAACCGTCATGGAATGGGCAACAAGACATGGGAAATAAAACGATGTGAGTTGTTGTGAAGGACAGGTTGAAATAGACAAGATTTGTTTGGGGTTTTTGAACATTCAACGTGAAATGATTGATTTGAACTAATCTCGGATATGATCCTTCAACACTTAGCGAATTTATAAATAACAGAAAACTTTTCGTAAAAATGAGGAATGGTCATCATGGCATCATTTTAATAGGCGAGATTGGGATCAGATCCGAAGGTGTGGGTGAGGTGGAGACAGGGTAAAATGAAGTTTCAAGCAACCGCAGATGGAATAGATTCCTCTGGAAAAAACAGTGTCTTTATTCCACACCAAAAGAAGAAGGGAAGCGCATGGACGCCTGCCGCAGGTCATGGAGTTTAAACGACATGAAGTGTGGTTGAGACGAGTGTTGGATACCATCCAAACGGAGAGACGTTTTCGCTCAGACGGGTGAGGACTTCACCCACGACAGACTCTCGTCCTCGGTGTCGGTACGATTCGCGCGTATCTCGGACAAGGTGCGGGCAAAGCAACCCCATTCATCACTACGAGGAACTGCAAGTTGCTGCATCGAAAGGGCAACAAATTAAGTGAGAAGGTGAGAAGGTGAGAAAAAAAACAATCAAATATATAAATAAATGGAGAACATTTTGATAAATAAATCACTAACATTCATCGGGATCCTAAGCAGACAATTATGGAGTGCACCGATCAGAATGACTCACCTCCCCAACATCATAGATCCACACGTGGCCCTCAGAATCGCCCACAGCTAATTCGCGACCAGACTGTGCCCAACGTACTCGGTTCAATGCTGGAGCGCCATCCAAAACCACGCTCGCTGTGGGCACCTGCACGCAGCAAGGGCAACATTCACAATTGTTTAGAGAGATGGGGCTCCTCCACTCCGGTCACCAAGCAACCGGTTCGGAACATTCCAAGGTGTAACCTTTTTGAAGGTAAATGCACCTGCTCCGTATCAACGCTTGTGTTTACCTGGAAATATTTAAACTCATGTGTTGCGTTTCCCGTCAATCATTCTACCAAGGTTTAGAACACAGTTCAAAATCTACGTCTTGTGAAAACTTAGTGGGCAAGCACATAACACCACCTCACCTCGGTGTCACTGTTGAGGTTCCAGAGGTCAAGGCGGCCCATGCCATCGACACAAGCAAATAGGGCAGGGTGGCACGGTGACCAGGCCACGTCATAGATGTAATCAGAGTTGTCCTCAAATGAGTACAGCGGCTTGTTACTCTGTATATGCAAATCATGATCACAACAAGGTTCAGCTATGGTTCTGATTGTCTGCCACTCCATAAATCATCGGCTTTCTGTTGAACTGCTCAAGCTGCCAACTAACCAAACTATATACTTCTCAACCTCTTACAATGTGTACACACAACACACGAAAGCACATCATAATAAAGCACACATGATCACACCAACGACTCCAACATTAGATAGACCCCACCTTAGTGTTCCAGAGCTTGACAGTCCAGTCAAAAGAAGAGCTAACAAAAAGGTGCGAGAAGTCGAGAGAGCCAGCGGCCGTGTGGCAGCTCAGGCCGGTCACCGGGCCCTGATGGCCCTCAAAAGCCTCAGAGATGCCTGCCTTACTGCCCTCACACACAAGGGCAAAGACAAAACACAAGCACCATGAAAAACGCTTCAGTGCAATTTTAACCTCCAGCTTGAGTTGCAAGTTCATACCATTGGCAGATCCTCCTCAATTTAGAAATGGTGTAATTGAGCACACCTGCCATGGCGAGATGCTGTGTACACAGCTCCCTCCTCACTACCCACAACAAAGTTGTTCACGTCGCCCAATGGGAAGGCCATACACGTGACCGCCACGGCCTTGCCTTGCCTGTGAAACAACTCCATGCTATCCTGTCAATGGTGAGAATAAAGCAAACTTTATAAAGTCATCAAAGTTTAATTTGTACAAATCTCACCTAACTTGAAGTGCAAGGGGGATACAGTTGCCCAGCTCATTAACCATGTGGCTGAATATAATGGACCTTTGTTAGGTTTGACCATCCCCATGGGGACCCAGTGAGAATACCAAGCGAAGCTGCGTAGCTCCACAGTGGGACTTGCCTGTGGCTGAGAGAGCATGTCCAGACTCCACGAACACATCTTCCCATCCGTGGATATGCTGATGAGGTTATTGGCATTCTGCGTCCCGACAACACTCACACAGTACACGGGGTGCTAGCACGAGGAACATACACACACTGGTTACCAAAACTAATTATCATACGGACGGCAACAGCCTTGTCAAGACGAATTACAAAATAATAAAAACTTGTGGAAAAGAAGAAAAAGTTAAAAACTTTAAGAAATAACCTTTTTTTTTTTTTTAACAGTAAGATCTTAAACAGTGGTGCCCACGTACGAGGCACGGAAGCAGAATGCAGTAAGTTCTGCGGTCGATCAATGGCTAAATTGAGATACGAATGAACAAGCAAAAACGTACACAAGTAATTAAAACTAACGACCAGTAGAGGAAAGTGGAGGCGAAGTTAATCCCTTACCGTATGTGCCAAAGCCGAGAGGGGAGTGCGCTGCACCGGGGTGCGCTTGTTTGTACGGTTATCCCAGAGGACAATCTGACCGGAGTAAGTTCCACCCACGACTAGGTTTGGGTGGAAATGAGCGAAGCAAGCGGAGAGCACAGGAGACTGAAGGGCAGACAGAAAACACAGCCCAACTCTGGAACATGAACACTTTCTGATATTCAAGAAAATGAATGAATGATGTACTTTCAGAATGACATTCCCCAAAAACAACAAATATATCCTACCTGGCAGTGAAAGATGTATTCTGGGGTGGACTTCTTGAACTTCATGTTCCAGATGAGAGCTACTCCATCTGGTTCGTGGGGGGCTGCCTCGTTGTTGGTGTATGATGTAATCAACAACTCCGGATGCTACAAGTTTGAAAGAAAGAGAATATTCCCCAAATGTTTATTGGTTTTCTGCCCAGCATAACGACTCGTTTCACACCATGAGGCATACATAGACATACTTTCACACATAGAAGACAGGTCAGTGGTTTGTCTTCTTCGGCCTCCTTTCTGGTATTGCACCCTCTGCCCTCTCTCTACATGCTCCCCCCTCCCTAGGTTTCTGCAGGGCACACGTGGGTCCACCAGCAACCCCCTTCTGGTGAAACTCCCAAAATCCAGAATCACTGCTCACCTCCACTCATTGGTTCCTCCTTCTTCCACATGTGGGACTTCCACATTCTCTTCAATCTTATTCTTCCCTCCAGGTCTTCAAGACAGCTGTTCATCACCATCTCAGATTTAGATCATCCCCCAGCCAAAACCATGACCTTTTCTCCCCCTATTAACCTCACCCCCCACCCCAACCTCAACTCTTTCCAAATTTTCAGTTTTTCCTTCCTGATAGTGTGCTCCTGTGTCCATCTTATCCACCCCCTGCATTCTCCCTTACCCATCATCATTACTCCACATCCCTTGTTGGCCTTATCCATATATTTTGTACCTCGGCTCTTCTGTGAGCATCCCCCCCTGTTTTTCTGCTGTTAATTTTTTTTCTGTTGTATCCTGATCTGTTCTGTGTTCTAGCTCTTCCACAAGCCGGGAGTTGGTATACAAAATACATAAATGGCGTATGATTGTCCGAGACCACAACATGTGTATGTTCGGCAACATAAATGTACAGCAGCTCCCATCAGAGCACCAGATTGGTGAACACAAGGTTAAGAGGTTATCTTGTATCACAAACTGTCTACTCAATACACCCGAGCAACCCCAAGCAGAAGGTTGGCCACAGCAAGCAAGCAAGTTCACTAAACACACCTGAGGAGACCAATCAAGGAACGTAACCACACGATGCTTGGTCCAATGCTCATCAAAAAAATGTCTCTGCAGGGAAAGCTTCGTTCC
Organism: Myxine glutinosa; assembly: GCF_964187855.1. Lineage (NCBI taxonomy): Eukaryota > Metazoa > Chordata > Myxini > Myxiniformes > Myxinidae > Myxine > Myxine glutinosa. Next base: position 30,543,817 of record NC_136272.1, read on the forward strand.
AGCCAACATCTCCCTGCAATAGACATTGATACAAAGATACAATATCCCGGACCATCAGTTATAACAGTAATGTGTCATGGGCACAAAACACCAACTTCAACAAAAATGTCGTGTGTAATGTCTTGTCGCTCTTTTGCAATGACGTATCTACCCACACCTGTTTGGACATAGAGGCAGAGCAACAGTAGTGTCTCACCCTTCCTTCTCATCAGTGTTCCGACCACTGTAATCAAGGAAAATGTCGGTATCCTCAGCAAGGGCACGCTCAATGATGCGCGTGCTTCGGTCGAAAAAGAACAAGAACTCATCAGAGTGCATCACCTGCTGCTTCTCTTCTTCACTGAGCTCTCGTAGTTGCCCTGCTTGGCACAGGATACAAAATAACTTTTACTCCAACACTCGCCCACCCCCTCTCCCAAACCAAGGGAGAACAGTTGGATGAAAAGGAGTGCGGATTACAACGGCCTAAGAGATCGCCTATCAGATTGAAATGGTGCCTAGACAGAAGAGAGCCACCCAACCCCAGATGAGACATCGAATGGAATCAGCAAGATGTCGTAAGAGACTTATATTTAAGATTTCAACTGTGTTGGCTTCCTCAATGTATGAATAATCTTTATCCCGCATATGCGAGGTGAAAAGCGAGGTTAAGGAAATTGGTTCACTTCGGTCTGTCTGTCCGTCCGTCCACAAACGCAAGTTTCTTATCGAGGAACAACTTATTTAAATTGAACGTTATACCTTGAACACAGATTGGAACATGAATCGGAAAATGAACCTGCCGTTTTACTGTCCTTGGCAGTCAAACAAGATTGAAAATCATTCCAAACAGGAAACTCGATGTTTTTAAGGACGTCAGAGAACACAAACAACAGGCATGAATAACGAATGTAACATGTTAAACGAGAACAACACTCAGTAGAGAACATACCTCTGCCTGGTTGGCCATATCACTCAATGGTGAAGAATCACTTTAAAAAATTCTACTAGCCGGATCCGGATCCAAATCTTCACCAAAACTTAATCGATTCTTCCTTGTCTCTCACACACAACCTGTCCACCAAGTTTCGCCAAAATCCGTCCGTAACTTTTTGAGATATCCCGCTATGCATCGTTTTTGGCCCAATCTCTCAATGGTGAAGAATCACTAAAAAAATTAAATAATTCTCATATCAAAATCCACATTCAGAACTTCACCAAAACCGAGTAGATTCTTCCTTGTCACTAACAACAAACTGTCCACAAAGTTTCATCCAAATCCGTCCATAACTTTTTGAGATATCCTGCTACGTATCGTTTTTGGCCCTATCTCCTAACGGTGAAGAATCACTTTAAAATTTTTAGTAGCCGGATCCGAAACCGGATCTTCACCAAAATCTAATCATTTCGTCCTTGTCACATACACTACCTCTCTGCCAAATTTCGTCCGAATCCGTCCACAACTTTTTGAGATATCTTGTTCACAAACAAACAAACAAATGGACAGACAGGAGTGAAAACATAACCTCCACCACCTTTGGTGGCAGAGGTAATAAGGTGGTGTAGTAGCCACTGCATCAACAGCAGTAAAACAGCGGAAAAATTCCGGAATTACTTTTTTATAGGACCTTTACAATCTTTACTTTAATTAAATTTATTTATGTACTTGAACACTGTTGAACCAAAATCGCCTTCTTATAGCTTCCAAAAAGCTCCAGTTTTACAGTACTTGGACATGTTAAATAACGTGGTGTTTAAGACTGCATCAATGGCGCTAAACAACTTCCAGAATTTTCTTTTGATACGACCTTTATAATCATCATTTCATTTCAAGTCTCACTAAAAGTTCTACATTTTGTATGAGAAAAATGCCACACTGATGTTACCAGCTCACCTTCACCGCTTTCCTCACGAACCTCCATTTTGCTCGACTCCTGCTCAACGGGATGTTTTACCTCCACCATTTCTTCCTCTTCATCCTCATTCTCATCATCTTGGCCTAAGATTGTGCAGATATCCCAAGCACAGGGGACATCATTTGTGATTGATGGAAAGTATAACCACTCCTATCATTATGAACTAAAAGTGGGCGAAGCTATTTGGAAAATTGCCAAATACTGTTCATCAGCATCGGAAGTTAAAACAAGGCCTCGAGTTATGACTGGAGGATTGCATTCACAAGTGAATGGACAAATTTCAATAGTTAGCTTTGGTGTTACGGTTGCTTCTATTGGTAGACATGGAGCACCAGTTTGGTGAACACAAGGTCGGCTTGAAATCGGTGTTACATGAGAAAGACCAAGCACCACAAAAATGCCATTCAAGCTCATGTTGCCTTGGACATATTCTCTTGCATTACCTGAAATGTTTTCAATTTTTTCAACAATACTTGAAAATGAATAGATGACCCACCTTGAGTTTGGTCATTGGTACCAGGTGTTTGGGTCTCCTTGCAGTATGAGACCAACTCCTTCGGTGGAACGTCGACCTGCGTAATCTTTGTAAGTGCAAGCTTCACACCTCGGCGCCTACACGGCAAAAAACAATCACGCTCAAGATAACTTAATATTTACATTTCTGTATAGAATCTACAAAGTTTTTCTGTGCATCCAACTAATATTACAAACACATCATTATTGGCTTAGCTACATTTTTGGCACAATGACAGTCACACAGAAATGGTGGTCACAGTAGAGAGGGACAAGACTCGTCGAGATGGGCCAAACCAAATATTTATGAACTCCGTGCATCCACACAAACGATCATGTGCCCTCGCAGCGAACTTCGGACAATGAAAGCTCGTTTCCCAGTTCAAGCAAAGCCAAATTAGACAATTGACATGTTTTTGCAGACTAGGAACTCTTTTTTGAGGTTGGCTAATCTCGAGAAATGAAATGGAATGCGATATAATTGCGAGCATTAAGAAGCAATGCAAATGAGTGGGAACCGAAACACAAAAAGGCAGAACCAAAGTGTTGAGGGGCTGGGTCAAAACGTTAAAAGATGGAGCAATGCCTTTGCTGGCGCAGTCCATGGCAGGCAACAGCAGCAAACATGAAGCCATGCGTAATAATTAAATAGTGACATAAAAGCCTAATGGAGATGGCATGATAAATTGCACAAGAAAGCACAAAGCAAGACAGGCTTGGCAGGCCTCTACCCAGCCTCAGAATTTTCAATGAGCTGCAGCACGGTCGGATCAGAGTCCCATTGGAGCATCCTATATTCCAGGCCGGCAGCATGGCAAAGGGCACACGACAAAAAACGGTAGTTAGTGGGAAACCAAGAAAGGTTAGTTTTTAGGGCTTGCATAGCATTGACAGCACAGCAACATTTTGGAATGCCATTCACTACAAAATTAACAGAACCAGTAAACTTCAAACAAAGTTGAACAATAATGTTGAAAACAAAAGTGCTCCAAAGGAAAAATCTGACTTCAGTCAGTGGGGAAAAAGCCTGAGAATAGTGTTGGGCCTTAGGTAGCAAAATGAGCTCCTGTGGGATTTGCACGTTAATTCTTAACAACATGCTTAATTTTGTAGAGGAATATGTCCTGATTCAAAAAAATATGGTGTCATTCTCAGCTCACCTGGACTTAAGTTCGGTGAACTTATGCGATTGAGCAGTCAGTAGGTGTTGTGTTACGGATTCGTCACTTCCATTTGGGGTTTTCCTCCACTTGAAAGATTTCTGATTCTATGTACTATTATTGTCTCCTACAGGTTTATTGTTTATGAACCGTTATTAAAAGTTAAAAAGGTTAACTTAAAATGATACAGGAAAACGAACCGGAAGACAAAGCTGAAGAGGGAGAAGCGGTGCGAGCAAAGTCGGAGAAGACGCATGACGTCAGCGCTCCGTAACGAGCAAGGTCTACCGACAGTCGCGAGGGAATTTTGAGTTCCTTGAAAGGACATCCGGCGATAGTGCTGCTGATAAAAGACAGGGAGACACAAAAGTCAAGAGGGTTTGGCTTTGTCACGTTTGAAAACTCAAAGGATGCCAGAGATGCAGAAAAGGATGTGAATAGCAAGGAGTTGGAGGATCGGACCATAGCAGTAGGGAAGGCATTTCATAGGTGTCGTGGGGGCTACAGAAGAGGACAACGGAGGAGTAGTTTTGGTGGTGGCCGCAATCGATATTATTATGGAGGCTCCCAGAGTTACGGCAGCTCCCGAAGGAAGGATTGTCAGAGTAGTGGCCGAGAAGGAGACCGCTATTCATATGACTACAGAGACAAGCGGTCACACCGTAATTATTATGAAAGTTCGGAAAAGTTGAAGCACTGAATGCTGCGGAGCCGCCGAGCCAAGATTCCTACACGGATTAACCGTGAACACCACGTTCCTAAAGGCGTCAATGTAGTGAACTTTCCTGCACGGACTAACCGTGAACTCCACGTTCCTAAAGGCGTCCATGTAGTGAATACTTCCAGGCCTCACCACCCAACCACCATGGAACCTAGCTTTCAGCTCGGCCACCCAGGGAAAAGTGCTGTAGATTTGCTTGACTTTGGATTTTTGATCACCACCCCTTAACCTTCATGCAAAAGAAACTAAAAGTGAAAATCAGAGGGTGCTGAGGTGGAGTTTGGTTTTGCAGGGGTTCAACTGGGAAATTGAACAGGTAAAGGGCAGGGACAATGTCATTGTTGACACTTTGTCCAGAGTGGATTAACTTTGGAAAGCTGTGGGTTGTGTGAAAGTTTGTTGCTTTATTTTTGGGGAGATATTGAGTATTGTTGCTCCCGGGAATTGATGATTTGGGTTGGGAGTTTACTTTTGTTTGTTTAAAGAGTTTGTCTGCAAAAAGTTTTCGCTGTGTTCAAACTTTCTTTCTCGAGGGGGGGGAAGTGTTACGGATACGTCATTTCCGTTTAGGGTTTTCCTCCACTTGAAAGATTTCTGATTCTATGTACTATTATTGTCGTCTACAGGTTTATTGTTTATGAACTGTTATTAAAAGTTAAAAAGGTTAACTTAAAATGATACAGGAAAACGAACCGGAAGACAAAGAGGAAGAGGGAGAAACGGCGCGAGCAAAGTCGGAGAAGACGCATGACGTCAGCGCTCCGTAACGAGCAAGGTCTACCGACAGTTGCGAGGGAATTTTGAGTTCCTTGAAAGGACATCCGGCAATAGGAAGTATCGCTGGAGGGGGAGAAATCTGCATAGTCAGATTTGGGTGCTGTGATTCCGACGAATCCCCGCCTCGTCGCATCGGCTCAAGCAGGAGCCGTCGGCCATTTTGAACCCCGCGCTTCGGATACCAACGAAGGTTTTGCCTCGCGTCATCTTCACACCAACATCCTACCGTCTGTCGGGGATGTGTGTGTGCGACCGCTTCGTCTCCAATTACGTTGCGGGTTGCTGAGTGAGCGGTGAAGGTGCGCCTCTGGAGGGCGCCCTTGTACAGTTTGGCGGGGCGATCTCCAAGGCCAACTGTACGCGCTTCGGATATCGACAGGAGAGCGAGATTCGGGCTTCGACCGGATTTCGTTCTATCGACCGCTGGAGCGACTCACATTCGCCTTGGGAAAAGTTATAGAGACATTGAGGAGTGTCCTTTCACTCGCTGGCGGCGCAGTGAGTTACCTGACTTTATATAAGATAGATATAGAGTGCACTCTTAATGGCCATCTGTTATACCGTTATTCCTGTGTGTGATTTCTAATACAATTTTGTTCATTTATAATCATTGGTGTGGTTTCACTATTGATTTTCAACACAGGGTAACATATTTTTCTGCCGGGGCTCCTCTCGGGGTTCGGAGGTTACCGAGACCAGGAGATTGTAGAGGACTCCGTAACAGTAAGTAAGTCAGTCAGTCATTCAGTGAGTGAGTGAGTGAGTGAGTGAGTGAGTGAGAGTGAGTGAGTGAGTGAGTGGGTGACGATAAACACTTCAGTCATTATCACTTGAACAAAACACACAATTTTAATGAAACTTGGCCACAAGCTTCATATCTGATGCCCAATGAAGGTGTATTGACCGCATCAAAATCTGTGCTCATTATTGGGGATCCCACCCAAAATAGGTATTTGCTCTCTTCTCCAAAACGACACCCACGATCTTGATGAAACTTGGCCCAACCTTCATATCTGATGCCGAACGAAGTTGTATTGACTGCATCAAAATCTGGGTTCATTAAAGGGGTTTATGGGGGAAGGAGGGGTTGACCCCCCCCCCCCCCCCCCAAAATAGGTATTTTCTCTCTTCCCCGAAACTACACACGTGATTTTGATGAAACCTGCCCACAAACTTCTTCACCCGTGATGCACCAAAGTTTGTTCATGGCATACAAAATAAGTGTCTGGGGAAGTATGTGGGGGGGTTTGAGTGACTGCTGATCCTGATGAGCTTCAGGACCCACAATCCTATTTCTATTTTAGCAATGTGAGCGTTTTTTCATGTCATTTGTAACACCGTCTCCCCTACCACAAATGGCAAGATACGGTCTTGTAAATGTTTTCAACACTTTCTTATGTCAAGGTAAACCTGGGCATGTAGCATATCAAATGAAAGCTCTCGATGCCACATTAACTCATTCATGAAGGATTATTGCATTAAAACGTGTAATTCGGTGACCTATACGCAATAATGATGAACTAGAACGGCACTCTTCGACATCAGGACGTCGACTGATACGCCTCCGCCCACATTATTACATCATTATAATACTTGTATCAAGTTTGATTTAAATCCATTCAGCTGTTCCCAAGTTAGAACATTTCTACCTGACAACCTCTCATCTTTGACCGCAAAATTTAATCAGTTCATGTTTACATCATTATACATACCTGTACCAACTTTTAATTTAAATCCCTTCAGCTGTTCACAAGTTCTCACATTTTTACCTGACATGACCTCTGACTCCAGGACCCCCAAAATCTAATCAGGTAATTTTTACATCATTATACATATCTGTATCAATTCCCGGTGTGTACCCCGGTTTAGAATCGGTACACCGTATCCCTGCGCATCCTAAGAGGCGACTAAGGGTTGGCGTCAGGAAGGGCATCCGGCCATAAAAACATTGCCTCAAACAGGGAACCATGATTGTCATGGGGCCCGCAAGGCTAACCCCCGCTCTAGCGGGGAAAATGGCCTTAAAACAATCATTCATATATTCATTCATACATATCTGTACCAAGTTTGAATTAGATCCCTTTAGCCATTCTCAAGTTATAGACCTATTACAGACTTTTACCTCTTGACTCCAAATTATAATCATTTAATCTTTACATCATTATACATACCCATATCAAATTTCAATTAGATCACTTCAGCCGTTCTCAAGTTATAAAACCTATTACAGATTTGACCTTTGACCCCAAAATCTAATCACTTAATCTTTACATCATTATACATGCCTGTACTAAGTTTGAATGAGATCACTTCAGCCGTTCTCAAGTTATAGACCTATTACAGACTTTGACCTTTGACCTCTTGACCCCAAAATCTAATCAGTTCATCTTTACATCATTCTATATAAGTGTAGTGTATATAAGTACAGTATATTCTATATAAGTTTGGTCAGAATCCCATCACTGGTTCACAGGTTACCGTGGCAACTATTTTACCTAACATGACCTCTGACCTTTGCCCTTTGACCTCGTGACCCCAAATTCTAATCGGTTAATCTTTACCTCATTATACATACCTGTGCAAAGTTTGATTAAGATCCCTTTAGCCGTTCTCAAGTTATCGCGGTAACGAAAACCTATCACGGACGACCAACCTGAAAACATAATGCCCACGGCGACTGCGTCGGCAGTGGCATAGAAATAATATTTTTTGTACGCATTACTCCCATTTGCAATCAAGTGTAACATTCTAGTACCAGGAGGTAAATCCATGAAGTGTAGATGTATTTCATGATACATGTATTTTTAATAGTCTGTTGCTTCCCTGTGCTAACTCATTCGCCTTATTACTTGGCAAAAAAATAATCTATCTATAATTCCAGTAATCTCTGTGTGTATGTATGTATGTATGTATGTATGTCTGTGACCGCTGTTTCTCGACAACCACGGGTCCGATATACTTTAAACTTGCCAGGTATATTGCTGGGGACCCGAGGATGTGCCTTTTCAAGGTTTCATATTAATCGGACAAGTAGTTACCGAGCGATGTCCAAAAAACGATTCAACCAATCAGAGAGCAGCGAGCTATCACGTGTGCCGAACGTGCCGAACAGACTCTGCCTCGGACGGCACATTTGAGAGCGTATTCATTTATTTCACGTTGGCAAACTATGTTGGCGTTAAACTATGTTTTAAAACTAATTAAAACTAATTTGCGATTCTTTCGCTTTCCTGCGCGTTTGTGCACGCTATGGCGATTTCTTTACCAAACTCCGCAAGCCGTTCGCTTTGGACCAAACCATTTCATGTAAATAGAGGGGGGGGATTGTCACCGTACTCGCAAGCCGTTCGCTTTGGACCAAACCATTTCATGTAAATAGAGGGGGGGGGGATTGTCACCGTACTCGCAAGCCGTTCGCTTTGGACCAAACCATTTCATGTAAATAGAGGGGGGGGGATATAATTTTAGATATATATATAGTACGGGCATGCCCTGGTAATAATAATAATGACAAGTATTTTGATCACTCCGGTTTGTGTGTCGGTTTGTGTGTGTTTGTCTGTCCGCTCACTGATACTTGCCTACAGGTCACAATTTCAAACCGATCTTCACGAATCTTCACCAAACGGTAGAGCTCATAGTCCAACAAAATCCTGTTTATTTTTGAGGTCAAATGGGCAACATAGGCCAAATGTCAACCACTTTTTTCAAATCTATAAAGTACTCGATTTCTTCCGATTGACTTGACATTTAAATAGGATTTACATATCGGCTAACTGAATTCAACCACCAACTATTTTTAGGTAAACATAGGCCAAAAGGTCAACCACTTTTTTCAAATTTCTAAAATCTTCAATTTTCATCCGATTGACTTGAAATCTGAATAGGATTTGCATATCAGCTAACTGAAACCAACTATTTTTTTTAGGTCAACATAGGCCAAATTTCTAAAATTGACTCGACTCCAAATATCCCCTGCCATTCTGGGTGAAGTATGTACAGTGGTCATCATCGACAGCACAATCAAAAGATGATGCAAATGAAACAAGCATTCTGAGTATTGCACTGCAATACATGTCCCCTACCAAAGTTCAAAGTGCCATAACTTTATCATAAATGATCGAATATGCAAATTTATGCACGGTTGATGCTGGTTTTCAAACTTGATCTGAGGTATGCTGAGACACGTGTGTCACGCCTCGCCTCGTTGATAAGCCTGCATGGTCGCTCCGTGGAGCGGCCTGCACGTATTGCACTGTGTGAATTAAAAAAATTATTACCAACTCACGGTCTGAGGTACTAGCGATTCAAGAGATATCCATTTTTTTATGGCACATCGGTGAAGCCAATGCGAGGTTTCTTCTTCCTCAGCTTGTCACAACTCTGTCAAATGCGATCGAGTTAAAAAAGTCAGAAGTTGACCAAATCTGTTTCATTCGTTTGTTAATATACCTCAGCTATTGACAAATCTTAAATTAGAATTTTATTTGAGTTTAAAATGACCGCGACAGGTCGTGTCCAACGATGCTTTCAGTCTGTACATGTGATGAATAATTAAATCCACACACGCCTCTTCTTCTTCACGCAATAACAACTTCTAGCTTCCAGACCGTACATCCAATCATCTTGAAATTTTGCACACTTGTTACTCTTCATGACTTCTACTATAGTATGAAGTTTCACGTCGATCAATAAAGCGATTCAAGAGATATCCATTTTAAAAATATTTTCGTTTAATTAACGATATCTGCCAAACCACGTGAGCTATCGCAAATTCCAAAAGGACATTTTAGTAGACTGACATGCGGAACAGATCTGTGAAGTTTCCCCTCGATTGGATCAAAAATGAGGGAGGGGCTCGGTTTTAAAGGTTCATGCTTAAAAACGTCATAACTCTGAAACCATGTGATGCATGACGTCATGCTCGCTGACCTTTTTGTTCGTCATGGGTATGCGATTCTGCCTGCAAGGTTTGGCCTCGATCTGTTCAGCCGTTGCAGAGAAAAAGGGGTTTTCGTGTTTTCACGAAAAACAATATGGCGCCCGAACCACGTGACCGGTGACGTCATAATTACCATTAAAATATTCTACAGACCGAGTCCCTCCTATGGTAAAAATTTGATCTCAATCGGTGCTATTATTGCAGAGAAAATCTTTTTTAAAGGAAATTAAAACTTAAAATGGCACTGAGTTAAGGATCATCAGAATTCCCAAAGTTCAAAGTGCCATAACTTTGTCAAAAATGATCGAAACGTCGTGAAGTTCGAACTTGATCTGTAACTTATCATGAGGAAACGATGTGCCAAGTTTGAAATCATTAGCATTAAGCGTTTAGAAAAAAAGTCCGGAAAACTGCTCTTTGCGTGATGGACTGACGGACTGACGGACGGAGGGACGGCGTGCAAACCTATAGTCCCCTCCGGTGTACACCGGTAGGGGACTAACAAGCATTCTGAGTATTGCACTGCAATACATGTCCCCTACCGGAAGTCTGTCGTCCAGAAAACTGTTGGGGAAATTACCAAAGTTCAAAATGCCATAACTTTGTCAAAAATGATCGAAACGTCGTGAAGTTCGAACTTGATCTGTAATTTATCATATGGAAACAATGTACCAAGTTTGAAATCATTAGGATGAAGAGTTTAGAAAAAAAAGTCCGGAAAACTGTTCTTTGCGTGATGGACTGACAGACAGACAGACAGACTGACAGACGGAGGGATGGAGTAAAAACCTATAGTCCCCTCCGGTGTACACCGGTAGGGGACTAATAAGCTGTCAATATCAGCGATCACAAATGTCTGCCGAAATCCAATTCTATAGTCCTTTGAAGGAGTTGATCAATTTATGGGCATATACTAGACATTGGAGATGTCCATGAAAGGTTCCATGAACTGATGCAACTTTACAATGCCACCAAACAGCATTTGACACGGAGACAACTGAAAGACAATATTCTTCAAAATTTCCCGGAAGTACATTTCTGTAAGTCCCCCTCAAGTCAATGAACCTGACATAGAGAAACGGATGTGGCAATTATTCACGAAAAAACAAGCAGAGGCTGAAAAACTGCCACCTACACGTGCTACATTGAAATACACCTCAATCCTGACATTCGCGGTGGATACGATCCTAGAAAATGCCGCGAAAATCGGAACCGCGAATGTGAGGGCATAGTTTCAATGTAAAAGGGGGGGATGGGTTTTGGGCATTTCAAAATCCATAAATAGAGGCAAAATCCCCAAATTGCGAGTCAAAATCCGCGAACGTCGAGGCAAAATCCACGAACGTTGAGGAAAATCTGTGAATGTCGGGGCATTGTTTCAGTGAGAAAAAAGGGAGACAGCTAATTGCACGAATAGATTGGTGGAGTGTTTTCATTCTGTACAATAACTCGTGGGGGATGATGTGTTATGCAGCTGATGGAATATCTCACAAAGTAATGTTCGCATTGTGATTGGTGGGATATCCCATGGAGCAATGCTCAGTGTGAATGGTGGAGTATTCCGCAAAGCCATGTTTACTGTGTGAATGGTGGAGTATCCCGCGAAGCAATGTTTCCAGTGTGAATGGTGGAATATCCCGCGAAGCAATGTTTACAGTGTGAATGGTGGAATATCCCACGAAGCAATGTTTACAGTGTGAATGGTGGAGTATCCCAAGAAACAATGTTTACCATGTGAATGGTGGAGTATTCCTCACAGCAATGTTCAGTGTGAATGGTGGAGTATCCCGTGAAGCAATGTATACAATGTGAATGGTGGAATATCCCGCGAAGCAATGTTTACAGTGTGAATGGTGGAGTATCCCACTAAACAATGTTTACCATGTGAATGGTGGAGTATTCCTCACAGCAATGTTCAGTGTGAATGGTGGAGTATCCCGTGAAGCAATGTTTACCGTGTGAATGGTGGAGTATCCCGCGAAGCAATGTTTACAGTGTGAATGGTGGAATATCCCACGAAGCAATGTTTACAGTGTGAATGGTGGAGTATCCCACGAAACAATGTTTACCATGTGAATGGTGGAGTATTCCTCACAGCAATGTTCAGTGTGAATGGTGGAGTATCCCGTGAAGCAATGTTTACTGTGTGAATGGTGGAGTATCCCGCGAAGCAATGTTTACAGTGTGAATGGTGGAATATCTGACAAAGCAATGTTTACAGTGTGAATGGTGGAGTATCCCAAGAAAATGTTTACCATGTGAATGGTGGAGTATTCCTCACAGCAATGATCAGTGTGAATGGTGGAGTATCCCGTGAAGCAATGTATACAATGTGAATGGTGGAATATCCCGTGAAGCAATGTTTACAGTGTGAATGGTGGAATATCCCACGAAGCAATGTTTACAGTGTGAATGGTGGAGTATCCCACGAAACAATGTTTACCATGTGAATGGTGGAGTATTCCTCACAGCAATGTTCAGTGTGAATGGTGGAGTATCCCGTGAAGCAATGTTTACCGTGTGAATGGTGGAGTATCCCGCGAAGCAATTTTTACCGTGTGAGTGGTGGAGTATCCCACGAAGCAATGTTTACCGTGTGAATGGTGGAGTATCCCACGAAGCAATGTTTTCAATGTGAATGACAGAATATCCCACGAAGCAATGTTTACCGTGTGAATGGTGGAGTATCCCATGAAGCAATGTTTACTAGGTGAATGGTGGATTATCCCGTGAAGCAATGTTTACCGGGTGAATGGTGGAATATCCCACGAAGCAATGTTTACAGTGTGAATGGTGGAATATCCAGCGAAGCAATGTTTACAGTGTGAATGGTGGAATATCCCACGAAGCAATGTTCGTGTGAATGGTGGGATATTTTATTTATTTATATATATATATATATATATATATATATATATTGAATGGCTTTGTGTCAGTTTGTCTTTTTGTGATCAATGTTAGCTCTTACACAAGCCTCGATCTTGTATACAAAAATAAATAAATATGGAGGCACCTATGACATCATCATTAATATGTGTTATTCCCCATGGAGAGTTCTTTACAATGAGCCATGTCTCATTTTTGTTCTAGGCAGTGCTTCGGAGATATAGAGGTGCAATTTTTGGGGTTTTTTCAAAGATGGTGCCCGTACCACGTGACCTATGACATCATAATAGTCATTCAAAATTCTACAGGAGGAGGTGCACCTATGGTGAAATTCCCTGTCAATCGGACCAATGGTTGCAGAGAAAATCATATTTATTCTGTGTGGCCAAACAGACAGACAGACACAAGCAGACAAACAAGCAGACTCAAATGCAATACCCTCTCCTCTGGTGAGGGTAATAAACCACATACCGTAGAGCGCATACCCCCACCAGGCTAAACATTTTACATTTTGTATCCCAATAACAGGCTGGATCTGGATCTGGACCCGAGCCAAAATGAAATCAGCTTCTTGTCACCGAACCAACTCATCAACCTAGTTTTGTCAAATTCGTCCACAACTACCACGATATTTATAGTTTTTGGCCCCATCTCTCAATGTTGAAGAATCACTTGGGAATTTAAAAAAACTCCCTGATCTGATTTCGGATCTTGACCAGAATCGAATTGATTCGTCCTTGTCACACACCCAGCCTGCCCACCAGGTTTCGTCAGAATCTGTCCGTAACTTTTTGAGATATCCTGTTCACAGACAGATGAATGAAAACATAACCTCTGTCCACCTTTGGTGGCACAGGTAATAAACTCATTTCAATTATAAGAAACATCTTCCTGACTTTTTGCCTTTGTGTGCGACCCACCGCCAGTTTCAGCTTTCATTTGTGCAATCCTTGGAGTTTTGTAAACAGCAATTAATTGAACACAGTACTTTAAACACCGCTACGTCATTCGCGGAGGACTGTATCAGACCTTCGGCTCCGAGCAGCCAGTGTTAATGGTCCCTCCGATGCGACAACTGGTGTCGACATACATACTGTGGTGAAACATGATGTAATGTCTCGAGCTTGAAGAGAAGGTTCGGTCGGAGGGCCGACCTTGAGGGAGCTTATACAAGTCCGGGCTGTTCGGCACTCGATCTCGTGGCATTCTGTTACCCTAGTGCCAAGAGACTATCGGGATTAACAGGTACGTAATTGCTTGCTTGCGGTGGGCTTGGAGGAGATGTTTGTTTTGATTGCTTCCTTTGTAGTGCTAATGATTGTGCATTATTTTGTGTTGTAGGATGAGTGGAGATATAGTTCAATAAAACCTCACTACTTGAAAGAGGTCTGAGTATTGTTTTACATCACATACATACATAGATAAATACATACATACAAATTGTCGAATCTTAGGATGCATTGCAAATACATTAAACTTATCATCCATTTCATGACATGTGTTCAAAGCTCATGCGTTCTAATTACACATGATGCACACCTACCAAGATAATCTATATATATAAAACACAGTTCGTGTGTGTGTGTGTGTGTGTGTGTGTGTGTGTGTGTGTGTGTGTGTGTGTGTGTGTGTGTGTGTGTGTGTGTGTGTGTGTGTGTGTGTAATGTTACCGATAGACTCCTAAACGGAGAGGCTTACGTGCTTGATATTTGGCATAGACATGGCCATTGAGCCTGGGACGAACATGGCCGAACTCAAAATATTTGACGATCCATATTTTTTATTCATATTTACCTCAGCGCATTTCAGCGCACGGAATCAACGGAATCAGAGCAGGTGGGCGCTGATTCGCTCAGAGCGATCACGTGATGACGCTATGAACGCTATGACGCTATGAACGCTATGACGCTATGAAAAAAAAATCGCTATGACGCTATGAAACGCTATGACGCTATGAAACGCTATGACGCTATGACAAAAAAAATCGCTATGACGCTATGAACGCTATGACGTTATGAAAAAAAAAATCGCTATGACGCTATGAAACGCTATGAACACTATGAAAAAAAAAATCGCTATGACGCTATGAAACGCTATGAACGCTATGAACACTATGAAAAAAAAAATCGCTCGCTTTACCAAGGGGCTCGCTCTCCCCCCGTTCCCCTCCCCTCCCCTTCCCCCTCCCCCGCCCGGCAATGCCGGGTACTTCTGCTAGTACAATGATAAAACAGCTTTTTCTACCTTATCACAGATAAGCTTCAACAGGTAAAGTAAAGGTTTCTCACCTTCCTGCAGAGACAGTCTCAACGGACTCCTGGCTGCCAGCTTCACTTGGTGTACTCAACACCCTACTCGCTGTTGGCAAGTCCTGTGGAGTACCTGGGAAAATTATCGATAATTATAAGTAAATCGATAGGACAGAGTCAAGCTGTATGATCAGCAATCATTTCCTGCTTTAATAACGAGCGTCAGTACAACATACATGTCAGTGGATAACATGATAGATTTCTACACTACTACTCTCATGATTCAGAAGCATCAGGAACAGATCGTTGGCAAAAAACAGGTTCGTTGAAGAGGAAGTGAGCTTAAATGACAATTGTATGAATAACTACGATAGTCAAACATGGTGGTCTGCATACCAGAAAAGGTTGGGAACCATAGACTTGTCATTAAATCAGACATCAGGACAAGAGAAGTATGGCAGCCCATGACGAGGGAATCCAGCAATGGCAGCAAAGCACTTTTATTCTCAATATATGACAAAAAAAATCATCTCCCACTTCATGATCAAATATATATCCAGTAATAAAAAAACAAAACAAAAAAACACCTTTAGAGGCCATTTTTCCCCGCAAAGCGGGGGTTGGCCTTTTTCGGGGACCGTGGTTGTTTTTTTGTTTTTTTTGGTCCCCTTTTTGAAGCAATGTTTTATGGCCGGATGCCCTTCCTGCCGCCAACCCTTTTTGTCGCCTTTTACGACAAACAGGGAATTACCAGTGAACTGGTACTCAATTAGCCGACCTCGGAAGGATGACAGGCTGAGTCAACCCCCCTGGCGTTAATTCAGCGATCGACCGGGATTTGAACCCAGGATCCTAAGCTGGCACCCTAGCCGCTAGCCCAACACCAGGGTTGTAATGTTTACCATGTGTCAAATTTCATATCCAGGGTTTACCAGGGTCAAATTAACCATATCCAGTGCCTTCAGAAATTATTCACACCCCTCAAGTGGTATCGTTAAAGACCAGGATTGAATACAAGCAGATCGGACACACACACCCATTGACTTTTTCACATTTAGTTGTGCTACATCCTGAATTTAAAATTGATTAAATCGAGATGTTTTTGCCACTGATCGACAATCTATAAATATATGTATACACACACACACAGACACAGTTGTGGGAGGAGATCTAAAGCAACACAATGAAATTTGACCAGAAGCGTATGGGTGAAGGTATTCTCACCAATTGGAGCTTCCGCTGCGATCCCAAAGCTCTGCAGAAGCGCATCCGTTTCCCGGCGTTTCTTGTCCAAGGTGCTCTCATCCTGTGGGGGCTCTTGTTTCTGCTCTACCTGTAGCACAGATAGCAATTTTGGTAAATGGCAGTGCAAGACAATATTCCCTCGTTTGCACTGAAGACACCCTAGCTGACTATTTTATACAGTGTTCTCCACTGCTGTGAGGTGGCATTGGTCGATATATTACGTGTGAGCAAATTAAGCCTTCGTAAACGAACAGGCTTTTCAGCTGTACTGCAAACAATAAATGAAACTATGAATACGAGTCACGAGTCACGTCAGTCAGTAATAATGCAACTCATGAGTCATGAGCCGTCTGGACACCATAAAGAAAAGGAAGAGACGCTATGCATTGAAACTTAACTGAAAAAAAACAAAAACACATGCATTTGCCAGCAGTTTAGGACATCTCAGTCGACACGATTAATTTTACATTCTACCATCTATGCACGAGCCAGCCTATAAGGGTTGGTGGTTTAGCTTCTGAACAATGAGATGAGGTGAGGTGGATTACTTAACAGCTACATTTTATTGCTAACTAGCAAAGGCACCCGGCGTGGCCGGGCAACGCAGGGTTGCTTCGCTGACGGGAATATTGAGAGAAGGAGAGAGGGAGGAGGGGAGAGAGAAAGGAGAAGAGAGAGAGAGAGAGGAGGTGAGAGAGGTAAGGGGAGGGAGGGAGAGGGAAGGGAGGGGAGGGAGGGAGAGGGAAGGGAGGGGAGAGAGAGGGAGGGGAGAGAGAGGGAGGGGAGAGAGAGGGAGGGGAGAGAGAGGGAGGGGAGAGAGAGGGAGGGGAGAGAGAGGGAGGGGAGAGAGAGGAGAGGAGAGGAGAGAGAGGATGGGAAAGGGAGGAGGGAAGAGAGCAGGAGGGTGCAGTAGCACGTTGAGAGTGGAGGGCAGGAGGAGGAGGGGGGATGGGAGGGGTGAGCGGGGAGCAGGTGGAGGGGTGACTCGAGAACTCAAGTGGCTTAAGCACTCAATTCAAAACCGTTGATAGGGTTCATGAAACCTTCAACTAAACCTTCAACTATGGTGAAGTGCAGCTAGCTGCTTGGTAACTGAAACACCCCTGTACATTTGGACAGCCTACTGTACATACAAAACGTCAACAGAACAGTTTATTTAAATTAAAGAGTTAAAATTTTGATCATGACTATTTTCCTTGTAATGAAAACGTACCTTGTTCAGTCTTCAACGCGGTTTGAACTTTTAAAATGCGCATAAACTCAGAGGGGATGTTGAGTGTATGGAAGTGAACATGTACATTTCAAAGTGTACGTGGACATAGATTATTTAAAGTGTACATGGACATTATAACTTGTAAAATAAGTTAATAAAAATAAAAAAAAATAAAAAAACCTCACTGGAATTTTCATGGCCTCCTGACTAATTCATCAAGTACACAAGCATTTCCCTTTCAAGCCAATTTTCGTTTTAGTTTACTTCACATCATAACATGTGAATTAAATGCACATGTGAAATGGTTTGAAAAGTTGGGCGAACACCAAAAGTTTTTATTTTTCATTCAAAGACCACTATTTTCTTTCATCTGCATTATGAGAAAGCACCTTCATTGGGCGGTGTATAGTAGACCATTGCCATGGATCGCTCCGAGAAAAACATGCATTACCTCGGTTCCTCTGCATGAGTTGTAATCAAAATGTACCTTTGTTTCCTCAAAACAGTTCCTTTATTTAATGGTAGAAGACGCATTGTTCAGTCTTCAAATGTATGCCAGAGGCCAATGAAGTGGAGCAAAAAAAAAATGGTGGCAATGTCTGGCCTTTTGGTGTCACCTGGCTAATGGATGGTGCTTGCGATGTGGGTGGGGTAGGGGGAGAGGGTGGGGAGAGGAAACCAAGAACCAATAATGTCATTTATTTAAATACATTTTAATTAATGTGATAATTCATTTGTACTATAAATATAAAATTTTGTCAAAATAAATGTCCACAACATGCACACATATACGAGAGGGGGAAAAATGATGGGGGAATATCTGACCCTATATTACAATATTGAACCACTTGCTCATATGGAAAGATATCAAATGAATTGGAGAAACCCCAAAAGAGGACAACAGATGAGGTAGAGGTCCAAAAGAGGTCAAGAAAACAGAATTGGTAATGTCAAAGTCAGGTCATGGACCATGAAGACTGCAGTCTACAATGGTGACCTGCTGGAGTACAGGAAAGCTAAGCAATACGGGTATTATTTTGTACCACTGTATTGCTGTTTCGTAACACAGTTAATGAGGTTTGTGTCATTCCGAGTGTTGCTTTGTTGGCGGCGTGTCTAATGCCTCAAAGCGACCTGGAAAAAAGGCATCACTCCAAACACCAAAAGATTTGCAAGGCAACACCAACACAAAGTCTAAAAACTTTAGAATGACTCACTAAGTATACATGATGCACAAGTCAAACTTGCTTTTGATACCAGATGCACAACAAACAACATTTTAACAAAATTACATCGTATAAGAAGGGGCTCATAATGACCCATATTGTTACTTTTTAAAAACAAACTATTTGAAAGGTGTATATATATTGTTACGGCCCGCGGATAAGGATGTTGGTTTGCCGAGCGGATGGCACCGCGGCCTAACAGTTACCCCGATTAACCCGATCCCCGAACGTTGGCCGGATCGCGCCACAGCTATTCAATATGGAAAAGACAAAAGTGACACGGATGTGAAGAAGAAGAAGAAGAAGACGAAAAAAGGTTGAAAATACTAGTAAATTTATTCCTACTATATACAGGCTCAAAATAACCAAGGAGAAGGAAAGATAAGAAAATAATTTACAGAAGATTTTAGACACAGTGCAACCTAGCTTATACAAACTTAATTAAATACCCAGGACAGAACAAACAAAGACAGACTCACGCGGGGAATGATGATAGGACTGGCGGGAGGTGGATGGCTGGAGGGAGAGGAAAGTCCAAGGGGGTCCTGCAGCACGCGTTTAGCAGCGCGTTTAGCAGCCGCTGTTCCTTCGCGGCCCTGCTCAAAACCGCCGTCCAGGCCCCAAGCGGCTGTTGAGTGTTGTTGCTGCTGTGGCCGCCGCTGCTGCTGCTGCTGTGGACGCCGCGTGCTTTGCCAGGACTACAACAGGCTTTGTGCTTCCCTGGATGATTATCTCCTTAATGTTCTCTCGCAGTTGGTTCTCTCTGTTCTCCTGGATCATCTCACGCAGTACCTTGCGCGCACGCTTTTATAACGCCTCCGGCGATCAAGCCGCCGGCCTTCAGGACACGCCCCTCGGTGTGCTCACCTCGGCCCTGGTTGGTCGCGCGACCCTCTGGCTCCGCCCTTGATGACGACGGGCGGGCACGCCTTTCTTCCCCGACCCGAGCACATGTTCAATGGTGGTTTTGGAGGGGATGTAATTTGCAATCGAGGCTTGGCCATAACGAAAGGAGAAATGGAGGTTTTGGGAATGGGAATGAAGAATGAAGGGAATCTATCTTATTTCACTTGGTGCAATGGAGTGTCATTTTAATGGAAGACAAAGCCTTAACCTAATACACAGAATAAGGAAATAAACTACTGAACAGGGATATTATAGTGTCCTTCATGTATGCTTTATTGAACTAACTACGGGAACGCCCTTTGACCTTTATACACACTGGAGCAAGGAGGGCTCAGAATAAAGGAATAATAATAAAAACACAATAAAAAAAACACAATCCTCATATCCACAACAATATGTATATATATATATATATGTGTATATATATATATATATATATATATATATATATAAAATATATATTTTAAGTGGCACATGATCATGTTGTCGTGTTGTAGTTATTCCCACACTTTTTGAAAAAAAAATGGAGGTACATTGTAATCGGCTCCATCCGTCTGTCTGTTCCATTACACAAACTACTCCTAAATGGTTGCACAGAAATTCACCAAACTTGGTAGTTATGATCACCACCTGGCAAGAAGGTGCAAGAATAGTATAATCAGCTTGTATATACAAATACAGCATATACAAGCTGATCCATGAACCCAATATTATACTACAAAGACAAAAAAAACAAAAAAAAAACAACATTCCAGTTGAGGACGATTGTAAAACATGGTGAACTAGAGAGCTCATAGAACACCTTACCTCATGCAGCATTCAAGTGTATAATTAAATGAAAATAAAATAATGATTTTAAAGTTTGTATTAAAAAATTCCAGAAATTTAGCACCACCGATAGCCTTATACACCATCTTATGCAACATGTCCAAGTACTGTTAAAATGTTTTGAAAGTGTCAGAAAGGTGATTTATGTTCTACAGTGTTCATCTATATTATAAAAGGAGCTGTGTCTGTCTGTGTTTGTTTGGCGTGTTATTATAACTTGAGAACGGATTAACGGATTTCAATACATCCAACTACGGTAGATTCGAGTAACTCCTGGGAGTGTTTGTGATATATGTGTATATGTATATATGTGTATATATATATATATATATATATATATATATATATATATATATATATATATATATATATATATATATATATATATATATATATATATATATATATATATATATATACAGTATAATATATATATATATACATACATATATACATATATATATATATATATATATACATATATAATATATATATATATATACATATATATATATATATATATATATATATATATATATATATATATATACATACATATATACATATATATATATATACATATATATATATATACATACATATATATATATATACATATATATATATATATATACATACATATATACATATATATACATACATATATACATATATATATATATACATATACATACATATATACATACATATATATATACATACATATATATATACATACATATATATATATACATACATATATATATACATACATATATATATACATACATATATATATACATACATATATATATACATACATATATATATACATACATATATATATACATACATATATATATACATACATATATATATATATATATATATATATATATATACATACATATATATATACATACATATATATATACATACATATATATATACATACATATATATATATACATACATATATATATACATACATATATATATACATACACATATATATATACATACATATATATATACATATATATAATGGTTACAGGGACACGCTGTCAAAACTGCAAATGCCAACATGTGATGTTGGTTATCCCTGCACAGAGAGCAGGATCTCCCAGGAATCCTTTTTTTTGCTTCCCCCATAGATTAGCCATCGCAGCAAAGATTGGTATTTCCGCCAGCAAAGTGACGGGTCCTATATTCTAGTGTGTATAATTCAATTGAATTATATAACAATTTTAAAGGTTGTAGAATAAATATAATTTATACACCACCTTATTTAACACATTCCATTAGTTCTCTGTGAATGGTGGTTCTGTTCCATTAGTTCTGTGGTTTATGTCCTTCATGACGTCCTTAAAAAGGTGGAAGAGGGAATCCTGACAGTGTCATTGAAGCTGAAGGGAAAGGTGTATGCTGCATGTGTGAGAAGTGTTATGATTTATGGGAGTGAGACATGGGTAATGAACGAAGAGCAGCAACGAAGGCTGGAAAGGGTGGAAATGCGAATGGTTCGGTGGATGTGTGGAGCATCGTTGAGAGAGAGGAAGACAAATGATGAATTGCGAAAGATGATGGGAATAGAGCCTGTGATGGATGCTGTGAAGAGAAACAGTTTGAGATGGTTTGGTCATGTGTTGAGGAAGGATGAAAGTGACTGGTTGAAAAGAGTGATGGGAATGAATGTAGATGGAAGTAGAGGACGGGGAAGACCGAGAAAGACTTGGCTAAAGTTGGTCGAAGAAGAAATGCGGGCAAGGGGGTTAGTAAGGGTAGATGCAGAAAATAGGGCAAAATGGAGAACATTGTCATGGGGACCGCAAGGCTAACCCCCACTCTAGCAGGGAAAATGGCCTTAAAATGCGTTGTTGTTGTTGTTGTTGTTGTACGACGTCCTTAAAAACTAAGTTTCCTGGTTGGTTTTCAATTTTGTTTGACTGCCAGGCAGACAGACCGAGTAAAAAAATTCTCAATCCTGTCTGCACATGTGGGATCGGGACAAGCTTGCCAAAGTACAGCTAAACTGCAGGTTCGTGTTCCGATTTGTGTTCAAAATACAACATTCAATTGAAATGAAGTTGTTCCACACTCAAACTGCCGTTTGTAGACAGACGGACGGACGGACGGACAGACAGACAAACAGACAAACAAACGCATGCACAGAGTGAAATATATCACATGGTTCGCATGTCTCACACCATCAAATTGCACACTTATTTAATTGGATAATTTGTGTTACTCAACTTCCTTGAAGGTCAAAAGCTACTAATCAAAAGAAGATGCGCAATTAACCAAACTGTTTGCTTTGCATTATGCAAGCAGATTATGACTGTAGCAAGAGCCATTGTAAGAAAATAATTTGACTGCCAGGAAGTACCACGGGTACCACGGTGGTACCTCAAAAAGGGTACCATGGTGCCCAAAAAAAGGCCAACCCCTGCTCTGCGGGGAAAAATGGCCTCTAAAGGTTTTTGGGTTTTTTTACCAGGAAGATGAGAGAAAAATCAGAGGGAAGTAATTGTTGTAGTCACAGAAAGAACATAAGTTGTCATGAATTTGATCTTCCATGATCATGACTTTTTCACAAATAAACAGATTCTCTCAAATCAAAGCAAAAAAAAAAAAACAGACTTGGTGCTGCAATGGTTAGAGCGTCTGCTCAATGTCTGGAAGGTCGGTGGTTCAAACTATGGCTGAGTCATACCAAAGACTTCATTAACGGTACATACTGCTTCCTTGCTGGACCTTCAGCATTTAGACTTTAAAATGATAGAGCATGGACAATCTCCATAGGTTGACGTCCACGGGGAGGAGGAAATTCCCCCTGAGGAAATACCCTACTGAGAGCGGTGAGAAAAGACATCGCCATAGTTATGATGTTGCTGGTATCCAGAGAGTCCCAGGAAGTGACGGCACTTCCTCAGTGGCTGCGTTTGGCTGGTCGAACAGTCCCGAATTGTCTCGTGTATTTGTCTGCATGTCCGTGTGGTGCATGAGACAGCTCCAACATGAATCTTACATCCTGAAAAAAAAAAAAACCCCAAAATACCATATTTAACCTCACCTCTTTCTTTTTGCGCTCTTCCTCTTTGCGCTTCTTCTCCTCCCGGATCTGTGCAAGCCGTTGTTTCTTTCTCTCGAGCTCTGCTTTCAACTCGTGCTTGTCCGACATTGTTCCACGCTGCACGCACACACACACACACACACACACACACACACACACACACACACACACACACACACACACACACACACACACACACACCAAACTGCACCATTAGAATCGGAGACCCAAAGTCATCTACTGTGAGACCAGTGGAGAGCAATGTTTGAACAGGAACAACTGCAAATTGTCTCGTTATAATGCAGAAAATATGGCAAAATGGAGAAGATTGTCACGGGGACCTCAAGGCTAACCCCCGCTCGAGCAGGGAAAATGGCCTTTAAAATGCATGTTGTTGTTTGTTGTCTCGTTATAATGAAGGTTTCATTGACCCGTGCATCACATTGCTGAGTAACTAACCTTTAGCAGAATATCACACAGTAATCCAGCGTTATAAATACACAGGCCTGTAAAGTGACGGTGTAATAAAGCAAGTGTGGTGTACAGTCCGACCAATTCGAGTGTAGAGAGCCTGTACCTACTTACATTTTAATAAATAAAACACAGCAAAGGAAAATCAAAATGCTAATTTCCAAAAGTAGTAGAGAAATTACAACTGGAATGGATCTGCAGTAAAAGCTTGTATTAATATACACCTCAAGTGATTGAAAATTTGGGAGTGGGTTCAGGAGGGAGATGGCCACTAGTGATTACGTTAACTTTTTAACCGTGCGATATCAATTGGAACTCGCATGGCACTCGGTACAGCACAAACTTCCACCAGGCTTAGTTTACGTGTTGTATCCCACTGATGGGCCAGATCTGGATCCGGGCCTGAACCAAAATCTAATCTGATTGTTCTTGTCACCTAGCCAACCCGACCACCGAGTTTGGTCATAATCCGTCCACAGTTTTTTGAGATATCATGCTATGTATAGTTTTTAAGCACTAACTCTCAATGGCAAAGAATCACTAAAAAACAAGATGGTTTTCAAAGAATACTTACCCTGCGCAGTCAATTTGGTGCAAGCTAACTATTCTGATTTTGAAGGGATTTTTTTCTTTGATCCAATGTGGCGACCAGACCACCCACATGAGTGATATCATAAATTTATATTCTCTAATATAATTGTTGTTTAGATCACGCTCAATAAATTTCAAACTGATCAGACGAAGCGTTTTCACTTTCGAATTATGACGTCATAATTAAGGCACCAATGACGTCATCGTTAACAACACTTATTCCCCAATGCAGAGTACTTTACAATGTGCCATGTTTCATTCTTTCCATGGAGCGGATTCGGAGATATAGAGGTACAACCTTTTTTTCGGGTTTTCCAAGATGGCTTCCGTACCACTTGACTTGACGTCATAATTATGAATAAAAAATTATACAGGCGGAGGCACTCCGATGGTAGGTAACGTTTCGTGTCAATCAGACCAACGGCTGCCGAGAAAATGAAATTTTAAAATGAAGACACGTACGTACGCCACACGTACGGACGCAACCGAATGCCTAACCCTCACTTTCGCTTCGCGAGCGCAGGGTAATAAAAATTTCTCGTATCCGGATCGGTGTTCGGTTCGTCACAAAACCGTATTGATTTGTCTTTATCACAACCAACCTGTCCACCAAATGTCATCCGAATCCAAACAACTTTTTTAGATACCCTGCACACAAAACAAACAACCAAACACACAGTAGTGAAAACAAAACTTCTGTCCATCGCAAATGGGGGAAGTAATGAGAGGTCATTAAAGGAAACGTACTTTGAAATACAGACCAGCACAAACACACACCCACAGGCTACACTACATGACCAAAAGTATGCGGACACCCTTCTAATTAGTGGATTCAGCTATTTCAGCCACACCCATTGCTGGCAGATATATATAATCAAGCACACAGCCATGCAATCTCCATAGACAAACATTGGCAGTGGAATGGGCCGTACTGAAGAGCTCAGTGACTTTCAAAGTGGCACCATCATAGGATGCCACCTTTCCAACAAGTCAGTTCATCAAATTTCTGCCTTGCTAGAGCTGCCCCGGTCAACTGTAAGTGCTGTTATTGTGAAGTGGAAACATCTAGGAGCAACAACAGCTCCACCGCGAAGTGGTAGGCTACACAAGCTCACAGAACGAGACCGCCGTGTGCTGAAGGGCATAGCACGTAAAATCGTCTGTCCTCAGTTGCAACACTCACTAGGGTGCATCAAACGCCCCTATGTAAAGAAAACAATCTGTCCCCAATTTTATTTTGTTCCAGTCATAAAATAAAGTTCCTATGCAAAATTTGGTAAGGTTTTGATATCATCTTCTGGGTCCGCCTCAGCAAATTAGATTTTGAGTCGGTAGTATCAGAGTCAGAAATTTGACACGCAGCTGTTTTGAGGCCCATAAATAAAAATGAAAGGATTGACCGATTGCTACATACAATAGCTCTTTGGAAAGGTATTATTGTGCTCTGTAGCAATATATAATCATCATAGGGATAGGGATATAATTCACTTATACACAAATAGTCAAAATCATGATTTTATTGGTATAATCATATGTATTATAGATACCAGAATGATATAATTTTTATTACAGTAGAATCATATATACACAATCTTAGCATTTATCATCTTAATACGAGTACATCTGACTATGGATGAACATGAAAATAGAAACAAAACAAAGATACTGTAGTTTTCATGGATATTTCTGACAGTTTAGTCTTGAGCTGCTCGCTTTCGAAGATTCGGTTTCTCCTTGCGGTTGTGCTCAACAACTTGTAGCACATTTTGGTAGTGGTCTTCACTTCTGGCTGCTGAAAGGAAGTCAGAGCTAAACTTAACTCCCCTTTCTGCAGAGTCATTCACCACATTCAAGGCTTCAACATTAGTCCATGATGTCTGGTAGGCTGCAGAGTTAGTCCATTCTTGAACATCGGTAACTAGAAATGCCCAGTCAAGCTTCAGATGATGAAATAGGTACCATGAATCTGGTCCAACAAAATCAGCCAGAGTGGTCTTCTCAGTCAAGTCATCAGGAAATCTGGGCTTTCCAAACCCAGTACCAAACCGTCCTTGTGGGTTGGTTACTGGAAAATCTGGCTGAACCTCCAGAAGTCTGTCTGCCAGAGCACGACGATGGTCATGAGGAACAACTGAGCTGAAGAGGGCAAGTGGAACCATCTCTTCTGTGAGGTACCAGAGATGTCGTTTGAAGGCTTTCAGGGCACTTCTTGAGATTCCAGCATTGACAGCTTCATACTGTTTCAGTTTGGAGATGAGCTGCAGGTCATTCCATGGGGCATCGGTGACAGAGGTACATGTCATCCACCAGGAGCTGCATACTAGAGTGACAAACGTGACAAATTCTCTGATCTTTGGCACTTGTTTTTCTGTGGTAATTGTACCTGCTGGAAGATCAGCGATTTGTTTTTCGAAGAGACATAATTTGATTGAGTAGAGGAGCTTCACCATCCATCTGGCTTTATGCAGTGCACCAGGACGCTTGAAGGTTATTTGATGTTCAGCTACTTCACCATCAAGGAATACAGTACACAGATCAACAAATTCCAAATAATCATCACGTCTTAGAGATTCCTCGGTGTGACAGAGTCTGAGAACATTATTTTGCCAGTCACTTGTCAAACTTGTTGCTGCTTCATTTAGTTGAGATGGATCAAATCGTGAAAGTGGTTCATTGAATGTGTGTGGAAACATTTCAAAGTTCTTGTGAAACCTTGAGAAGAGGAAGATATCTGGTGACTTAGATGCTTCAACTTTAAGATCAGTAAAAATGTGCGTAAGAATGACTTCACCAATGTGGTGTCTGCAGCCTGACCACAGAAGAGCTTTGTTAAGCCGTTGTTGAATTGTTACACAAGCTGCACTGATGTGGCCGGTGTTAGATGCAGTTGTGTCAAATGTCAAGTTGACAACATTCTCTTGGCAGTTCCATGATTCAAGTAGGTTATTAGTCAGCTGAGCAATTATATCTCCAGATTTACGGTCTGTTCCAGGCTTGTAGGATGGAACACCCAGCAGCTTCATATCAGTTTGAGAACCCAAAAGCACAGCCAGGCGTTCTTCAAAAGTGTTTTGGTTAGTTAAGCATGGAAGCAGCTTTGAGTCCCAGTGCAACGTAGCAAGCTTCGGAGGTATCCATTTGTCCTTACAGGTAGTAGCAATATGCTGTCCAATTTTGCGTCTTGATTTATCTGCTGTAGCATATGATGTTGACACCTTCGCTACATCCCCTCCTGTTTCTTCAATAAGAGCTTCTGTGAAAGCAGCCTGTTGGGTTGGTGTCATCTTCATCCTTGTTGCCAGTGAAACAAGACTGGGCCTCTTCAGGAAGTCATGTGGAATGAAAACTGATGTGCCAGGTCTAACTAAACGATGATGACTTCTTGAGGTTGTTGGTGTGCTTGTTGAAGGTCCAAGAGTTACTTCTTCATCACTGTCACTAATATTATACACAGTGGTTGTA
Source organism: Myxine glutinosa (assembly GCF_964187855.1). NCBI lineage: Eukaryota > Metazoa > Chordata > Myxini > Myxiniformes > Myxinidae > Myxine > Myxine glutinosa. Next base: position 30,571,975 of record NC_136272.1, read on the forward strand.
GTATTTATGTTGAACTCCAGCTCCATACTTGCTCGCCTCTCTGATTCTTTTTCCTCGCGGTTCACTTTACGCTGCATCTTATCTGCCAACAGTTTATCTTGGCAGCCAAATGTTGCACAGCGATCTGTCTTCATAGATTCCAGGAATGCTAAGTCTTCAGGATTCTTGATGTGAGAACTAGCATCATTGGGCCACAAGGGAAATGTCTCCATAAATTTCATCTCCATTTGATTCACCTTTGTGATGCTTGCTGGAGTTGTTCTTCGGTTGATAGGGATTGATCTAAGCTTGGAATTATCATCTGCAAGTTTGATAATTTTCTCAATAGCCTTGCGTTCAGAGATGATAGGAATATTAGCCTGCCATAAAATGGTGTGACTTTCTGCAGTACAAGCTTTGCTGATTCCCACCGAGAGCGTCGTTCAAGTTTGCCATCTTCCGTGTGCCACATGAAACAACGTAGTACTTGTAAACAAGTTGGAAGTCTGGTGCCATTGATCTGGGAATCTTGTTCAGTTATGGCACTTCCAAGACCAAACACCTTGGTGGACTCTTGTTGCAACAGATGCTTTCTTTACTGTGCCATCCATTGTTTTATCTGAAAGAAAAAGGTAGTATTAGTAACAATAATGTCATTTCATAATTATGTACAACAAATAAATCAATTATCCAATTTTATTAGAGTATAGCCTAATAATTGTTTTAATCATCTTGTCTAGTTAAAAGATCTCTGTAAAGACAAGATGACTACAACATTCAGGATATTCTTTAATTTATATATTATATTTTAAAAATACTCTTCATTTAGCTTTATATCCATATTTTGAAAAAAATCATTATTTTGACTATTTGTATATAAATGAATTGTATCCCTATCCCTATGATGATGATATATTGCTACAGAGCACAATAATACCTTTACAAAGAGTTATTATATGTAGCAATCAGTCAATCCTTTCATTTTTATTTATGGGCCTCAAAACAGCTGCGTGTCAAATTTCCAACTCTGATACCACCGACTCAAAATATGAAATGGTGAGGTGGACCCAGAAGATGATGTCCAAACCTTACCAAATTTTGCATAGCAACTTTATTTTATGATTGGAACAAAATAAAATTTGGGACAGATCAATCCAACATCTTTTTAAAAATAGTTGGGCGTTTGATGCACCCTAACACACTACCGAGTGTTACATGTTCCTCCCCGAACCCCGGTTACGGTGCACCTCAGTCTCGAGAGGGAACGCGGCAGAAAGATTTGTTATTCTGCGTGTTCTAATAAACCATGGTAAAACCACACCAATGCAATTGTAGAACAAAACAAGTAACTATTAAGAACTCTCACATACACAATAAAAACACTATTAAAGAAAGTACAATGAAAATGTCACTTGCATCAAACAAAGAATACATGTGATGGTACCATTATTCCCCCAATGCTCTCAAAGCAATAAACTCACGATACGCCAAACGTGAGTGGAATGTAACATTCACCAAAGTCCGTGCATTAATCCCCACACTGGTTGAAGGCATGCAGAACGATGAGAACAGGCAGGCATCGGCACGGCGGCGGACGAGGAGTTACGAGGTGAGAGGTCGATATGGGAATTGAGCCGAGTGAGGTCGATATGGAAATCCCAACGACAAAACAAGATGCACCAAGCGGCCAGTCTCTTCGAGGAAAAAATGGCATATCAGCCTGTAATGGAAGTATTTGATTTTTCTCCAACAATAACTCACGCTTGGTAATAAAACCTGAGACGCAGGTTTAATTGCAATCGCAACATAGGACAATGTCGCGGGCAATCCCTTTCATGGGAAGCCTTAACTCATTCGTGACCAATATCAATAAAGTCCGCTCGCAGCCTCAATGCAACGCACAGCTGGCTCTCTCCTCCTCTCTCTGCCGATCTCAATCTCTCTCCACTTCCGGTTCCCTTGCCGCATTTTCCTTTTTCCTTCACAAACATTTATTTTTACCTTTCACTAAAGTCATCTGCATTTCACACAAAAATCTTAACAACAATATTACCTGAAACTAAAAATCCTACAAGTATATAATAACAACAAAGGCGGAAGTGACTGGTCCGCAACACGAGTTCCAAACTGCCTCTGGAAGCAGCATCAGCACAACAACTGTTTGTCGGGAACTTCATGAAATAGGTTTCCATGGCTGAGCAGCTACACACAAGCCTAAGATCACCATGCGCAATGCCAAGCGTTGGCTGGAGTGGTGTAAAGCTTGCCGCCATTGGACTCTGCTGGAGCAGTGGAAATGCGTTTTCTGGAGTGATGAATCACGCTTCACCATCTGGCAGTCCGACGGACGAATCTGGGTTTGGTGGATGCCAGGAGAATGCTACCTGCCCGAATGCATAGTGCCAACTGTAAAGTTTGATGGAGGAGGAATAATGGTCTGGGGCTGTTTTTCGTGGTTCAGGCTAGGCCCCTTAGTTCCAGTGAAGGGAAATCTTAACGCTACAGCATACAATGACATTCTAGACGATTGTGTGCTTCCAACTTTGTGGCAACAGTTTGGGGAGGCCCTTTCCTGTTTCAGCATGACAATTCCCCCATGCACAAAGCAAAGTCCATACAGAAATGGTGTGTCGAGATCAGTGTGGAAGAACTTGACTGGCCTGCACAGAGCCCTGACCTCAGCCCCATCGAACACCTTTGGGATGAATTGGAACGCCAACTGTGAGCCAGGCATAATCGCCCAACATCAGTGCCCGACCTCACTAATGCTCTGGTGGCTGAATGGAAGCAAATCCCTGCAGCAATGTTCCAACATCTAGTGGAAAGCCTTCCCAGAAGAGTGGAGGCTGTTATAGCGTCAAAGGGGGGGGGGGGGGGGGCAACTCCATATTAATGCCCATGATTTTGGAATGAGATGTGTGATGTTCGGGTGTCCACATACTTTTGGTCATGTAGTGTATCTTCAAGATTCCAGGTTTGGTCTGACCAAGAACCAAGTATGTTGATGATACCATACATGACCAGACTGTGTCTTGCGAGAAAGTTTCTGCCTCCTTAAAGTATCCCTCTGATGTCTCCTAACCCGGGGAAACGAAAAACAGATACCATAATACATTTTCCTGGTCAGAAGAGCAATCAAGACCATTTAGGATTCCAACAACATAGTTGCACCTATCAGGAATGACATACTGTTGAATAAATAAAACCTTGCACCTCATTTGAAATTCTCATCACAGACCTATAACATTACGGCAGTGCAGCGCACGCTATGTACCTTTGCCTAACACCTGTGTGTAAACAGGTGCAATAGCTGATTGTCTAGACATAGCAGGGCCCGTTTCGAGTTCTTATCTGAGCCTTGGCTCATGATGCCTTTCATCAACTAACAGGCTGGGCCTGACATTTGACTGAAGGCGATTTGGGGAGGAATTGATCAGTTGTTCAGTCAGGGTGCTGGCAACAACTTAACTAGTCTTCGCAAGACACATTGTCGGATTTTTTTTTCTTCTATTAACTAATAGTAGCAGACAGGACACCCAGCTTAATTAACGTCCTGCCAATGGACTGATGCCTCACCCTGCATGGGAGGTCGGAACCCTGTGGTGAGTTTATAGCTGGGCCCAGATATAAACCAAGGCAAGGCAGCTGAGAGGCGAGGTGTGCATACGATCGGGTTAGCCTGACAGCACTGTTTAATTATCCACAATAATCCGAGGGTTATTTCACCATTAAAAAATAACCTCATTGCTGGATTTGACTGCTTTTAACAAGAATACATTTGCCATTCACGTCGAAAATGGTAAAACAATGTTAATAATTACTTTCCTTACAAATACAATATGTGTAAATTAATAATCCAGCAAATGTGCACTTGCTGGAGGCAAGACATTGAGAGATATCCACAGGTCGTGATCGTCGATCACCACCCAAAGGGAGCAGTGTTATGATAATGACCACATTGAGTATCAAAAATTTTATGTCCAGACCACAAATTGAAAACAATACTGCACAGTGTTATTGTAGTACAAGAACAATAATAAACAGCTGTTCACCACCATCTCTTATCTTCCCCCATCCAAAACCTTGATCTTTTCTACCCACGCTAATTTCACCCCAAATCCTCTTTTTTTAAATACCAACTTCTTTCCTGGAAGTCCTTGGTGTCCTTGTGTTTATACTTCTCCCACCTTCTTCTCTCCCCTTCCCACGCCGCCTCCCCCCCCACACATTCCCGATGTCCCTCACAAATGTTGTGTTTATGTGCTTCCCCTTCTCTCCCCATCTTGTCTACCGCTCCCCTTTTTTATATACTTTGGTTGTTTGTCTGTTTAATTTGTTTGTGTGATAAATGTTAGCTCTTTCAAGAGCCTCGATTATGTATACAAAAAGAAAAAAAACGAAAAAAAAACAACAATTAGAGTTCAGAGAACACATTACCTCACACAGTGTTCAAATATATAACAAGAAAGAGCAATCAGATTGCAGACCCTCGCCAGGATGTGTTTTCAGTGGTTTTTAAGGCTTTTGTAGTATGGTAAAACAAATATGGCGGCCGAACCACGTGACCTATGACGTCATCTTTTTCCCCTCCACCAATTTATCTCTAGATGATGCTCAAGAAATTTCATCTTGATTGGATGAGGTTTTGTACTCGTCGAATTATGACGTCATGATGGAGGCACCTATGACATCATTAACATATGTTATTCCACATGATAATCAGACTCGGCAACGGTTGCTCGAGTGAGATGTGCATGGAAGAAGTTTCGGGAATTGAGTGGCGTGCTGATGATGAGGAGAGTGTCGTTGAAGCTGAAGGGAAAGGTGTATGCTGCATGTGTGAGAAGTGTTATGATTTATGGGAGCGAGACATGGGTAATGAACGTAGAGCAGCAACGAAGGTTGGAAAGGGTGGAAATGCGAATAGTTCGACGGATGTGCGGAGTATCGTTGAGAGAGAGGAAGACAAATGATGAATTGCGAAAGATGATGGGAATAGAGCCTGTGATTGATGCTGTGAAGAGGAACAGGTTGAGATGGTTTGGTCATGTGTTGAGGAAGGATGAAAGTGACTGGTTGAGAAGAGTGATGGAAATGAATGTAGAAGGAAGTAGAGGACGGGTAAGACCGAGAAAGACTTGGCTAAAGATGGTGGAAGAAGAAATGCGGGCAAGGGGGTTAGCAAGGAGAGATGCAGAAAATAGGGCAAAATGGAGAAGATTGTCATGGGGACCGCAAGGCTAACCCCCCGCTCTAGCAGGGAAAATGGCCTTTAAAATGCATGTTGTTGTTGTGTTCCACATGGAGAGTTCTTTACAATGAGCCATGTTTAAATTTTTTCCATGCAGCGCTTTCGGAGATAGAGGTGCAATTTTTTTCGGTTTTTCCAAGATGGCGGCCATACCACGTGACCCATGACTTCATAATTATCATTTTAAAATTCTAAAAGTGGAGTTGCACCTATGGTGAAAAATTCCTTTCAATCAGACCAATGGTTGCAGAGTAAATCATATTTATTCTGTGTGGAAAAGCAAACAAACAAACAGACAGACACAAACAAACGGACTCAAATGCAATATCCTGTAGGGATGATCACAACAAATGATTGTGTGTGTGTGTGTGAGTGTGTGTGTTCAGTATAACTTTGTCTTTTTGAGGTATAACCATTACTCACGGAAAGATGTAGGGATGGTTTCACATGATAATTTCTTGTGATCATTCCTACATTGATTACATACTTTTTTGGAGTAACCTCCCTACATCCTTTTGCATTTTGAAAATGTTTTTATTATTTGTTTCTTTACTTTTTTGAGAAATATATATCGATGTTCTACTACCGATTTCCAAATGTTGTAGTACAAACTTTGTCGACGTGCAATGGTACTGTACCTACTTTATAGACGATCTGACATTGTAATTAATACGTAAAACGCTGTCGGATGGTACCAGAGAGATCGGCATTGAAAGAGGCAGCTCAGAAATATCTGAAGGCAGCCGTCTGAAAATGATCATTTTTATTATTACGAACAGAAGATGATTTTCCGTTGTTGACCGATCTCAGTTTTTTGCCTTTTACGGCATAGCCCATAGGGCAAAGCTGTCGAGAACAGTGCTTGTCCGTCCATATGTCCCCTCAAACGTATACCAATCACAGCTGAGGATATCGTCACATGACAGGGTGATGTGATTATGTCTGATGTCATTACGGTGGTACGGCGACTGACTCTGCACACCACCATTTTGATTCCAATTTTGTTCATGCCGAACATATCGTCGAACCTGTCATATATCACAATTGCCATGCTCTACCTTTACGGTTTTCATTGTGTGAAACACAAACAAACCGATTGTTAAAATGACCATCAAATATTGAAACATAGGTGTTAAGGGTCTTCAAACGACCCAGTACACATAGGCCTTAGGCTTCATGCCTCACCTTCGGACCACTTCGGACAAATTAATCCCAGGTTTATTATTACAGTAGTGTTTCGTTTCAGTAGTATCGTTTTCGTTATAATAATATAGTAAATATAACCACAACACTTTAATCCCAATGTCGTGAATAGAAAGTTATTGGATTGAAGCGGTGTATGGTTCATGAATCAATGATAAGCGGTGTAACCGTGGAAGTAAGGAATTAGCCTCGTTTTTTTATTTATAGAATATCATTTTCGTAATAATGATAATAACCACCTTTACCACCTTTAGAGGCCATTTTTCCCCGCAAGCGGGGGTTGGCCTTTTTCGGGAACCGTGGTTGTTGTTGTTTTTCGGTCCCCTTTTTGAAGCAATGTTTTACGGCCGGATGCCCTTCCTGACGCCGACCCTTTTTGCCACCTTTAACGACAAGCAGGGAATTACCAGTGAACTGGTCCTCAATTAGCCGACCTCGGAAGGATGACAGGCTGAGTCAACCCCCCTGGCGTTAATTCAGCGATCGACCGGGATTCGAACCCAGGATCCTAGGACCCTAAGCTGACACCCTAGCCACTAGCCCAACACCAGGGTAATAATGATAATGTAACGTTAATATTATAATGAATGTAATCGTAACACTAATCCCTTTGAAGTGACTGCAAAGTTACTCAAGGTTAAAATATATCTTCTATATATTAAGGTAGCGGCAGTTTTGTGTCACGCTACGTCATTACGTCTATCTTCAACTAAAGTATCAAACAAGCCCGGCTTTGCCCTCGTTATACTTTCGGTCTGTTTTCTTTTGCTTTTGCCATGGTCTGGAATACTTAAAAGGGATCCCTGCCTCGAGAATCAGCTGAACAGACCAGGTAGGCTCTCTTATGTAGCCTAAGCGACTTTTTAAAGAAGATACTCCAACTTTAGTTTTGCATGTTGTGGATGGGACCGATATTTTCTTCCGTGCTATCCCTACATATAGAGTACTAGCGCACTCTGATTCACTTGAAATAAAATAATGATTTTGAAGGTCATATAAAAAATTCTGGAAGCTTAGTGCCTTTGATGCAGGGAAATAAAATAACGATTTTAAAGATCATAGAAAAAATTCTGGAGGTTTTCGTATAAAAAAATTCTGGAAGTTTAGTGCCTTTGATGGAGGGAAATAAAATAACGATTTTAAAGATCGTATAAAAATTCTGGAAGTTTAGTGCCTTTGATGGAGGGAAATAAAATAACGATTTTAAAGATCGTATAAAAATTCCGGAAGTTTAGCCCTGTTGATTGTGTCTTATACACCACTTTATTTAACATGTGCAAGTATTGCAAAACTGTAGGTTTTTGAAAGTGTTACATATTTATGTGAATGTATGTGAATTACCATTCAGGTCTTTGCTTATCCGTGTGTAGTATATTAAGTTGTTGTGTAGTTGTTGTGGTTGGAGGGTCAGGAGCCCTTCTGAGGGAGTGGCCGGAAACGGAAGTGACCGGAAACGGAAGAGAAAAAGACACGAGGAAAAAAGGACGAGTATTATTCTTCCTCGCCCCGCTCCGACCAAAAGGTGGGATCGACCTTGCGCTGCGTGGAAAAGCGGCGTTCCGAAGCCGGTCTGGCGAGAGGAATCACCGGGACGTGTACCTGCCCGGTGGAGACGTCAAGTTGACGTGGGGCCGTGCATCGACCCCGCGTCTGGTATCGTTCGCGGCACCGTCTAAACAGACGCGTGCGGGTCGCACGTTGGGGCCTAACGCGCCTTGCAAGCGGCGTGGGGTTTGGCTTGCTCTACCGTACCCGCTCCCCGTGGCCACGAGGGGCTGCAGCCACGGTGCCTGGTACGATACCTGCCCGGTGGAGAAACGTCCACCCGGGGTTCGTTCAACCGCCCGAGTGCGGAGACGCCGACCAGTATCTTGGTCAGGAGGGGCCCAGAGACATTGTGAGGAGCAGAGACCGAAAGGGGGTGTGAGTACTCACCGGGACACACATATATAAGATGGCCATCTTACTCATAGGGAATTGGTTGTGTCATTGAAATATTGTTGATGGTTGTGTATTGTTGATTGCTCGGGGAAAATCTCCGTGGTTGTGTCATTGAAATTGTATGGTATCATTACCATTGGAAATATATCCTTGAAAATCAGTTGTCTCCTGGGTGAAATTCCTATGGATTGCGTGGCGAAAGCGCCTATATAATACAGCTTGCTGGCGGAGTTCCTCTCACGGTCCGGGGGTCACCGAGACCAGGTATTCACCGAGGGGACCACGTAACAAAAGTGTTAAGTACGTAAGTGGTGTCCTACAGTGTTCAAGTATATAATTAAATTTAAAATAAAATAAAAATTGTAGAAGTTGTAAGAAAAGATTAATTCAGGAAGTTGACTGCAGTGTCTTTTACAGTTTACACCACCTTGTTTGGCACATTACATTCGTTATTCGTGCCTGTTGTTTGTGTCCTTTATGATGTCTTTTAGAACGGTAAGTTTTCTGTCTGGAATGATTTAAAATTTTGTTTGACTGCCGGGCAGGCAGACAAGAGTAAAAAAATTTTTTGCACCAGTGCCCGGAGGAAGCGGTTCATTTTGGCATTTTTAATACTAGCGAGGTGCCCGTTCTTCGCACGGGTGGGAGGCCAGAAGCAAACAACCAGACAATGCAGAAACGGTGAATGCTAAAGCATGAAACCAATAAATTCCACATTCCTGTAGCACCTTCAGTCGCACGTCAGACATGGACAGCAAGTTCGTGAAGGACTTCCATGAAAAACGTACCCGTTCGCAAATAAACGGGTACGTTTGTTCCATACCCAGTCAATGGCGAATCTGCATATGACGATCCACGAATTTCACGTTTAGAAAGTAGGAACCGTCATGGCATTTCATCATTCACTTGAACTCGATATCTCTTTTTTCATTCCAAACAGCATAATTTTTGGATTTTTCATCCAATCACAAATTAAATAGCATTAATATAAAAAAAATAAACTTTTAACAACATTCATGACATAAACAAATATTTAAATCCTGATGTGAAGTTCCGTATGGTTGGGTGAACACAATTACGAATTCAAAATCGTAATTGTATTCACTTAATTCCAATCATCAATTGATACTTTAACAAAATACTGTTTTAAATGACGGTTGTATTGGGATATTATCAAACCAGTTCATTGCTGTAATCTGTCCACATCCACATTCGCAGCAGGTTCATAAGTCATCAAAATCTAAACAGTATTTGTAGAGTTTCAATAAAAGCCACATCACTGTTCATATCGGTAAATATTATTCCATCGTTTGGAAAAACTGGAAAATTGGAAAAACAATATAGCCTATTTTACTCCAGGGGGTCCCAGGATTACCCACCCAAAATATCGTTGTGATTGGTTCAGCCGTTTTTGCGGTACCTGGGAACGGACAGACAGACATTTGGTGAATTATCGTAAGACGAAATAGGCAAAGCCTAGAAACGAACAAAACCCATTAAAATTATCCTTTCGAACCCTTGAATTAAACACGGTGAGTTAGAAAGGTTCTTCTTCATTTCTGTTGAACGGATGGACTGCCCAGACAGATAGACATTGCCAAATATTGATGCGGCTTCACCGCTTAAAAGTTATGTGGCTCCTCTGCGCATGCGCGATCGGCACGAATTCAGAGCAAATGTACTGCTAAACTGCAGGTTTGTTTCCTGATTCATTTTCAAAATATAACATTGAATTGAAATAAAGTAGCTCCTCGAGCATAAAGCAACTTAAAGTTAGGTTTATTTACATTTCCATCATATTTAAAGTAGCCCCACATGTCCTTATGAAGTTATTTGTTTACCTGCACTTCTCTACTCTGTGATCCAATAATAAACATACTCAACAATAGACTACATAACCACCTGAACCCAACTCATGAAGGAGTTTAACCCATTTACTTTAGAGTTGAGCCCAGTGTAAGTGTTACCAAAGCTACGTCACATCGCGTATTGTAAATGTGCTTCCAGTTAACCACACAAACACAAGAGTTCAATATTAACTCATTAGCGCAACCACGGTCCTAAAAGCGTGCACCCTTGGTGTCAAGACCCCCTTCCTTAAATCTTAAGTTAATGCCATATTAAACAAATCCAAGGCCTCGTCACGATCAAGCTACATACGTGGAAATCAACAGCACTTTCATGCCGGTTCATTCGTCTACCTGCTCACCTACTCTCGGAACCTTCTGCAATCAACTTCGACTCTGGATAGGTCTTTTCATAGACCGTTAAAGTTGACCCCCAAACAGCCCAAAGAGCCGCCGCCCTGCCACCCTCTCCCACGTGACGTCAGCACTCGCTTTAGTTTTGCTTTTCTTCTTCTTCTGTTTTTTATTTTTTTCCTTCGTTAAAATTTTACACAAAGTTCGGTTATGGAGTGAAAAATATAACCCAATATATATATATAACTTTCATGAGGTAAACATAAGCAGGCAGAACGTGTTTTATTTAACAAGGACTGATTGCTTACAATATAAATGGCTTCCCTTGTGTTTTATATATTATATTTGCAGTCGCCACTTACTATGAAGTAAATACCAATTACTACAATAAGTAGCGAAATATTAAGCGAACTACGTAAAATTAAATCGAAATCTGTCGTACAATGATGGGATAATATTATGAGCGGTGTATGTTTATAAGCACCGCACCACCGCTTGCTATGCTGTAAAGCTCTCTGTACCTTTTTGTAAGCTGCTGTGATGTCAGCACTGAATGTTTTGTTGAAATAAAATTATCATGTTCGGAATCACAGAAAACTGTTTTAATAACCAAATCAGCAACTTCGATCTATTTATGATGTACTCGGACAGGAATTCCTGAGGGAGAATAGAATAGTACTCGTGTATTGATTGTCGTGTACCGGTAGTCCGGTACGGCCGAGTATGCGGTGGATTACGTTTGATTGCAATCATGATCCTTCTCTGTAGGGTTTAACAATTTCTCGAGTGCATTATGTTTCTCTGTGATTATCGCTGTAGCTTTATTTCGGTTTACTCGTTCTGCTTCCTTTCGCCGTTTTGTCTTCGACTATTGTTATACAGTATATGATGGCCACGGCAGGATAGTTCGCGACAGAAACGCAAATGTTTGCTTGACAGCAGTTAATTCGACTGTCTCTTTCCTAAAATGTGTAAACTATTCCGTTTGGTGTTGTTTATTTAGTGTTTAATGCAGAGTTTTGTGCGAACGAACGTTGTGGAATGCAAGTCAATCACGCCTTTCAGTTTCATACATGTGAATTGGTCACTAATGGTTAGGTCTATTTTTGCTTATATCGACTTGAGTTGGTTGTATATATCTCATTAAAATAAGCTTAACCAACAAAATGAACTGGAGCAGAGGTTCATTTAGCAGTGGAGAATGGGGCCCAAGCACAAATTTAGGAAGAAGAAGAAGCACGTGATTGCAAAACTCGTTTTCACACAAAAAAAGACAAATGTTTGAAATATTAGCGTAAAATTGAGTTTTAATTTTAAACCTATGAATTATTATACAATTGGAGTATTCGCGTAGTACAGTAGATAATACATGGCTTTATGCTCGTAAAAAAGTGACGTAAAACAACAACAACGACGGAAATTTGCAATCCTCTTGATGGCCTAAACTCGATCGGGGCAGTTATAAGGATGTACAGAAAGCAAGTGAGGTTTTCTGTTTAAATAAGCCGCGCATGCGCTTCGTCCTATGGCGTCGGTGCCGCATGCGGTGCGGGTTCGTTCGCTGTACCGAAGACTTCTTCACCTACACCGCACCCTGCCATCTGACTTGCGGGTACTCGGAGACCGCTACGTAGGTGAAGAGTTCAGACGCCACAAATCTGCCTCTGGAGCACAAAGTGAGCAGTTTCTGCTCGAGTGGCAGGTACAGCACCAGGGAACACAAGATGTAGTAAAACACCTACTGTATGCAAAAATGTGTACTGTACTGTACTTGGGAAGATTCGTGCTTGCTCGAGCAAGCACTCCAACGAAACGGTTGATAAGGAACGACTGTCTTGGCAATCAATAGCAAGGTGACTGGTGGCTTAATACACTCCGACAGTTGGGAAGATCCAGATTTTAAAGTGAAGGCAGCACCAACAAGTGTAGTCGAGCTGAGCTGGCAAGGCTTAGGTCTAATGATTATTTAGATTGTTGGTATATGCAGCCAGGGCTAGGCCCATGATCCTTTCGTCTTCCCCCATCCCCATCCGCGTTACCCCGCACACACAGCACACACATATACACACATATATGAAACATCATTCCTACTCTAAACACAACCCAGACTCAGACTGAGCAAGTCAGGACGCATCACGCACAGACTATAAACTATTTAATTAATTAGGATACATTCAAATAAGTAATCAATACATAATTAACTATGACGGCACTCAGTAGAAAGCATACCTACGCCTGGTTGGCCATATCACTTAAAAATTATACTAGCTGGATCCGGATCCATATTCAGATCTTCACCAAAATTGAATCGATTCTACCTTGTCACACACACAACCTGACCAAAAAGTTTCGTCCAAATCCATCCACAACTTTTTGAGATATCCTGCTATGTTTCGTTTTTGGCCCTATCTCCCAATGGCGAAGGATCGCTTAAAGATTGTACTAGCTGGATCCGGATCTTCACCAAAATTGAATCGATTCTTCCTTGTCACACACACAACCTGACCAAAAAGTTTAGTCCAAATCCATCCACAACTTTTTGAGATATCCTGCTATGTATGGTTTTTGGCTCTATCTCCCAATGGTGAAGAATCACTTACAAAATTCTAGTATCCTGATCTGAATCCGGATCTTCACCAAAATGTAATCATTTCGTCGTTGTAAAATATGCTACATCTCTGCCAAATTTCGTCCGAATCCATCCACAACTTTTTGAGATATTTTGTTCACAAATGGACAGACAGACAGACAGACAGGGGTGAAAACGTAACCTCCATCCACCTTTGGTCGCGGAGGTAACGAGAAAGCATCTGAAAATGCGAAGCCCACCAGCCTCTGCTTGGTTTGTATTCAGACTTCTTCCATATGCTAAACATGACGAAAACGGCTAAAAAGAATTCAACTATTTTAGGCGACCTTGACCTTTTGACCTCAAAAGGCAAATGGCTTTAATTACCCAATATTCAAACCCTGCTCAAATTTCAAGTCAATTGAATGCAAATTGACGATTTTGTGCAACCTTGACCTTTTGATCTATAAAAACAATCGGCTTCTAGCGTTTGATTGGTGAACCAATTCACTGACCCAATAACATATGCAAATACTTAAAATTTCTGGTCAAGTGAATGAACATTGACGGTTTTATGCAACTTTGACCTTTGACCATTTTATATTAAAAAATAACAATCGGCTTCTGGCTTTTGATTGGTGAACCAATTCCATGACACAATATGCAAATTCTTAAAATTGCACGTCAAGTGGATGAAAATTGATGATTTTATGTAATGCTTTGGTATGTAATAATTTAATAATGCAATAATGTAGTTCTTTGACCTTTTGATAATGTAATATATTATTTGACCTTTTGATATTACTTTAATAATGTAGTACTTTGGCCTTTTATTTGTCTTCATATTCTCATAATAAAGCTGTGTTGAAAATTTGATGACAAAGCTCAAATGGTAAATTAAAATTTCAGGTCAATTGGATGAAAATTGATGATTTCAGGTGGCACTGACCTTTGACCTTTTGGCAAAATTATTCGCTTTTCTTTGCCATATTTTCATAATAAAGCTTTGCTGAAAATTTGATGACAAAAGCTCAAAAAAAAGTTACAGCCTGGGCACACACACACACACACACACACACACACACACACACACACACACACACACACCTCCATCTCCCGCTGCGCAAGGGAGGGCTAATTACCGCTGATTAATAATTTTTTACCTGTTTAATGTAGATTAAATAAGCCTCTGTTGTGTCTTGCTGATGGAGAATCCCTCGACAATGCCATTAAATGACAGGGATGTCAAAATCAATCAAATCAATTTATTGTCATATTTATAAAATATACAATGAAATTTGTTTAAATCTTGGTGCCACAAAAAAGAAAGACATAAACAAAAAAGCTTTGGTCCGTTGTTTGAACCCCGTAATCACATTAATATCCTGCCAAAGTCGTTTTGGATTGGAAGAAGTAATATTTATTTCTACTTTCTCACAGTAAGCATCCTTTGCAGCTTTAATTGCCTTCTGTGTCTCATATTTATCACTTTTGTACCAGTCATCATCATCACTAAGAAATATGTGTTCCCACTGAACCAACTTTGGCCAGATAGATGATTTGTTAAACCAAGGTTTTTCATTGCCAGAAATGGTCACCAATTTCTTCAGTATACGGATATGTTCACAAAATTTCAGATAACACAACATCGCATCAGTACATTCGTCCAAATTGTCGCTATCTCCTTGAGTACATACCATTCCGTACACAAATAGCAGCCACGTAGGGGTATCGACAGCCGTTGGAGTCCACTGTGGGACAAGTCGATTCACTGGCTTTTGATGCTTCGATCGTTGACGATACGTGGGCACGAGGTGGATCATATTATGATCTGATTCGCTGAGAGGAGCTCGACGTATTAATCGTGTAACTATGATCCAAAACCTTGTCATGGCGGGTTGAACAGGTGACTTGCTGGTAGTATTTGAGAAGACCCTTCCTTGTCAGGTACGATTAAAGTATCCCACTAGTACAAAAAATGCCCATGAATTTGCATTTTCATGTATAGTAATGATATAAGAGAGTTGTTCGAGGGCAGATGCGGCATTAGCGTCCGGAGGGATGTATGCAGCAACCAAGCCCAGTGATGAAATCTCACGAGGAAGATAAAATGGACGACATTTTATGATCAAAGTTTCCAGCTCCGTGGTACGAAAATGCGATAACACCTTTGTATTAGGTGCAGCGTATTAGGCGTAAATCCGGGAATCTGGATAACAGCGTCAAGGTTTCATTCCGTAGCTTGATGGAGTGCTGCTCTCCCCTCTGGGCTGGTGCTCCTGCCTCACACCTAGCTCGGCTTCACAATGTTGAAACCAAAGCATTCAGAATCATTGGCATCTCCCGTGATGAAGCTGATTCTGAGGGCCTTTCACTCCCTCACCACAGGCAGGTTGGTGGTCTTTCTGTCTCCTACTGATTTCTCTCTGGCCTAGCTCCCCCTGCTCTGTCCCCCAAATATTTCTTCAGGTCGCACAATAACTGTCAGCAACCCTCTTCTGGTGAAACTATCAAAATCAAGACTCTCCGCTCACCTTCACTCTTTCATTCCTCTTTTCTCCCACCTCTGGAACAAACTCCCGCACTCTCTTCAATCCCACTCCTCCCCCCAGGTATTCAAAACAGGTGTTCACCACCATCTCTTATCTTCCCCCAACCACAACCTTGATCTTTTCTACCCTCCGTTAATACACCACAAATCCACCTCTTTCAATCTCCGATTTCATTCCTGAAATTCCTGGTAGTGTCAATTTATTTTATACCGTGTACCCCTTCCACCCCCTCCCCCTCCCCCCACCTCCGTCCTCCCTGCACATTACGAAGGAAGATGCTGGGGAAAGGTGGGCGAATGCTCTGCTTCTGCATTCTTATGAAAACACCCCCTCTTCGACCCTGCTTCCTCCCTTTGCAGTTGGTCATTTTTTCCTCGCTATAACTTACGTTAATTATAAGTTCTTCAGGGAGATTCAAACGTAGGTGTTCAAACTCCACTCACCATAATTGTTACAAAGCATCAACAGTTTCTCCTTACTGTAACACCGATGTCCACGAGTACTTCATAAAAGTCGAATACAAAGCACTCAAGATCATGTCGCTCTTGATCGGTGCCATCTTTCCATTCAACACGTGATCTTTTCTGGCCCATTATTGATCACAGATGATTATTTGCCCATTTCACAAATGAAAAAGATCTTTCCCCTGAGCAGTTCAACACTGGGATGCACAGGTACATTCCCAGACAAATGTTTGGAGACATGAGAGTTAGTGATGGGGAAGACATAGGGGTGAGTGAACAAGCTGGGATGAAATGGAGAAGAGGAAGGGAAATAAATAACAGAAAGAAGAGGAAGGGGAAAGCTGGGATGAAATGGAGCAACCAAAAAGAGGGGTGAGGGAGAGGGGGGAAATCACAATAACCGAAAAGAGAGAATTATTTTGAATGTGGTCATTTGGGGTTGGAGAGATCAAGAGTATGGATGGGGGATGATCTGAGGTAGTGGTGAACAGATGTCTTGAAGCCCCAGAGGGTAGAATAATAGTTTGAACAAACTGGAGAAGTTGGAAAGAAAAGGGAAACAAATGAGTGAAGGTGACCAGTGAGCCTGGATTTTGGGAATTTAACAAAAAGAGGTTTGGACCAACAATTGGGGAATTTAACAATAAGAGGGTTAGAACAAAAATTTGGGAATTTATCAATAAGAGGGTTATAACAATAATTTGGGAATTTATCAATAAGACGGTTAGAACAAAAATTTGGGAATTTATCAATAAGAGGGTTATAACAATAATTTGGGAATTTATCAATAAGACGGTTAGAACACGAATTTGGTAATTTATCAATAAGAGGCTTGGAACAAGAATTTGGGAATTTATCAATAAAAGGCTTGGAACAAGAATTTGGTAATTTATCAATAAGAGGCTTGGAACAAGAATTTGGTAATTTATCAATAAAAGGCTTGGAACAAGAATTTGGGAATTTATCAATAAGAGGCTTGGAACAAGAATTTGGTAATCTATATATATAAAACACAGTTTGTGTGTGTGTGTGTAATGTTACCGATAGACTCCTAAACGGAGAGGCTCACGTGCTTGATATTTGGCGAAGACATGGCCATTGAGCCTGGGAAGAACAGGGCCGACCTAAAAAAAATTATTTCGTAATATTTTTTTACCATATTTTTACCTCAGCGCATTTCAGCGAGGAATATTATGCACGGAATCTGAGGCGGTGGCAGAGCAGCGTGCTGATTCGCTCAGAGCGATCACGTGATGTTCCTTGCCGCCATAAACTCAGTTACGCGTTCGCACGTATTTCAGAGCGAAAAGTGATTGCGTTTTTTCACATTTCAGCAAGGAACATTGCCATTCACACCACATAGGTTTTTTTTTCTTTCATCTTTAGATCCATATTTTTTTTTCAGCGAGGAATATTATACACGGAATCTGAGGCGGTGGCAGAGCAGCGCGCTGAATCGCTCAGAGCGATCACGTGATGTTCCATCCCCGCCGCCAGACCATTGAACATAAAACACAGTTTGTGTGTGTGTAATGTAATGTTACCTCCCCTCCCCCCTCCGTCCTCCCCTCCCCCTCCATCCTCCCCTCCCCTTCCCCCCCTTCCCCTCCCCCCTCCATCCTCCCCTTCCCCCCCTCCCTTCCCCCTCCACCCTACCCCTCCCTTCCCCCTCCACCCTACCCCCTCCCCTGCCCCTCCCACTTCCTCCCCTCCCCCTTCCTCCCCTCCCCTCCCCCTCCCCTCCCCCTTCCTCCCCTCCCCTCCCCCTCCCCCCACCTCCCCCTCCACCTCCCCTCCCCCCACCTCCCCCTCCCCTCCCCCCACCTCCCCCTCCCCTCCCCCCACCTCCCCCTCCCCTCCCCCCACCCCTCCCTCCCCTTCCCCCTCCCCCTCCCTCCCCTTCCCCCTCCCCCCTCTCCCTCCCCTTCCCCCTCCCCCCTCTCCCTCCCCTTCTCCCTCCCCCCTCTCCCTCCCCTCCTCCCCTCCCCCTCCCCTCCTCCCCTCCCCCCTCTTCCTCCCCCCTCCCCTCCCCCCTCCCCCTCCCCATCCTCCTCTCTGCCCTCCGTCCTCCCCTCCCCCCTCCATCCTCCCCTTCCCCCCTTCCCCTCCCCCTCTCCCTCCCCTCCCCCCTCCGCTCCCCCTTCCCCTTCCCCCTCCCTTCCCCCTCCACCCTACCCTCTCCCTCCGCCCTACACCCTACCCCCTCCCCTCCCCTTCTTACCCTCCCCCTTCCCCCCTTACCCTCCCCCTTCCACCCTTACCCTCCCTCCTCTCCCTCCCCTCCCCCCTCCGCCCACCCCTCCCCCCTCCATCCTCCCCTTCCTCCCCTTCCCCTTCCCTTCCCCCTCCCTTCCCCCTCCACCCTACCCCCTCCCCTTTCCCCTTCCACTTCCCCCCTTCCCCTCCCCCTTCCACCCTTACCCTCCCCCTTCCCCCCTCCCCTCCCCCTCCCCCTCCCCCTCCCCCTCCCCCTTCCCCTCCCCCTTCCCCTCCCCCCTCCCCCTCCCCCCTCTTCTCCCCTCCCCTCCCCCTCGTCTCCCCTCCCCTCTCTTCTCCCCTCCCCTCCCCCTCGTCTCCCCTCCCCCCTCTTCTCCCCTCCCCTCCCCCTCGTCTCCCCTCCCCCCTCTTCTCCCCTCCCCCCCCCCCCCCCGTTCTCCTCCTCTCCCCTTCCCCCTTCCCCTTCCCCCTCCCCTCCCCCGCCCGGCAATGCCGGGTACTTCTGCTCGTTTATCAATAAGAGGCTTGGAACAAGAATTTGGGAATTTATCAATAAGAGGGTTAGAACAAGAATTTGGGAATTTATCAAATATAGGGTTAGAACAAGGATTTGGAGTTTTTTTGTTTTTTTTTTGTATACAACATCGAGGCTCGTGAAAGAGCTAACATAAATCACACAAAAAAGAAATCGAACAGACACATAAAACATATAATAAGGGGCGGGAGACAAAATGGGGAGAGAAGGGGAAGCACACAAACGCAACATTTGAGAGCAGGGACATCGGGAGATCTGTGAGAGGGAGAGTGTATATGAACTTCTTTTAAAGTAAACATAATGAAAAGTTTGTCATGTGAAACTCGTGTGCTTATTGCCTCGCAACACTATAAGTGGGATTCCATGAATGTTTGCAACTTTTGGAGGCCATCGACATGTTTATCATCACCAGAGCGTCGTACTCTTTACGGAGGGTCGTTTCGACCGGAGGAGTTTGGCAAATGTTACAAGTTTGTTCCCAATCTTGTAAATAACTCACATACTCTTCTTGGAGGACACCGAGTTTTTTTTTTTACGTATCTATCTATAATTCCAGTAATCTCTGTGTGTATGTATGTATGTATGTATGTATGTATGTATGTCTGTGACCGCTGTTTCTCGACAACCACGGGTCCGATATACTTTAAACTTGCCAGGTATATTGCTGGGGACCCGAGGATGTGCCTTTTCAAGGTTTCATATTAATCGGACAAGTAGTTACCGAGCTATGTCCAAAAAACGATTCAACCAATCAGAGAGCAGCGAGCTATCACGTGTGCCGAACGTGGCGAACAGACTCTGCCTCGGACGGCACATTTGAGAGCGTATTCATTTATTTCACGTTGGCAAACTATGTTGGCGTTAAACTATGTTTTAAAACTAATTAAAACTACTTTGCGATTCTTTCGCTTTCCTGCGCGTTTGTGCACGCTATGGCGATTTCTTTACCAAACTCCGCAAGCCGTTCGCTTTGGACCAAACCATTTCATGTAAATAGAGGGGGGGGGGGGGGGATTGTCACCGTACTCGCAAGCCGTTCGCTTTGGACCAAACCATTTCATGTAAATAGAGGGGGGGGATTGTCACCGTACTCGCAAGCCGTTCGCTTTGGACCAAACTATTTCATGTAAATAGAGGGGGGGGATATAATTTTAGATATATATATAGTACGGGCATGCCCTAGTACCAATTAATTCCAGCAGACAGAACGCCCAGTTTAAGTCCATCCGAGGGTTGGATCACACATTGATGCCTCTCTACAATTGCATGTGAAACTCCAAAGTGACAGTTTTTTTGTTTTTTGTTTTTTTGTATACAAGATCGAGGCTCGTGAAAGAGCTAACATTAATCACACAAAAAGTCAAACCGACACACAAAAAACAAGGGGAGCGGCAGACAAGATGGGAAGAGAGGGGGAAGGACACAAACACAACATTTGAGAGCAGGGACATCGGGAGGACTTGGGGGGGAGGTGGGAGAGGTATAAAACATATTGTTACGGCCCGCGGATAAGGATGTTGGTTTGCCGAGCGGATGGCACCGCGGCCTAACAGTTACCCTGATTAACCCGATCCCCGAACGTTGGCCGGATCGCGCCACAGCTATTCAATATGGAAAAGACAAAAGCGACACGGATGTGAAGAAGAAGAAGAAGATGAAAAAAAGGTTGGAAAAACTACTAAATTTATTCCTAATATATACAGGCTCAAAATAACCAAGGAAGAAGGAAAGATAATAAAATAATATACAGAAGAATTAGAGACACAGTGCAAATTCCTTATACAAGCTTAATTAAATCCCCAGGGACAAAACAAACAGAACAAACACACGTACACAAAAGGATGGAAAGGCAGGAGGTGGATGGCTGGAGGGAGAGGAAGGTCCAAGGGGTCCTGCAGCACGATCGGCGCGTTTAGCAGCCGCCGTTCCTTCCCAGCCCTGCTCAAAACCGCCGTCCAGGCCCCAAGCGGCTGTTGTTGCTGCTGTGGCCGCCGCTGCTGCTGCTGTTGTCTGCTGCTGCTGCGGTGGACGTCACGCGCTTTGCCAGGACTACAACAGGCTTCTTGCTGTTAACTACTGCTCAGTCCAACTTTGGCGAGCAAGGTGACGAATAGCAGGCTTTGTGCTTTCCTGGATGTCCTCTCTTTGGATGTTCTTTCTGGATCTCCTCTTTCTTGGTCCAACCACTCTTTCTCTCTCTTGGTCCAATCACTCTTTCTCTCTCTTGCTCCAATCACTCCTCACCACCGACAACTCAACGCAACCACTTTGCTTCTTGCGCGCGCGCTTTTATAGCGCCTCCGGCGATCAAGCCGCCGGCCTTCAGGACACGCCCCTCGGTGTGCTCACCTCGGCCCTGGTTGGTCGCGCGATCCTCTGGCTCCGCCCTTGATGACGACGGGCGGGCACGCCTTTCTTCCCCGACCCGAGCACATATTCAATGGTGGTTTTGGAGGGGATGTAATTGGCAATCGAGGCTTGGCAATGACGAAAGGGGAAAGTGAAAGGAATCTACTCTATTTCGCTTGTTGCAATGGAGTGTCATCTTAATGGAAGACAAGGCCTTACCCTAATACACATAATAAAGATATAACTATTGAACAGGGGTATTCTATGATTGGCTAACGTGTATGCTTTATGGACTAATTATGGGACGCCCTTTGACCTTTACACTACGGATGTATTTACAAGGAATCATTACATTTTACAGAGGGTGATATTTACAACAATTTACTATACAATACAACACAATAAAAAAACACAATCCTCATTTCCGCAACACTGCACCCTCCTCCTCTTAGACACGTCCCGGGCCTATAACTTTAACTTAGTGTGACACGTAGGTGTAGTTCCCTCTACTTTTAACCTGACCCTGAGTGCGACACTTTTAAAACATAAATAAATATGTCCCGCTGCTCCATTGCACCCTACCTAACAGACTTGCGCCCACAGCTAACCGAATTGCGGAATGGTCTTCAAACTATACACTGATGGTGGGGAGCATTATTTACAATGACGTTACTTTATTTACAAAACTAATCCAGGACCTGTGATTGTTCTTTCTGGGGGGGAGACAGTCTGCTCTGCATCGACGCACCATGAAAGCACCCTAAATGCACCAACACACCCTCAAGCACCAATCGGTGCACAGTCATCATTGTTCAATAAAATAAAAACAACAAACAAACCCCTAACCCTGCAGGTGGTCTCTTGCTCTTCGGCTCCCTCTGCTGGCTATTACTCACTTCCAGATGTTGTCATTTTCTTTGCTGGCAGCCTATTTGCAATAAAACTTGCCCAAACGTGTCCATTTTTATTTTATTTATGGCCCACAGGGGGCCGACTATGTATGGTTCACCTGTGGGGCATCGGTGCCCTGTGGCCAAGGTCCGCCAGCAAGATTTCGGGCCTTCATGGCCGGTTCCAGCAGAGGGGCCATGCCCAACCCATGGGGTCCATCAGTGGTGCTCGGCCACAGACATGTGGTCCATAATGTGCTGCATCGATGCAGACAGCTGGTTCTGGGAGTTCCGGGCGCACAATGGCGGACTCACGCACGCTCCCCTCGGCGCCCAGTGGCGCACAGGTCCTCATGTGGGAGCCAAAGGGGGGGAAGACAGATGAGCGAGGGGTAAGGTCACAAGGGTACACATCAAACAAGGCAATGCAAGGCGAAGTGCATACGGAGAGCGAAGTGAGAAAGCTCGTCCCTACCGTACGTCACCCCCCCCTGTCACCTACCCTACCCTTGCCCTTACCCCATATTTACAAAATCTACACATTTACAAATTCGTCACTACTGTCACTACTGTCACGTCTTCCCCATATTTCCCCTATACCAAATTCGTTCCCACAATCCCTCTATCCAAAATTTGCCATCACCCAATTCATCATCAATCCTCATAAGGAGGGAGAGATGGAACATCAAGCACAATGTCACACCCACGTCATGATGCGTCTCACAATCCAAACATCTGCACAATAAAAATAATAAAAACATGGCATGGTGTGGAGTTACGTCACCTCAGGTGAGTGGATGTAGATGGTGCAAGGAGACTTCAATCCTAACTATCCTCTAAATGACATTAACACACTTTACACTACCCGGGGTCTTTCCCTGCCAATCCATTGGCCAACTTACACTATGGGTTCTAAAAACCAATTCCCATTGACCAAACTGTGGTGCTTCTCAATTTGGGGTCTCACTCCCCCGATGCAACTCCCTGTGCCCTTGCACAATTTCAGGACTGGGGCGTGTAGCTCTCCCAGCAGGTCTACCCACCTGCACACCTCCACCACTGCAGTTGCCACCCGAGCTTACCTAGCTCCTCACCCTAACCTATCTAATTGGGGAAGGCCCCTCCTGGCTCTGTCACCCCACTCGGTGCCCTCTGGCACTGGGCTACCCGGGTCCGTCCTCCGGATCCTCGGGCCCCATCCACAACAACTACCGGCTCCCAGAGCCCACCTGCGGCCTCACCTGGCCGACATCCTCACAGTGGTGGAGTGCCCAAACCAACTACACACACTAACAGGCTACACGCCCAGTCATTTCCACAACACTAATGCACCCATTCAATCACCATTCTCTCACCCGCACCACAGATGCCAATATCCAACCACAATTTACCTATACCCTCTACCTAACACTTACACTACCCTCCCCGGGTATTCGTGATGGGGGTCCATCCTTCCCCCATTCACACCTTCGCACCATCCACTCCACTCCATAGTTTCCACCATACTCACTCCACGACCATCCATTCCAATACTCCATATATTCCACACTACCATTTATTCCATACACCTGTTCTTCATTCACCTGTAGTTGTACACCTGTGCAATCTCACCTGGTGCCACCTGCACCCTCCTTCCTTCCTGGACCATTTGGTCAGCACAACTCACAATCACCTTCTCTCACTCATACACTGCTCCACACACCTGTTCAGTTGCACTGCTGTGCAATCACACCTGTTCCTCACACACTTTTCACAATACACTTCTAAATACACCTCCAACACTCACACGGCATCATCTAATCTACCTGTTGCCCTGCTAACTTAGTGCTCCCCGTCTTCCCTTTAAACTAAGCACATACCACGTCATTATCATCCACTTCTAATCTACCTGCGTCCCCACTACAGGTATCATTGTCACTAACTAATCTTAACGTTACCTATTGTCATCTTCTCTAGATCCCTACACATTATATCCTAACCCTCCCGGGCTAGTTTTCACTGCCATAAACCCCATAACTAGTGCTCCTTTGCCCCCGACTGTGAGAGATGGTAGAGTTGCCATCCCCCCACATCGGGTATCTTCCACTATCAATTTTGCTCGTCCAATTGCAACAAATTAAAATTTTGCCAATCTGCCAATCGTCTGCCAATCCTCACTCTGCCAATCATCAAATTTTGTTTTTCTAATTTCGGGGCCAAAACACTATCCTCATCATCATCATCACAGTCCGCTTTATCTGAGCCTCGGTGCGTCGTCACATCATTAAAACTCGGCTTCGCAAAGCCGAGCAATGAATTCGGGTGGTTTGGTCGCCTGCAGGTTGAATCCGTCCGGCATTCACGACTCTGGGGAGGAGGCATGCTCGGGCCGAGGTTCCACGCATCATCGCGGCTCGGTACCTTGCGGTCCGGGGCCCGATGGCTGAGGCTCGCCCGGTCGGAACCCCGTCCCCACGAGGGGGCACCGTTCCGCTTCCTCCCACTCGCCCTTGAACCAGACCGGTCGCCTCGCCCGACAAGGCCCGGACTCAACCGTGCAGGGTGGGGCCAAGCCCGAATCGGCAACGACGCTTCGAAGAGAAGCGACGCAGCATCGATCCGCGCCGGGCCTTGCATCCAACAAAGCACACCACGCCCCGAGTGCTTGCATCGGCTATCCGTCGCCCGAAACGCTAACCCGTCCAATGTCGATGCTTTACTCGCATGCCCACACGCACACGCGACCCTTTTGACACTCACAAAACCCGGCGTTCCAACGCCGTCCGTACATTCCACCAACGCACTCCCTGTTACACACCACACCTCTCGCGCACACTCGCCGTTCGCACACTCCCTTAACACACCTTGCACTGCGCACTCTCCCCCGGTACGTACTCCGTACCACTCACCATGGGCGTGCTCTCTTGCATCCACCCACTAACGCGCTCAGATGGGCTCTCCCACACCCGCGCCACGACCAACTCAGGTGTGCTTCCTCGCACACGTTCCACCACCACCTTACTCTCCGTGTCACACTCCGTACACCCCGACGTGCATTCTCGCTCGCACTCGGTTTCACACTCGCGCTCCGATGTGCCCTCTCGCACCTGCGCCATCACCAACTCACTCTCCGTGTCACACTCCGTACACCCCGACGTGCATTCTCGCTCGCACTCGGTTTCACACTCGCGCTTCGTAACACACTCACCCCTTGACGCACACTTTTTTTTCACACGCGTGCCATTTCCACTCACACGGGACCCTTCACCAACGCCCGGGTGCCATATTGACCCCAATCGCGCGACGATTCTTTTGTCGCCAAACATCCTTCTACAAAATCTCCCGGCACCACATGCAGCCCATCTCACCTTCGGGGTTCTTCTTCCTCACTGCACCAAAACCTGCAAATCTTTATAAGGATTAAGCACAGCATCGTGATGTGAGCACTGACTTTGAGCATAATCCATTTCTCCCTGTAATTGTTGCTCTTTGAAGTCCCCGGTCTCTCCAATTTCAACTACACCCATAATTTCTTTGTTCACCTCGACGACCGCTGGCTTTAATAAAATCCCCTCTACCTCAGCGGTCGCCGGCTGCCCCAAACCCCGTGTCGCGATTTCTACCCCCGTCATTTTACCCGCGCTTTCCTCCGCTTCGCTCAACCAGCGCTTCTCGACCCGCGTTACCTCCTTGTGCACCCGTGGGACCTGCTCCCCCAACCCGCGGTCTCTGTCCCTCTCCGCTTCCCTTACTTCATATGCGACTCTGTCCCTCGCCAGTCCCTCATTATCGGCCCTCATTTCGCTTATTATTGCCTCCAATTGCTCACTATTAGCCCTCGCTTCGTCCCTCATTCTGCTTTCCATCCCTTCCATTTGGTTTCTCATCCCTCTGTTCTCTTCCCTCTCCTCATCCGCCTTGACCATGAAGGCCTGCATCTGCTGCATGAATAGGCCCCAGTTCATTGGTGCTGCGGCCGCTGCTACGGTCATGGGCGCGGCAAAATTTGGTGCCGCTACAACCACGTGCGCGAGGGTGCCATTTTGTGCGCCTGAAACCTCCTCAACCACATTGCCATTTTTCTCCTCCTCCCTTTCCTCCACATACATTTCCCCGAGGTCCTGGGTCGATTCTACCCCGTCTATCTCTCCCACCGGCATCCCGTCGCCTTGACCAGCCATGGCGCGATTTCAAAATTCGGGTTTTGTAAAACAAAACAAATTTCAGTAGCTCGTAATTTTGAGCGCGTTAAGCACGCTTTGGGTCCGTTCCCGCTCCCGACACCAATTGTTACTGCCAATTGTACAATTGTGTCCAAAATTTGGGCTAAATAAATTTAGTCCCAGGTCTGAATCCGACACTCCTGACACCAATTGTTACTGCCAATAGTACAATTGGTGTTCCAAAATTTGGGCTAAATAAATTTAGTCCCAGGTCCGAATCCGACACTCCTGACACCAATTGTTACGGCCCGTGGATAAGGATGTTGGTTTGCCGAGCGGATGGCACCGCGGCCTAACAGTTACCCCGATTAACCCGATCCCCGAACGTTGGCCGGATCGCGCCACAGCTATTCAATATGGAAAAGACAAAAGCGACACGGATGTGAAGAAGAAGAAGAAGATGAAAAAAAGGTTGGAAATACTACTAAACTTATTCCTACTATATACAGGCTCAAAATAACCAAGGAAGAAGGAAAGATAATAAAATAATATACAGAAGAATTAGAGACACAGTGCAAATTCCTTATACAAGCTTAATTAAATCCCCAGGGACAAAACAAACAGAACAAACTCACGTACACAAAAGGATGGAAAGGCAGGAGGTGGATGGCTGGAGGGTGAGGAAGGTCCAAGGGGTCCTGCAGCACAATCGGCGCGTTTAGCAGCCGCCGTTCCTTCCCGGCCCTGCTCAAAACCGCCGTCCAGGCCCCAAGCGGCTGTTGTTGCTGCTGTGGCCGCCGCTGCTGCTGCTGTTGTCTGCTGCTGCTGCGGTGGACGTCGCGCGCTTTGCCAGGACTACAACAGGCTTCTTGCTGTTAACTACTGCTCAGTCCAACTTTGGCGAGCAAGGCGACGAATAGCAGGCTTTGTGCTTTCCTGGATGTCCTCTCTTTGGATGTTCTTTCTGGATCTCCTCTTTCTTGGTCCAACCACTCTTTCTCTCTCTTGGTCCAATCACTCTTTCTCTCTCTTGGTCCAATCACTCCTCACCACCGACAACTCAACGCAACCACTTTGCTTCTTGCGCGCACGCTTTTATAGCGCCTCCGGCGATCAAGCCGCCGGCCTTCAGGACACGCCCCTCGGTGTGCTCACCTCGGCCCTGGTTGGTCGCGCAACCCTCTGGCTCCGCCCTTGATGACAACGGGCGGGCACGCCTTTCTTCCCCGACCCGAGCACATGTTCAATGGTGGTTTTGGAGGGGAGGTAATTGGCAATCGAGGCTTGGCAATGACGAAAGGGGAAAGTGAAAGGAATCTACTCTATTTCGCTTGGTGCAATGGAGTGTCATCTTAATGGAAGACAAGGCCTTACCCTAATACACATAATAAAGATATAACTATTGAACAGGGGTATTCTATGATTGGCTAACGTGTATGCTTTATGGACTAATTATGGGACGCCCTTTGACCTTTACACTAGGAGGTATTTACAAGGAATCATTACATTTTACAGAGGGTGATATTTACAACAATTTACTATACAATACAACACAATAAAAAAACACAATCCTTGTTGTGGAAAACCATTCAGGTCCACACAACTTTAGTCCAACGGTTTGGTTTAATTGCATTTAGATCATCACATCATTCCTGTAAGTAGAAATACACAATAAGCATACGATGCGACATCTCATAAAGCCATTCATATCAGTCAATGCAAGCAAGCTAGATATTCTATAAAGGCGTACCATTAACGAGGCTACCGATGTAACATGTCACAAGGGAGAAGTCTCGGAGCACTGACACAGCAACGGGTCTTATAGTCACGCCCCTAGCGGGGACAACAATGACAGCGAGCAGCGAGCATCCCCACCCGGGTTCAGTACGGATACGATTTCACTACATTCACCCCCCCCCCCCCCCCGTCAGAATTATACGGCCGCGTGGCTAAAAGCGAGTGAGCGTCAGCATGAATAGGGCGCGGAGTATCAGTCGGCCCAACCGTATCGGGCCGGGCGGCGAATTTCTCTGCCAGCACGCGTTCGAAATTCCCCGGGTACGGCGTCTCGTAACCCTGTATCCCCGGTGTCAGAGGCGTCAACAGGGTCGGGTGATGAAGGGGGTAACGCCAAGTCGTCGGACCCGGGCAGTCTCGACGGGGGGAGGGTCGGTGGACTGTCGGCGATGGGAGCGTCGGGAGAGGCCATAGTCTCATAGATGGGTTCGACCGGTTCGTCCGATTCCCTACTAAGGTCGTCGACCCCGCAAGGGGCAAGATGACGAACGGAGACAGTAGTCTCACGACCATCAGACGTCATCACACGAGCATGCTCAGGATTAGCCTGGAGAATCTGCACTTTGTCCACAAGGGGGTCGTACTTGCTCGCGCGAACCGCCCGTTTAAGGTAGGCCGGCCCGGGCCCAGCGAGCCAACTGGGCAAAGACCGTATACACCCCGAGCTCCTGGGGTGGTGGAAAAGTCGCTCGTGGGGAGTTTGGTTAGTTGCCGTACTCAGGAGTGCCCGGATTGAGTTCAACGCCGCAGGTAGCGACCAAGCCCATTTATCGAGGCCCCGGCCGTGGGTCCGGAGATGGAGCATGACGGCCCTCCAGATAATCCCGTTGAAGCGTTCGATCTGCCCATTAGCCTGGGGTCTGTACGGTGTGGTGTAACTAGACGCAATGTTGTTTTGGAGCAGATAGCCGCGCACCTCCTGAGACAAGAAGACTGCACCCCGGTCGGTATGGACATAGGCCGGGTAACCGAACATTGAGAACAAGTTCTGTAAGCATCGCATCACCGTGGCAGCAGTCATGTCCGCGCACATATAAGCAAAGGGGAATCGTGAGTACTCATCAACGATAGTGAGCAGATAGCGAGAGCCGCTCGACACCGGCAAAGGGCCCTTGAAATCCATCGCCAAGCGTTCCCACGGGCGTGTAGCCTTCACCAGAGTCCCCATAGGGGGGTTATAGAAACGCGGTTTGATTTCCGCGCAGATAGCGCAGTCGCGACAGATACGGCGGATATCGTCAATCGAGTAAGGGAGATTCCCACTCCGCACGAAATGAGCGAAACGCGTTACGCCGGGATGGCCCGCAGTAGCATGCAGCACCCGTAGGCCCTCCAACGAGGTGATACCAGCACATGTAGTCGGGCGTGATAAGGTGGTGTAACTTGATGGTGTAACAGAAGTCGGCGAGTTCGATACGCCAGCGAGTGATTTTCTCGTTCTTAATGCGCTGGGCGTGTAAGGTGTCGTACATGAACGCAACGCTTTGCTGGTCCGTGATGATTTGGAAGCTCCGCCCGAGTAGGTACGGGCGCCATCGCCGAATAGACTCGACGATCGCATACGCTTCCTTTTCAACGGACGAGTGCCTCCGCTCAGCGGAGGTAAGAGTCCGTGAAAAGAAAGCCACGGGACGTCCCCCTTGGGAGAGGGTCGCCGCGATGGCCTGATCCGAGGCGTCACTTTCGAGGACGAACGAGCCGCTCTCGTCGATGGTCGCTACGGCGGCTCGGGCGATGTCGGTCTTAAGACCTTCAAAGGCCGTCAATGCGGCCGAACTCAGGGGAAAAGTGTCGCAGGCCACAAGGGGGCGAAGTTTCGCGGAGAAATTTTGCACCCATTTGGAGTAATGGGCGAACAGCCCAAGGGCGCGTTTCAGGGACGCCCGATCGCAGGGAGGGGCCATGTCGAGCAAAGGTCGCAGACGTTCCTTATCCGGAGAGACAGAGCCATGGGTCACGGTGTACCCCAGAAGATCTATGGTGCGTAGGGAGTATCGGCACTTATCCTCGTTCATAGTTAAGTGATACCGTTGCGCGACCTCAAGGAAGCGCTTCAGATTAGCGTCATGGTGCCCTTGGTCATATCCACAAACCGTAAGGTTATCGAGGTAGACGAAAACATCGGTTAAGTGCTCCCGCGCAACGAGGTCATCCATGGCCCTCTGGAAACAAGCGACCCCGTTCGTCACCCCAAAGGGCAATCGTGTAAATTGGTACAACCGCTGCCCCGACTCGAAAGCGGTATAGATACGATCCGCTCTAGAGATAGGGATCTGGTGGTACGCACTACGGAGATCGAGAGTACTATAGACCGAATACTGGGATACCTGTTGCACTAGCGCGTCCATCCCCGGAAGGGGGTAGGCATCCAGCTGTGTAAAGCGGTTAATCGTTTGGGAATAGTCGATTACCATGCGTTTGCGATGGGCCTCGCTGCGCACCACTAAGACCTGAGCGCGCCACGGCGACCTGCTAGGTTCTAT
This sequence comes from Myxine glutinosa, assembly GCF_964187855.1. Classification (NCBI taxonomy): domain Eukaryota; kingdom Metazoa; phylum Chordata; class Myxini; order Myxiniformes; family Myxinidae; genus Myxine; species Myxine glutinosa. Next base: position 30,602,548 of record NC_136272.1, read on the forward strand.
GATGCCGTCCTTCAAGAGCTGAGCCGTTTCGTCCGCAATGAATTGCATGTCCGCGCGAGAGTAGCGTCGCGATTTTACCGCGACGGGGGTACAGTCGGAGGTTAGATTGGGGAACAGCGAAAGCGGCCGGACGTCCATTTGCGCTAGGGCGCACACCGTTAGCGCGTCGTCCGGCCCCACAACAAGAGTGTCAGGCCCACCGAACTCCATTACCAGACGTCCATGCAGCTTAAGAAAATCGTGTCCTAGCAGAATATCAGCACATAATGCGGGTAAAACCATAAGGTGTACATCAGGGAAAACCCGTCCCTTTAGCACGAGTTTCAATCGGCATTCCCCTTTCGTGCTGAGCCGCAGTCCCTGGGAAGCCATGAAGATCCGTCTCGTAGACCGCCCGATCCGCCATCCATGCCTGAGCACAAGTCGTTGGTCGATAAAACTATCCGTAGATCCGGTATCCACCAAGGCCTGAACACAATGGCCCTCAACCATAAGGGGAATAAGGGCTTGAGCCAGGCCAGACGAGGCAGCTGGGAGCGGGACTGAGCCCCCCGAATGGGTCGGTCCAGCCTCGCGGGTGGATCCTACACCAGCAGCAGTTTTGCGAGCGTGGCCGGAGGCTGTGTTGGCCATGGGGATCCCATTATCGTCATCAGAGGGCTTTCCCCAGCATTCCGGTGTTTCGCGATTCAAAATCCGACGAGAAAAGGCCTCCGTAGTATTTGACATTGCCTTTTGACACTCCTGGCAGATAAAGGCTTCCGTAGTATCCGAAATCGCCTTTTTACATTTTTGGTCGCTTTGACAAGAGGCTTCCGTAGTATTCGAAATTGCCTTTTTACATTTTTGGTCGCTTTGACAAAAGGCTTCCGTAGTATTCGAAAGTTGCCTTAACTCTTTTGACGGGGCGGGGGCCGCCGTTAGCTCGTGGGCGACTCGAGGAGTACGAGGGGCTTGGTGAAGTGTGGCCCGTGGTTTGGCCAAGGACGCGGCCTTTGTCCCCGATGGAGAATGAGACGGTGGTGGCTGTCCGGTGGCGCCAATCAAGGTCGTCTGAGCGCCCAGCGGGCCGCAGAGAGCGGCCCTCCCCTTCGAAGTCGGGTAAGGCGCTGGGCTCGTGGGTTCTGCTACGAGCCCGTTCAAGGTTGCTGCGCCCGCGCGGCCGCGGCTGCGCGAGTCGAAGGGCCGCGAGCCGCGTGCCGTTTTCTTGCACACTTTCACGTAATGTCCCTTTAGCGAGCACAAATGGCAAATAGCGTCACGTGCCGGACACACGACTCGGGCATGACGAGGCCCTCCACAAAAAAAACATGCGGCCCCGCGCAAGGCCTTGGGTCTGCTGGTCGTAACGGCAGCTGTCAGGGTAGGGTCATCCTCCGGAGCATCCCGGAGTTCAGCAGGCGGATCCACGTCCTCGTCAGTGGTACTCTCCGGCCGGGCGTGTAGTGAGGTGCCCGCCAAAAGGCGCGTGCGATCATAGGCGTTCGATTGCATCCGCGCTTCGGTATACACCGTCGCTTGCTCAACCGCCGTAGCGAAGGTCAGGTCGGTCTTCTCCAAGAGTTTGAGACGTAGTTCCTGGGAGGAGACCCCTGCTATGAAGGCATCTAAAAGTCGATCATCCTTAGCCTGCTCGGGAGTCCGTGGCTCCTTGACGCTGTCCAGCATGAGCTGCCGGAGCTCCTGGGCGTAATGATCCATAGGCTCGTTGGGCTGCTGCCGTCGCGTCTGCAGCAAATAACGCGCATACACAGGGCTTTTTTCTTTTATGTAAAGCCGCTTGAGCTCCGCGATGGTAAGATCATACGTCGTGCATTGAGCGACCGCGTGGTAGACCCGGTAGTCGATTTTTGAGTGTAATATCGCCAGCTTCGCGGCAGGCGTCGGAGCGGTCTCAGGCTCATCAAAGAGATGCTCCAGTTGTCGGAGCCAGTGCTTGAGTTGCAAGCCTCCGTCCGTGGCTTGTGGGTCGGCGCTGAAAATGGACACCGTCAACGTCTTGTTGCCAGCCATGTCAGCAGATCTTAAATGCAATTAAATGTTGTGGAAAACCATTCAGGTCCACACAACTTTAGTCCAACGGTTTGGTTTAATTGCATTTAGATCATCACATCATTCCTGTAAGTAGAAATACACAATAAGCATACGATGCGACATCTCATAAAGCCATTCATATCAGTCAATGCAAGCAAGCTAGATATTCTATAAAGGCGTACCATTAACGAGGCTACCGATGTAACATGTCACAAGGGAGAAGTCTCGGAGCACTGACACAGCAACGGGTCTTATAGTCACGCCCCTAGCGGGGACAACAATGACAGCGAGCAGCGAGCATCCCCACCCGGGTTCAGTACGGATACGATTTCACTACAATCCTCATTTCCGCAACAATATGAACACTGCAAGGACTCTGGGGTGAATTACCGGGGGTAGAAAAGATCAAGGTTTTGGATGGGGGAAGATAAGAGATGGTGGTGAACAGCTGTTTTAAGGACCTGGAGGGAGGAGTGGGATTGAAGGGAGTGGGGGAGTTTGTTCCAGAGGCGGGAGAAAAGGGGAATGAAAGAGTGAAGGTGAGCAGAGAGCCTAGATTTTGGCAGTTTAACCATAAGAGGGTTGCAGGCAGATCTTGTGCGACCTGAAGGAATATTGGGGGGACAGAGCACAGAGAGAGCTGGGGGAGCAAGGCCGGAGAGGAGTCGGTAGAAGACAGAAAGACCACCAAACCTGCCTGCGGTGAGTGAGTGAAAGGCCCTCGGAGTTGACTTCATCGCAGGAGATTCCAATGATTCTGAAAGCTTTGGCCTCAACAGCATGAAACCGAGCTAGGTGTGAGGCAGGAGCACCAGCCCAGAGGGGGGAACAGTATTCCATTGAGCTGCGGATGAAAGCCTTGTATGTGGTGAGGAGCTCAGGTGTGTCAAGGAAGGACTTCGCACGACGGAGGATGCCCAGTCGGCGACTGGCTTTGGAGGCTAGCTTGGAAATGTGGTTTTCCCAAGAAAGATCATGGCAGATAGTGAGACCCAAAAGCTTGAGCGACAGAACTTCTTGGAGAGGATTGTTGAGAAAGTAGATGGGAGGGTTTTCCAGTCGGTCCTTTCGGAGAGACATTGTAAGAGTGTGAGATTTGTCAGGATTGAAAGACATGTTCCACTTGTTTGACCAGCCTGTGATTTTGTCCAGGTCTGCAGAGAGTGAGGAGGCTGCAGACTGCCGATCTGAGGGATGAGGAATGGAGCGGCAGATAGTGGAGTCATCAGCAAAGAGATAGAGAGGATTTTCCAGAGAGTCGGAGAGATCATTGATGAAGACCAGAAATAGCACAGGGCCCAGAACACTACCTTGGTGAACTCCAGCCAGAACAGGAAGTGGAGATGAGAGAAATCCATTCAGGGCCACATGTTGCCTACGACCAGAGAGGAAGTCCGCAAGCCATGAGTGGAGATTTCCATGAATACCATAGGAGGTGAGTTTGGTGAGCAGAGCTGGGTGCCAGACTGTATCGAAGGCACGTGATATGTCAGTTGAGAGCTAGGTTGAGATTCAAATACAGTCAAGACAGCTCAGAGGTGAGTGTGTGTGCCAAATCCTCAAGACTATCCTGGCTATCCTGCCTTGATACCTGAAGGCTATCCTGCCAAATCGCAATGAACTAGAGTGTGTTGGTGACTTTGCAGTGTTTTAGAATCCACCAAAATCCAAAATGGCTTACGCATTTAGAATCCGCCAACACCAAAATGGCTTACCTATTTAGAGTCCACTAAAACCGAAAACGGCTTCCCATTTAGAATCCACTAAATCCAAAAATTGCTTACCCATTTAGAATCCACAAAAACCCAAAATGGCTCCCCATTTAGAATCCACTATAACTGAAAATGGCTTCCCATTTAGAATCCACTACAACTGAAAATGGCTTCCCATTTAGAATCCACTAAAACCCAAAATGGATTCCCATTTATAATCCACTAAAACCCAAAATTGCTTCCCATTTAGAATCCACTAAAACCCAAAATGGCTTCCCATTTAGAATCACTTAAAACTGTAAATGGCTTCCTATTTAGAATCCACTAAAACCGAAAATGGCTTCCCATTTAGAATCTACTAAAACCCAAAATGGCTTATGCATTTAGAATCCACCAACACCAAAATGGCTTACCTATTTAGAATCCATTAAAACCAAAAATTGCCTACCCATTTAGAATCCACTAAAGCCCAAAATGGCTTATGCATTTAGAATCCACCAACACCAAAATGGCTTACCTATTTAGAATCCATTAAAACCAAAAATTGCTTACCCATTTAGAATCCACTAAAGTCCAAAATGGCTTCCCATTTAGAATCCACTAAAACCCAAAATGGCTTACCATTTAGAATCGACTAAAACCCGAAATGGCTTCCCATTTAGAATCCACTAAAACCCAAAATGGCTTCCCATTTAGAATCCATTAAAACCAAAAATTGCTTACCCATTTAGAATCCACTAAAGCCCAAAATGGCTTATGCATTTAGAATCCACCAACACCAAAATGGCTTACCTATTTAGAATCCATTAAAACCAAAAATTGCTTACCCATTTAGAATCCACTAAAGTCCAAAATGGCTTCCCATTTAGAATCCACTAAAACCCTAAATGGCTTACCATTTAGAATCGACTAAAACCCGAAATGGCTTCCCATTTAGAATCCACTAAAACCCAAAATGGCTTCCCATTTAGAATCACTTAAAACTGTAAATGGCTTCCTATTTAGAATCCACTAAAACCGAAAATGGCTTCCCATTTAGAATCTACTAAAACCCAAAATGGCTTATGCATTTAGAATCCACCAACACCAAAATGGCTTACCTATTTAGAATCCATTAAAACCAAAAATTGCTTACCCATTTAGAATCCACTAAAGCCCAAAATGGCTTATGCATTTAGAATCCACCAACACCAAAATGGCTTACCTATTTAGAATCCATTAAAACCAAAAATTGCTTACCCATTTAGAATCCACTAAAGTCCAAAATGGCTTCCCATTTAGAATCCACTAAAACCCAAAATGGCTTACCATTTAGAATCGACTAAAACCCGAAATGGCTTCCCATTTAGAATCCACTAAAACCCAAAATGGCTTCCCATTTAGAATCCACTAAAACCCAACATGGCTTCCCATTCAGAATTCACTAAAACCGAAAATGGCTTCCAATTTAGAATCCACTAAAACTGAAAATGACTTCCCATTTAGAATAAACTAAAACCCAAAATTGTTTCCCATTTAAAATCCACCAAAACCAAAATGGCTCACCTATTTTAAAATCCACTAAAACCCAAAATTGCTTCCCATTTAGAAACCACCAAAACCAAAATGACTTACCCATTTAGAATCCACTAAAACTGAAAATGGCTTCCCATTTAGAATAAACTAAAACCCAAAATTGTTTCCCATTTAGAATCCACCAAAACCAAAATGGCTCACCTATATTGAATCCACTAAAACCTAAAATTGATTCCCATTTATAATCTACGAAAACCCAAAATGACATCAATTTAGAATCCACTAAAACAGAAAATGGCTTACCCATTTAGAATCCACTAAAACCCAACATGGCTTACCCATATATAATCGACAAAAACCCAAAATGGCCTCCCATTTAGAATCCATTAAAACCCAAAATGGCTTCCCATTTAGAATCCACCATAAACCGAAAATGGCTTCCCATTTAAAATCCATGAAAATCCAAATGGCTTCCCATTTAGAATCCATTAAATCCCAAAATGGCTTCCCATTTAGAATCCATTAAATCCCAAAATGGCTTCCCATTTAGAATCCATTAAATCCCAAAATGGCTTCCCATTTAGAATCCATTAAATCCCAAAATGGCTTCCCATTTAGAATCCATTAAAACCAAAAATTGCTTACCCATTTAGAATCCACTAAAACCCAAAATGGCTTCCCATTTAGAATCCACTAAAACCCAAAATGGCTTACCCATTTAGAATCCACGAAAACCCAAGATGGCTTCCCATTTAGAATCCACTAAAACCGAAAATGGCTTCCCATTTAGAATAAACTAAAACCCAAAATTGTTTCCCATTTAGAATCCACCAAAACCAAAATGGCTCACCGATTTTGAATCCACTAAAACCCAAAATTGCTTACCCATTTAGAATCCACTAAAACCCAAAATGGCTTCCCATTTAGAATCCACTAAAACCCAAAATTGCTTACCCATTTAGAATCCACTAAAACCCAAAATGGCTTCCCATTTAGAATCCACTAAAACCCAAAATGGCTTCCCAGTTAGAATCGACTAAAACCCAAAATGGCTTCCCATTTAGGATCCACTAAAACCCAAAATAGCTTCCCATTTAGAATCCACTAAAACCCAACATGGCTTACCCATTTAGAATCCACGAAAACCCAAGATGGCTTCCCATTTAGAATCCACTAAAACCCAAAATGGCTTCCCATTTAGAATCCACTAAAACCCAAAATTGCTTACCCATTTAGAATCCACTAAAACCCAAAATGGCTTCCCATTTAGAATCCACTAAAACCCAAAATAGCTTCCCATTTAGAATCCACTAAAACCCAACATGGCTTCCCATTTAGGATCCACTAAAACCCAAAATAGCTTCCCATTTAGAATCCACTAAAACCCAACATGGCTTACCCATTTAGAATCCACGAAAACCCAAGATGGCTTCCCATTTAGAATCCACTAAAACCGAAAATGGCTTCCCATTTAGAATCCACTAAAACCCAACATGGCTTACCCATTTAGAATCCACTAAAACCCAAAATAGCTTCCCATTTAGAATCCACTAAAACCCAACATGGCTTCCCATTTAGGATCCACTAAAACCCAAAATAGCTTCCCATTTAGAATCCACTAAAACCCAACATGGCTTACCCATTTAGAATCCACTAAAACCCAAAATGGCTTCCCATTTAGAATCCACTAAAACCCAACATGGCTTCCCATTTAGGATCCACTAAAACCCAAAATAGCTTCCCATTTAGAATCCACTAAAACCCAACATGGCTTACCCATTTAGAATCCACGAAAACCCAAGATGGCTTCCCATTTAGAATCCACTAAAACCGAAAATGGCTTCCCATTTAGAATAAACTAAAACTCAAAATTGTTTCCCATTTAGAATCCACCAAAACCAAAATGGCTCACCTATTTTGAATCCACTAAAACCCAAAATTGCTTCCCATTTTGAATCCACTAAAACCAAATTGCTTACCACATGTTGTCCTCGTTTTTGTCTGTCTGTTATGCCATGGCGGTCTGTGAGCCTGAATTTCATCATCGGGCTCTTCCATGGGCCTCGACATTGATACGTATTGTTGTACTTGCCAACCCAAAATTTCGGTGTGTAATAAATAAATAATAAACCAAGATCAAAATGAAGTTTTAAAGATTTGGCCTCCGATGGTGCTCTTTGGGGAGCTGATGAACATTGTGAAGTGTTTTGTCATCCATATACTGGAGTTACGGTCTTCAATATCCCCGCTGCCAGGAATGTTTAGATCGATGAGCTTGTACTAAGCTCGAAGGCCCAAGAGAAGCACAGTGTTTGGTGGTATTTCCCGAGTGGCACAATGCGTAGTGATGTGTAAGGTTCCGAACTGAGATCTAAGGACACAGACTGTGGTGACATATTTAATTTCTTAAAACAGCCATTTCTATCAAGGACCAGCTTTGTCCCGATTAGCATCTTATCAACCATGGGATTAGAATGTTTCTTTTTTCTGAAAGCTTGGTTATGCGTTTCACATATTAGTGCTAAAGCCTCACGTGGTTCTTTCGCTTTAATCAGCTCCAAGAAAACCTCTCCTTGCTTATAAACCGCTGCATGTGTGTTAGCGCTAATCCATCACCATTATTATATATATATATCTATAGGGAGGCCCCATCACCCTCCCCCATCACCCTCCCCCATCACCCTCCCCCATCACCCTGCCATCACCCTCCCATCACCCTCCCATCACCCTCCCATCACCCTGCCATCACCCTCCCATCACCCTGCCATCACCCTCCCACCACCCTGCCATCACCCTCCCACCACCCTCCCATCACCCTCCCATCACCCTTTATTGGACCATTTGACTTCTGTAGGGTTGGTTTTCTAAGGTTTATATCAAAATATCAAATAAATCTTTTAAGGTGAAAGCGCGATGACGTCACCACGTCACGCGGCACGAATGCGCACCTGTGTCGTTGGAGGTATTGACTTATTTAGGGTTGGTTTTCTAAGGCTGTAGGCCGCACCTCATTTTGTCAAATAAAGTGGTATTCGGGTGGTTCCGGTATTTGGGACCGCAGGGACGGAAAGTGCAGGTACGGGGTGCTTGGCACTCCCCAGCCGGCCCGCTCTGAAGGTTCGGATCGGGACACCGGGATTCATTCCGGTCGCCCGGTCGGCCCGGAGGTGGGGGTGCGGGGCCTGTCATGGAACGTCAAAACAAACTCCTCCCTCCCATCCCATCACCCTCCCATCACCCTCCCATCACCCTGCCCCATCACCCTCCCCCATCACCCTCCCCCATCACCCTGCCATCACTCTCCCATCACCCTGCCCCATCACCCTCCCCCATCACCCTCCCACATCACCCTGCCATCACCCTCCCATCACCCTGCCATCACCCTCCCATCACCCTGCCATCACCCTCCCACCACCCTCTCGTTGGAGGTATTGACTTATATAGGGTTGGTTTTCTAAGGCTGTAGGCCGCACCGCATTTTGTCGAATAAAGTGGTATGCGGGTGGTTCCGGTATTTGGGACCGCAGGGACGGAAAGTGCAGCCGGCCCGCTCTGAAGGTTCGGATCGGGACACCGGGATTCATTCCGGTCGGCCCTGAGGTGGGGGTGCGGGGCCTGTCACGGAACGTCAAAACAAACGGCCTGCCGGGGCCACCCAAAAGTCGGGCGTGAGGGGCGCGTCCACTAATGGAACGCCTCTCGCTTCCCAGATCGAGGGCCACGTGGTCAGGAGAACCTCGTCCCTTCTGGTTGCCCTGCCGTCCCGCCGTGGGCGCTGGCAGGGTGTACTTCAAACTAAGCTTAAGTGTCAAGTGTTAAGTTCCTCCTTGCCCTCGCAAGGGAAAGGCTAGGGTCAAGCTCTTCCAAATTTCCAAACACTAGGAATCGGACATCTCAAATTAATTAATTAATTTGTTAACACATCTCAGTCGCCCGCGACCTCTCTAGCGCGGGCGTCGAACCAGTTCATTCCCGGTGCGGCCGGGCCGAATATCGGCCCGGACGTGGCTGAAGCCATTGATCCCGCCGTAGCCCGCTAACGCGTAGGCTCGCGCGTCCCCGGTCCGCCTGGGCTCCGCGGGTGCCCTACCGTGCCCGGCACTGCTGATCTCTCTTGCTTCCGGGAGTAGGTGCCGGTGCCCGGGGACGGAGTTCGCTGTCTAAACATGGTAGCGCTAGGCCAGTGGGACCGCCGGGACCCACGTGCACTCACAAGTTGTTCTGCGCGTGGGCGGCAGTATCAGACTGGGGCGCCCAAACGCTCCCCGGCTAAAGTTCATCCTGAAAGCGCCCACATTGTGCGGACAAACCAAGTCAAGGGCCACGTGGTCAGGAGAACCTCGTCCCTTCCGGTCACAACTGTGCCTATCGGCCGGCCTCGAAGACCGAAATTGTGACGGTGTCACCCTATATATATATATATATATATATATATATATATATATATATATATATATATATACTAAAAATTGATTCATTTGATTTTAATCCCAACCGCAAGTCATTAATATATATATATATTAATGACTTGCGGTTGGGATTAAAATCAAATGAATCCATTTTTAGTTCTCCAACCCTCCAACCTTTAATGAGCAAACAAACAACTGCTCGACGTTTCGATCAGCAACACGGACAAACGTGCATCCACTGACCTTTCTCAAGAGTGAAGCAAAACAACTCTATACCCTCCTTTATATAAGGGAAAAGGGGGGTGGGGACACAGAAACCACCAATCAATGCCCTTCTGGAACAACTCGTGCCATTCAAATTTAAACCGTACATCAAAACCGTTGAACGAACTGAAACCACACCTTGGGATGTTACATCAAAACAACCGTTAAATCACACGTTGAATCAAACAAAACGTAGCATAATTCAAATAAATCGATGAAAAATAAACAACATCATTAGTAATAATTTATATGTTTGGTGACGCAGTTTCCCTGGTATGTTTCTGCATGAGAGGGCCAAAAGCTCGTGGTAAATCCAACACCTCTGTGAGTGACACCACAGATTCCTCCACATGCCATGCCTCCAAAATCCTCCTCCTTTGTTTACTGGGTTATACATACATACATACGTACGTACATACATACATACGTACGTACATACATACATACATACGTACGTACGTACATACATACATACATACATACATACATACGTACGTACGTACATACATACATACGTATACATATATACAGTCGTGGCCAAAAATAGTCACCCTTGCACTTTTTTCAAATAACTCACAATTTTCTCTAAAAGTAAGTTGACATTGACAAAAGTATTTTGTCTCCACAATTCTATATTTCACTGTTAATATTACAGAACCTTTGTTTTTGATTCAGAACTCATTATTTCCTTTTAAATCAAATCCGTCTGGTCAAATCCGTTTCTGGTGTTTGTTCCCCCTCCATCCCCTCCCTTACCTCAAACGGCTACACAGCTGACTCCGCACGTGAAAAAGCTGAATGCCTCAACTCTGTGTTTGCCTCTAAATCTTGTGTCCCAAACCCATCCCTCTCTGTACCCACCATACCCAGTCGTACCCTGCTGCTCCTGGACTCCGTGTCCTTTCCTCCTGACAAGGTGGAAAAGTTTCTGTCAACCCTCGACTCTGATTCTGCAACTGGACCCGACGGCATCAGCCCACGGGTCCTAAAATCCTGCTCTGCTGCTCTATCTCACCCTCTCTCTGTTCTCTTCACCCTCTCTTTTGCTCAAGGTCAACTGCCATCTGCTTGGAAATCAGCCAACATCACCGCTTTGCACAAAAAAGGTGCAAAAACAGATCCTAGCAACTACAGACCAATCAGCCTTCTCCCAATTATCAGCAAAGTCATGGAATCCATCATTGCTTCTGATATGAAATCTTTCCTCTTCTCCAATGGCTTGATCTCTGATCATCAATTTGGTTTCAGACCAGGTCACTCTACTCTGGACATGCTGCTTCTGCTGTCTCAACAATGGATGGAGGTCCTCAATGCCAAACAGGAAATTAGAGCTGTCTCCCTCGACATATCACGTGCCTTCGACACGGTCTGGCACCCTGCTCTGCTCACCAAACTCTCCTCCTTTGGTATCCATGGAAATCTCCACGCATGCCTGGCGGACTTCCTCTCTAGTCGTCGTCAACGTGTGGCCCTGAATGGGTTTCTCTCATCTCCTCTTCCTGTTCAGGCTGGAGTTCCCCAAGGCAGTGTTCTGGGCCCCGTGCTTTTTCTGGTCTTCATCAATGATCTCTCTGACTCTCTCGAAAATCCTCTCTATCTCTTTGCTGATGACTCTACTCTCTGCCGCTCCATTCCTCTTCCCTCAGATCGGCAGTCTGCTGCCTCCTCACTCTCTGAAGACCTGGACAAAATCACAGACTGGTCAAACAAGTGGAACATGTCTTTCAATCCTGACAAATCTCACACTCTTACTATGTCTCTCCGAAAAGATCGACTGGACAACCCTCCCATCTACTTTCTCAACAATCCTCTCCAAGAAGTTCTGTCGCTCAAGATTTTGGGTCTCACTATCTGCCATGATCTTTCTTGGGAAAACCACATTTCCAAGCTGGCCTCCAAAGCCAGTCGCCGACTGGGCATCCTCCGTCGTGCGAAGTCCTTCCTCGGCACACCTGAGCTCCTCACCACATACAAGGCTTTCATCCGCAGCTCAATGGAATACTGTTCTCCCCTATGGGCCGGTGCTCCTGCCTCACACCTAGCTCGGCTTCACGCTGTTGAAACCAAAGCTTTCAGAATTATTGGAATCTCCCGCGATGAAGCTATCTCTGAGGGCCTTTCACTCACTCACCGCAGGCAGGTAGGTGGTCTTTCTGTCTTCTACCGACTCCTCTCCGGCCTTGCACCCCCAGCTCTCTCTGTGCTCTGTCCCCCAAATATTCCTACAGGTCGCACAAGATCTGCCAGCAACCCTCTGATGGTTAAACTGCCGAAATCTCGGCTCTCCGCTCACCTTCACTCTTTCATTCCTCTTTTCTCCCGCCTCTGGAACAAACTCCCTCACTCCCTTCAATCCCACTCCTCCCTCCAGGTCTTTAAAACAGCTGTTCACCACCATCTCTTATCTTCCCCCATCCAAAACCTTGATCTTTTCTACCCCCGCTAATTCACCCCAGATCCACCTTGTTTGAAATTCCAACTTCTTTCCTGGAAGTCCTGGCAGTGTCCATATGTTTTATACCTCTCCCACTGCCCCCTTCCCACGCCCCCCCCCCCCCCCCCCCCAAAGCCCTCGCCCTCTCTCAGATCTCTCGATGTCTCCATGTCTCTCGGTCCCTGCTCTCAAATGTTGTGTTTGTGTCCTTCCCCCTCTCTCCCCATCTTGTCTACCGCTCCCTATGTTATATGTTTTATGTGTCGGTTTGTCTTTCTGTGTGATTAATGTTCGCTCTTTCACGAGCCTCGATCTTGTATACAAAAAAAAAAAAAAAAAATTCAGAAAATTATAAAACACATGGACACATGGACATGATGATGCACTTTACCAAAATGCTCTAATTTGGTCTCATCTGGACATTCTCCCAGAAGGATTTTGGCTTGTTCAGGTGTGTTTAGGAAAACCCCAGTCGGGCTTTCTCAGCAGTGGGGTCTCCTGGGTCTCCTACCATAGAACCCCCTTTCATTGAGTTGGCGAAGGATGGTGCGAGTTGAAACTGTCGTACCTTGTGTCTGAAGGTCAGCTTGAATCTGTTTGGCAGTTAATCGAAGTGCTTTCTCCACCATTTGAAGAATCCTTCGCTGCAATCTTCGATCAAGTTTTCTCTTGCGGCCACGTCCAGGTTTTCTTTCGTTTCTCCATGCTCATTGCGGTTCACACAGTGACACAAAACAGCAAAATGACTCCTTTTCTCCATTCAAACTGGTTGAATGAGTGATTTTGATATTGCAAGGGTGCCAATATTTTTGGCCACAACTGCATATATATATATATATATATACATATATATATATATATATATATTGTTGTGGATATGAGAATGTTTTTTTTATTTTATTGTTGTGTAATGAATTGTGGTAAAATGTCACCCTCCTTCCTGCAATTGTTGTTGTATAAAGATCAAAGGGCGTTCCCGTAGTTAATTCCATAAAGCATACACGAAGGACACCATATATCCCTGTTCAGTAGTTATATCCTTATTATGTGTATTAGTGTAAGGCTGTGTCTTCCATTAATTAAATACTCCATTGCACTGCATTAAATAAGAGTAGATCCCCTTTCCCTTCACATTCCCCTTCCAACAAATTGCCAACTGTTCCCTCCGCGACTCCATTCGCCATGTGCTCCGCCTCGGGGAAGAAAGGCGTGTCTCCACCTCGTCATAGAGGGGAGGAGTGAACCAGCCCTGGCCGACCAACCCAGAACGAGGGGTTTGGCTGGGGAGGGCGGAGAGAGAACGCTTGGGGGAGGTTCGAAGAGGATAGGGTGGGGCTGATATAACCCGCAGAAGATGCCCCCACCTCAGACGAGTCCTGGCAAAGCACGCGACGTCCCCACAGCGGCACGAGCAGACGATTGAGGCAGCAGATGAGTTCGGAGAAGTGCGAGAGAAGCGCGGGGAAGCCTTGACAGAAGTGCGAAACAAGAAGCGCGGGGAAGCCTTTGACAGAAGTGCGAAGTAAGAAGTGCAACGAAAGAGTTGCGCCCCACCAGCAGTTTTGGCTCCACCAGCAGTTGACTCCACCAGGCCGCTTCGACCCGTTACCCCACGGGAACCAGATTGCGGTGGCATCGGTGGCCGTCGAGGTCCAGTCCGATGTCCCGTGCGGAATCAAGCCCGAACCATCTGCCCCAGCTGAACCTTCCCATTCCTCCTTCCAGCATTCATTCCTGCCATTCCATCCTTCTTGTGTACGTGAGTTTGTTTTGTTTGTCTTGTCCCAGGGAATAAGTTAAGCTTGTATAGTTAAGCTAGTATTTTCACTGTGTCACCTGCTTTTTCCATTTTCCCTGTATATAACCTTGACTGCTCCTTTTGCTTTAGTGTGTGTAAATAATAAATCCTGTTATTCTTCTGTACGTCTTCTTCTTCCTCTTTACATTCGGTCGCTTTAGAGGTTTCCATATTGAATATCTGTGGCGTGATTTTGGCCAACGTCCAGGAATCGGGTTAGTCGGGGTAACTGTTAGGGCCGCGGTGCCATCCGCTCGGCAAAACAACATCCTATCCGCGGTCCGTAACAATTGGTGCCAGGAGTGGGATCGGACCTGAAGCGCTTAGTGCGCTCAAATTACGAGTGGGCCGAAATTCGTTTTATAAAAACTTAAATTTGAAAATCGCGCCATGGCTAGTCAAGGCGATCGGATGCAGGTGGGTGAGCTAGAAGAGGGGTTAGGGGTAACCCAGGATCAGAGGGAAGAAATGGAGGAGAGAAATAAGGAGGTGGTTGAGGAGGTATCAGGCGCACAAAATGGCACCCTCGCGCACATGGTTGGAGAGGCGCAAAATGGCGCCTTGTACGAGCGCGCGGTAGCCGAGCCCGCTGTACCAGCGGGCTTTAACATGCAGCAGTTTAACATGCAGCAGTTCATGACACAATGCCTGGCGTACATGGCCGAGCAGAGTGAAGAAGGGAATAAATTTAGCAGGGAAATGGAAAAAATGGAAAACAGAATGAAGGGGGCAATGAGGGACGAAGTGAGGGGTACCAATGCCCAAATTGGGAAGTTAGACAATAAATTTGAGGGGTTAGACAATAAATTTGAGGGGTTAGACAATAAATTTGAGGGGTTAGACAACGGGATAAAAGAGGTAAAGAATGGGTTAACTGGGGTGGAAAATAGAATGGCTGCCCAGGAGAATCAGATAGAGGGGGTGAAAAATGGGTTAGAGGGGTTAGAAAACAAGATGGAAAACAAATTGCGGGAAATAGGGGAGCAATCGGCCCGGGAAATTAAACAAATGGGAGAGCAGATAGAGGAGGTGAAAATCGGGGTAGAAACCAAATTGGATGCCCAAACGGATGAATTAGGACAGATGAGGGCGGCATCCACAAAAGAGATGGAGGAGATGAAGGAGGAAATACGACGAGGTGTAAGCGAGGAGGTCTCGGGGGTACGCGAGGAGGTAAAGCGAGGTGAGAAGCGTATGGATAAAGAGGTGAGGAATAATACGGCTAGGTTACAGGGGGGCATAGAGGACCTGACGCAGGAGGTGGAACAGCTGACGGTGGGACAAACAGAACTAGTGGATCAAGTAGAAAAGAACACTGCGGTACTAGGAGGGTTAAAGGCGACACAAAAAGAAATCAAAAATGACTTGATAGCGACGAAGAGGCAATGTCAGATGGTACATGAGGGACTGACAACGAGGTTGGACGAGGTTGGACGAGGTGACAGAAGTAATGGAGACAAAGGACCGGGAGGTGACGACGCACATAGAAACGGTCAAGGTGGCGTTAGAGGACTAAATAGAGGAGACGCACCGGGAAATAAAATAGGTGAAGCAAAAGTTAAAGGAGGTGGAAGAGGGGGTGATTGAAATTAAGAAGAGACGGAGGGAAACTAAGAGGGAGATAAAGGAGGAGGTAATGGAATATGTACAAGGTCGGTGCTCAAATCGTGATGGTGTGCTCGCTAACCAAATAAAGAGTTTGCAGGTGGCGAAGGAGGTGCGGAGACGAGGTGCCGAGGTGAGTGGCGATATACGTGGAAATGTATATGATGTGAGGGGAGCTTCAGTCGGCTTGGGGGTTGATTTGGATCCGGGTGTTCGTGAGAGGCCGCTGGTGAAGTGTGACGGGTACGGTGTGCGAAAGAGGAGGTGTGCGAGAATGTCCGACTCTGGGGTGTGTGAGGAAAAAGTGCGCGCCAAGGAGTGAGTGTGCTGTCAAGAGTGAGTTGGTCGTAGCGCGTGTGCGAGGGAGCACATGGAAGCGCGTAGTGGGGAGTGTTACAGAGGATGTAACGAAAGAGTGCACACCTGTGGTGAGTGTTACGGAGGATGTAACGAGAGAGTGTGCGCAAGAGGATGCGCGAGAAAGGTGTGTAACAGACGGGTGCATGAGGAAAGAGTGCGCTGTCAAGAGTAAGGGAGAATGCACACCTGTGGTGAGTGTTACAGAGGGTGTAACGGAAGAGGATGCGCGAGAAAGGTGTCTAATGGACGGGTGCATGAGGAAAGAGTGCGCTGTCAAAAGTAAGGGTGAGTGCGCGACCGAGTGTGGAAGTGAGAGTGACACGGAGCGTGAGTTGGTTGTGGCAGGTGAGAGAGGATGTACACCTGGAATGGAAGGATGCACACCTGGAATGGTAGAGCGTGTGTGGGAATGCACACTGGAGTTGGTAGTGAGGCACGTGGTTGGGTGTGCAAGTGAGAGCACACCTGTGGTTGTCACAGAAGAGGTGACCGAGGAGGGGGCGCGAAGAGGTGTGTTGGTGAGGTGTGCGAACGACGAGTGTGTGCAAAGGTGTGCGGTGGTCAGGTGTGTGACCAAGTCTGTAAGCGGAATGAGTGTACCTGGGTGTGTCAGGGAAGGTGCAATGACAAAGAGCATGGAGACAGCTGGATGGATGAGCAAGGAACGGGCTGCGGGGTGTAAGCATGCGAATGGAGCATCGACGCTCACCGGGTTAGCGGTTAAAACGACGTTTAGCCGAATCGGGCCTTCGGTGCGAACCGGGCAGCTTTGCGTGCCGCGGGGATCCGCGGCGGTTTCGAAAGAACCGCCGTGCGAGATCCACGCCGGGCCGCGCTTTGAACGGCCGCGTCCGTGCTCCACTAAGCGGAGCGGGCGGCCCTGTAGGAAGGGTCGTCACGACAACCCTTTGTGGTTGAGGCGTTCCGGCAGGTCGAAATCGGGCCATTGGACGGCTCCGTGCCGAGATGGTGCGTGGGATCTCGGCCCGGGTAAGCCCCCGTCCCTGCACCGAATGCCGGACGCATCCAGCCGCCGGCACCAAGCAACCCGCATTCATTGCTCGGCTTTACGAAGCCGAGCTTTAGAGATGAATTGGCGCACCGAGAGGGACTAGTGAGTAGACTGATGACGAGGATAGTGTTTTGGCCCCGAAATTAGAAAAACAAAATTTGATGATTGGCAAAGGATTGGCAGAGTGATGATTGGCAGATGATTAGTAGTGATTGGCAAATTTTTAATTGGCTGGAATTTGGTGAGCAAAATTGATAGTAGAAGATGCCCGATGTGGTGGGATGGCAACTCTGCCATCTCTCACAGCGGGGGCAAAGGAGCACTAGATTTATGGGGTTTGGCAGTGAAAACTAGCCCGGGAGGGTTAGGATATAGTGTGTAGGGATCTAGAGAAGATGACCTTAGGTAAGGTTAAGATTAGGTAGTGACAATGATACCTGTAGTGGGGACGCAGGTAGATTAGCGTGGATGATAATGACGTGGTATGTGCTTAGTTTAAAGGGAAGACGGGGAGCACTAAGGTAGCAGGGCAACAGATAGTTCAGATGATGCCGTGTGTATGGTTAAAAGGTGTGATTGCACAGGTGTGCAACTGGACAGGTGGATAGAGCAGTGTATGAGTGAGTGATAGTGATGTGAGTTGTGCTGACCAAATGGTCCAGGAAGGACGGAGGGTGCAGGTGGCACCAGGTGAGATTGCACAGGTGTGCAACTGCAGGTGTATGGAATAAATGCTCTGGAGTATATGGAGTATTGGAATGGATGGTCGTGGAGTGAGTATGGTGGAAACTGTGGAGTGGAGTGGATGGTGCGAAGGTGTGGATGGGGGAAAGGAGGATGGACCCCATCATGAATACCCGGGGAGGGTAGTGTAAGTGTTAGGTAGAGGGTACAGGTAAATTGTGGTTGGATATTGGCATCTGTGGTGCGTGTGGAAGAATGGCACTTGGATGGGTGCATTAGTGTTGTGGAAATGGCTGGGCGTGTTGCCTGTTAGTGTGTATAGTTGGTTGGACACTCCACCACTGTGAGGATGTCGGCCAGGTGAGGCCGCAGGTGGGCTCTGGGAGCCGGTAGAGTTGTTGTGGATGGGGCCCGAGGATCCGGAGGACGGACCCGGGTAGCCCAGTGCCAGAGGGCACCAAGGGGTGACAGAGCCAGGAGGGGCCTTCCCCAGTTAGTTAGGTTAGGGTGAGGAGCTAGGTAAGCTCGGGTGGCAACTACAGTGGTGGAGGTGTGCAGGTGGGTAGACCTGCTGGGAGAGCTACACGACCCAGCCCGGAAATTGTTCAAGGGCACAGGGAGATGAATCGGGGGAGTGAGACCCCAAATTGAGAAGCACCACAGTTTGGTCAATGGGAATTGGTTTTTAGAACCCATAGTGTAAGTTGGCCAATGGATTGGCAGGGAAAGACCCCGGGTAGTGTAAAGTGTGTTAATGTCATTTAGAAGGTAGATAGGATTAAGAATCTCCTCGCACCATCTACATCCACTCACCTGGGGTGACGTAACTCCACACCATGCCATGTTTTATTATTATTTTGTGCAGATGTTTGGAATGTGAGACGCATCATGACGTGGGTGTGACATTGTGCTGTGTTCCATCTCTTCCTCCTTATGAGGATTGATGATGAATTGGGTGATGGCAAATTTTGGTTAGAGGGATTGTGGAGACGAATTTGGTATAAGGGAAATATGGGGAAGACGTGACAGTAGTGACGAATTTGTAAAGGTGTAGATTTTGTAAATATGGGGTAAGGGCAAGGGTAGAGTAGGTGACAGGGGGGGTGACGTACGGTAGGGACGAGCTTCCGTACGCACTTCACCTTGCATTGCCTTGTTTGATGTGTACCCTTGAGACCTTACCCCTCGCTCATCTGTTTTTTCCCCCCTTGTCTCCCACATGAGGACCTGTGCGCCACTGGGCGCCGAGGGGAGCGTGCGGGAGTCCGCCATTGTGCGCCCGAAACTCCCGGAACCAGCTGTCTGCATCGATGCACCACCTTATGGACCACATGTCTGTGGCCGAGCACCACTTATGGACCCCATGGGTTGGGGCAAGGCCTCTCTGCTGGAACCGGCCATGAAGGCCCGAGATCTTGCTGGCGGACCTTGGCCACAGGGCACCTATGCCCCACAGGTGAACCATACATAGTCGGCCCCCTGTGGGCCATAAATAAAAGAAATGGACACGTTGGGTGCATTTTATTTTATTGCAAATAGGCCGCCAGCAAAGAAGATGACAACAACAGGAAGAGAGCATTAACCAGCAGAGGGAGCCGAAGAGCAAGAGACCACCAGCAGGGTTTGTCGGTTTATTTTTTATTCATGAACTGTGGTGACTGTGCACCGATTGGTGCTTGAGGGTGTATTTGTGCGTTGAGGGTGCTTTCATGGTGCATCGATGCAGGGCAGACTGTCTCACCCCCAAAAGAACGATCACAGGTCCTGGGTTGCGTTTTGTAAATAAAGTAGTCATTGTAAATAATGCGCCCCCACCGTAAATGTATAGTTTGAAGACCATTCCGCAATTCGGTTAGCTGTGGGCGTGAATCTGTTAGGCAGGGTGCAATGGAGCAGCGGGACATATTTATTTATGTTTTAAAACTGTCGCACTCAGGGTCAGGTTAAATGTAGAGGGAACTACACCTACGTGCCACACTAAGGTAAAAGTTCATAGGCCCGGGACGTGCCTAAGGGGAGGAGGGTGCAGTGTTGTGGATATGAGAATGTTTTTTTATTTTTATTGTTGTGTAATGAATTGTGGTAAAATGTCACCCTCCTTCCTGCAATTGTTGTTGTATAAAGATCAAAGGGCATTCCCGTAGTTAATTCCATAAAGCATACACGTGTTGGCTCCTCGGAAGGAGTCATCAGACTCCTCCAAGTCATCCTTCCGAGGTCGGCTAATTGAGTACCAGTTCACTGGTAATTCCCTGTTTGTCGTTGAAGGCGGCAAAAAGGGTTGGCGTCAGGAAGGGCATCCGGCCGTAAAACATTGCTTCAAAAAGGGGACCAAAAAACAACAACTACCACGGTCCCCGAAAAGGCCAACCCCCGCTTTGCGGGGAAAAATGGCCTCTAAACGGTGGTTTTTATACACGAAGGACACCATATATCCCTGTTCAGTAGTTATATCCTTATTATGTGTATTAGTGAAGGCTGTGTCTTCCATTAATTAAATACTCCAT
Organism: Myxine glutinosa; assembly: GCF_964187855.1. NCBI lineage: Eukaryota > Metazoa > Chordata > Myxini > Myxiniformes > Myxinidae > Myxine > Myxine glutinosa. The sequence continues at coordinate 30,622,882 of NC_136272.1, forward strand.
TGCACTGCATTAAATAAGAGTAGATCCCCTTTCCCTTCACATTCCCCTTCCAACAAATTGCCAACTGTTCCCTCCGCGACTCCATTCGCCATGTGCTCCGGCTCGGGGAACAAAGGCGTGTCTCCACCTCGTCATAGAGGGGAGGAGTGAACCAGCCCTGGCCGACCAACCCAGAACGAGGGGTTTGGCTGGGGAGGGCGGAGAGAGAACGCTTGGGGGAGGTTCGAAGAGGATGAAGGGTGGGGCTGATATAACCCGCAGAAGACGCCCCCACCTCAGACGAGTCCTGGCAAAGCACGCGACGTCCCCACAGCGGCACGAGCAGACGATTGAGGCAGCAGATGAGTTCGGAGAAGTGCGAGAGAAGCGCGGGGAAGCCTTGACAGAAGTGCGAAACAAGAAGCGCGGGGAAGCCTTTGACAGAAGTGCGAAGTAAGAAGTGCAACGAAAGAGTTGCGCCCCACCAGTAGTTTTGGCTCCACCAGCAGTTGACTCCACCAGGCCGCTTCGACCCGTTACCCCGCGGGAACCAGATTGCGGTGGCATCGGTGGCCGTCGAGGTCCAGCCCGACGTCCCGTGCGGAATCAAGCCCGAACCATCTGCCCCAGCTGAACCTTCCCATTCCTCCTTCCAGCATTCATTCCTGCCATTCCATCCTTCTTGTGTACGTGAGTTTGTTTTGTTTGTCTTGTCCCAGGGAATAAGTTAAGCTTGTATAGTTAAGCTAGTATTTTCACTGTGTCACCTGCTTTTTCCATTTTCCCTGTATATAACCTTGACTGCTCCTTTTGCTTTAGTGTGTGTAAATAATAAATCCTGTTATTCTTCTGTACGTCTTCTTCTTCCTCTTCACATTCGGTCGCTTTAGAGGTTTCCATATTGAATATCTGTGGCGCGATTTTGGCCAACGTCCAGGAATCGGGTTAGTCGGGGTAACTGTTAGGGCCGCGGCGCCATCCGCTCGGCAAAACAACATCGTATCCGCGGTCCGTAACAACATATATATATATATATATATATATATATATATATATATATATATATATATATACATATATATATATATATACATATATATATATATATATATACATATATATATATATATACATATATATATATATATATACATATATATATATATATATACATATATATATATATATATACATATATATATATATATATATATATATATATATATACACACACACACACACACAAACACACTGTGCTCTATATGGTATATGTATATACTGTATATATATATGGTAGATATATATACACAAAGAATTAAGTTAAGCACCCCTACACAACGAATTAAGGTAAGCACCCCCTAATATATATTCTTTGTGTATATGTATACATTGGCATATATTTTAAGGTATGTGAGATCAAATAATGATTGGTATGACATTAGCAATTATCCATTGATGAAATTGAGTGATCAAAGTGAAAAAAAGTGATTGGTTGAGTCAGTGATCCGATCACGTGGGTTCTACACACGTTATTGACGCAAAGATCGCTAGAGGTCTTCTCAGAACAATGACTGTACGTTAGAAAACATAAACGTCATCCACACTGTCCGTGATGGACCTTTTGCTCCATACTTAAATTGAGGTGAAAATATGCCTAAAATTCCCAAAAAATTTCACCTTAAATTATTCAGAATAAAATATTGAAAACGGCATGATTGTTATGTTTTTATGTGACCATAATATCACTTCTCCAGAAAATATAGCAATATCATGGGTATATTACACTGTTTTGACGACAACAAACTTGTAATGTGCGAGGTTGTAAAAAAACGGGGGGGGTGCTTAACTTAATTCTTTGTGTATATATACATATATATATATATATATATATATATATATATATATATATATATATATATATATATATATATACAGACGGCATTTAATATGGAATTTTTTTTTTTCCTTGACTTGGGTTTACTTTCTTACCTCAGTATGTCAATCTGGTGAGTTTCTTTTACACTTTGGTGATTTCTTTCTTAAAAGAACCATGTCACTGATTGTCTGTCGCAGCAAGAAGTCAACAACAGGATTATATCACAGGTGGCGTGGCAAAATGTACGGACAGGTGCATTTGACGATTGGCTTCACAGTCGGGTATACAAGGGTTGTTGCGTTCTGTATTATTGGAAAACAACTGCTGCACGTCTCCAAAAGTTATTGCCGCTTCCTCTGGAGATGGTCTGTCAACTCGACAATGCTGTTTGTCATGGATTGGTGGCTTTACGAAATTACGGCATGAAAGAGCGTGCTATTGCTCGGCAGTGTGGCATCACTCAAGGTCAGGTGTCAAAGATCCTGAAACGAAATGCTCAGAGGGGTGTCCCTACTCCAATACCGAGGCCAGGACGTCCCCGCAGAACCACAAGAAGGGATGATCGCCAGCTGCACCGGTTAGTCCGCAATGGCCGTACCAAGTCAGCTAATCAGCTTTGGGCTGAGTGGCAGTAACTGACAAATGTGCCTGTATCCAGAAGGCTAGTCAACCAACGACTGGTTCAAGCAGGCTATCATGCCAGGCGTCCCCTGAGAAAGCCACGTCTGACCAGACAACACCGCCAGCGCCGATTGCAGTGGGCCAGAGAGCACCGTCAATGGCAGCCAGGACACTGGAATCACGTGATCTTCAGTGAAGAGTCTAGATTTCTGGTCTATCGTCAAGATGGCCGTGTCCGAATGCGCAGACAAGTGCATGAAGCCTACAACAAAGATTGTATAGTGCCAAGAGTCCAAGCTGGAGGTGGTGGGGTGACCGTTTGGGCTGCTTTTCATGCAGGGGGCAAAACTGACCTGGTTGTTCTGAATGGAAACCTGAACCAGTTCAAGCACAGGGCCATTCTGGAAGAAACATTGCCTCCATTTGTTCGTGCAGCCTTTCGAGGAATCTTTGTCTTCCAAGATGACAATGCACGGCCTCATCGTGCTCGCATGATCCAACACTTTCTTGCTGACCGTGGTGTAGAGCATATGGAGTGGCCTGCCATGTCCCCGGATATGAATCAGATAGAGAACTTGTGGGCAGAATTAACGCGTCAAATCGACCACTTGGACCAGCAGCCGACCTCTGTGCGTGAATTGCAGCAGGCTATTGTCACTGCATGGCAAGCGATTCCTGTCCAAACCTTGACAAATCTCGTGAACAGCATGCCTCAACGTGTACGTGCTCTCCTGAATGCTCGTGGGGGTTACACGAAGTACTGCACTGTAATTTTACTGTCCGTAATCCCAGTCGTAATTTAACTTTTGTTTTTGTTAAAAAAAAATTTGGCTAATGTGCAAAATAAAGAGATACTTCTGGAAAATGTACAGAAGTTTAACACAGTACTGTCCATGAATTGAGTTCGATATCAGTTTACATCACTCTCAAGGATCAATTTATTTGTTTTGAAATGTCAAATGTGGATTTTTTTTTTTTTTTCTTTTTTTTTGTATACAAGATCGAGGCTCGTGAAAGAGCAAACATTAATCACACAAAAAGACAAACCGACACACAAAACACAAAAAACAAGGGGAGCGGCAGACAAGATGGGGAGAGATGGGGGAGGACACAAAAGAGAGGGGGAAGAAGGGGAAGGACACAAACACAACATTTGAGAGCAGGGACATCGGGAGGACTTGGGGGGAGGTGGGAGAGGATTAAAACATATGAACACTGCAAGGACTCTGGGGTGAATTCCCGGGGGTAGAAAAGATCAAGGTTTTCGATGGGGGAAGATAAGAGATGGTGGTGAACAGCTGTTTTAAAGACCTGGAGGGAGGAGTGGGATTGAAGGGAGTGGGGGAGTTTGTTCCAGAGGCGGGAGAAAAGGGGAATGAAAGAGTGAAGGTGAGCAGAGAGCCTAGACTTTGGCAGTTTAACCATAAGAGGGTTGCAGGCAGATCTTGTGCGACCTGAAGGAATATTGGGGGGACAGAGCACAGAGAGAGCTGGGGGAGCAAGGCCGGAGAGGAGTCGGTAGAAGGCAGAAAGACCACCAACCTGCCTGCGGTGAGTGAGTGAAAGGCCCTCGGCGTTGACTACATCGCAGGAGATTCCAATGATTCTGAAAGCTTTGGCCTCAACAGCGTGAAGCCGAGCAAGGTGTGAGGCAGGAGCACCAGCCCAGAGGGGGGAACAGTATTCCATTGAGCTGCGGATGAAAGCCTTGTATGTGGTGAGGAGCTCAGGTGTGCCAAGGAAGGACTTCGCACGATGGAGGATGCCCAGTCGGCGACTGGCTTTGGAGGCCAGCTTGGAAATGTGGTTTTCCCAAGAAAGATCATGGCAGATAGTGAGACCCAAAAGCTTGAGCGACAGAACTTCTTGGAGAGGATTGTTGAGAAAGTAGATGGGAGGGTTGTCCAGTCGGTCCTTTCGGAGAGACATTGTAAGAGTGTGAGATTTGTCAGGATTGAAAGACATGTTCCACTTGTTTGACCAGTCTGTGATTTTGTCCAGGTCTGCAGAGAGTGAGGAGGCTGCAGACTGCCGATCTGAGGGATGAGGAATGGAGCGACAGAGAGTAGAGTCGTCAGCAAAGGGATAGAGAGGATTTTCAAGAGAGTCAGAGAGATCATTGATGAAGACCAGAAAAAGCACAGGGCCCAGAACACTACCTTGGGGAACTCCAGGCTGAACAGGAAGAGGAGATGAGAGAAACCCATTCAGGGCCACACGTTGACTACGACCAGAGAGGAAGTCCGCCAGCCATGCGTGGAGATTTCCATGGATACCAAAGGAGGAGAGTTTGGAGAGCAGAGCAGGGTGCCAGACCGTATCGAAGGCACGTGAAATGTCAAGGGAGACAGCTCTAATTTCCTGTTTGGCGTTGAGGACCTCCATCCATTGTTGAGAAAGCAGAAGCAGCATGTCCAGAGTAGAGTGACCAGGTCTGAAACCAAATTGATGATCAGAGATCAAGCCATTGGAGAAGAGGAAAGTTTTAATATCTGAAGCAATGATGGATTCCATGACTTTGCTGATAATTGGGAGAAGGCTGATTAGTCTGTAGTTGCTGGGATCTGTTTTTGCACCTTTTTTGTGCAAAGCGGTGATGTTGGCTGATTTCCAAGCAGATGGCAGATGACCTTGAGCAAAAGAGAGGGTGAAGAGAACAGAAAGAGGGAGTGAAAGAGCAGAAGAACATGATTTTAGGACCCGTGGGCTGATGCCGCCAGGACCAGTTGCAGAATCAGAGTCGAGGGTTGACAGAAACTTTTCCACCTTGTCAGGAGGAAAGGACACAGAGTCCAGGAGCAGCTGGGTACGACTGGGTACGGTGGGTACAGAGAGGGATGGGTTTGGGACACAAGATTTAGAGGCAAACACAGAGTTGAGGCATTCAGCTTTTTCACGTGCGGAGTCAGCCGTTAAGCCGTTTGAGGTGAGGGAGGGGATGGAGGGGGAACAAACACCAGAAACAGATTTGACCAGACGCCACCAGGATTTGGAAGAGGGAGACAGATAAGAGAGTTCGGTCTTGAGAATGGTGAGATATTGTTTCCTGGCTCTCCTGAGGGTGGACACACACTTGTTTCGGGCTTTGTGAAAGGAAATGAGATTTCCTTCCGTTGGATTTGCTTTCCAGGAGACGAAAAAAGGTCACATTTTAAAGGTCACATTAACAAAATCTAGAATAATTTCAACATAATTCCAATGAACTTTTGGCTCTGAGACATCTTGAAAAGTAAGTTCACCCCCACAAAAAAAATATTCCATATTAAATGCCAAGTCTGTATGTATATATATATATATATATATATATATATATATATATATATATATATATATATATATATATATATATATATATATATATATATATGTGTATATATATATGTATATATATATATATATATATATATGTATATATATATATATATATATGTATATGTAAGTGTATATATATATATATATATATATATATATATATATATATATATATATATATATATATATATATATCCGTACAAACACACGAATAAAAAAACCAAATGGAAACTACAAGGACTTACAGGAAGGAAAACGTAATTTGAAGGTGTATTTGGGATAGATTAACGGTTTTAGACAAAGATCAGGGTTTTGGACACATATCAATGTAATTATTTAATCCTGATCATTAATCTAATTGCTCACTTCGCCTCCAGTGGTGTTTATAATCGAGGAAATTGATTTGCCCCCTCATTGGAGGAAGACCCTCTCGTGTTCAGGCCACTGGTGCTCCGGAAGCATTGATGGAAAGAGAGTGGCAATCATATGTATGGTAAAATTACATGCTCGGTCAGGATCGCCCAGATAACTCAGATGGCAGAGCACTGGTACGGTTTTCCAGAGGACCTGGGTTCGATTCCTGGTCTGGGCATGTAATTTACCCACATATATCAATTTAATTATCCAATCCTTATCATTAATATAACTAAATGCATGACCATTGTTCTATAAACCTAACATGTTTATTAGTTTGTCCCCAGCACAGCAGGAAATGGGGTTTTGGAATCACGTGTGTGTGTGTGTGTGTGTGTGTGTGTGTGTGTGTGTGTGTGTGTGTGTGTGTGTGTGTGTGTGTGTGTGTGTGTGTGTGTGTGTGTGTGCGTGTCCGCGTCCGTCCGTCTGTCCGTCCCCATATGTCCTGGCCATAGGTTTTTTTTTTTAACTTTCAGCTTTTGTCATCAAATTTTCACCAAATTAAGCTTTATTATGATAATACGGAGAAGGCAAATTAATAGGTTTGTCAAAAGGTAAAATGTCAGCGTCACATAAAATCATCAATTTTCATCCAGTTGTCCTGAAATTTCAATTTAGCATTTGAGTTTTGGCATCAAATGTTCACCAAAGCTCTATCTTACTATAATTCACCAAATGTCCGTCTGTCCGTTCCCAGGTACCGCAACAACGGCTGAATTGATCGCAACGAAATTTTGTGTGGGTAATGCTGGGACCCCCTGGAGTAAAATAGGCTATATTGTTTTTCCAATTTTTCCAATTTTCCAATTTTCCAGTTTTTTTCAAACACGATGGAATAATATTTACCGATATGAACAGTGACGTGGCTTTTATTGAAATTCTACAAATACTGTTTAGATTTTGATGATTTGTGTGTGATATTACGGATGTTTATATAAATCGTTTAAAATAAAAAAAGCCTTCAATTTCTGATATTTTGCCTTTTCATTTGGGCCTCCCAATTGAAGCCCCGCCCGAAGGGCGAGTACCGTTGCTAGTTATGATAATATGGAGAAGTCAAATTAATAATTTGGTCAAAAGGTCAAAGGGCATTTTCAGTTTTCGTCCGATTGACCTGAAATTGTAAGAATTTGCATATTTGGTCACTGAATTAGTTCAGCAATCAAAATGTACAAGCAGATTGTTTTTTTTTTTCGATCAAAAGGTCAGAGGTCAAGGTTGCGTAAAATCACGAATTTTCACCCGATTGATCTGCAATTTAAAGAATTTGCAAATTGATCACTGAATTGGTTCACTAATCAAAAGGTAGGAGTCGATTGTTGTTGTTTTTTAGATCAAAAGTTCATAGGTTAAGGTTGCATAAAATCATCAATTTTCACCCAATGACCTGAAATTTTAAGAATTTGCATATTTGGTCACAAAATAGGTTCACCAATCAAAAGCTAGAAGCTGATTATTTTTTAATATCAAAAGCTCAAAGGTCAAGGCTGCATAAAATCATCAACTTTCATGTTGTATTTTATTTTTAAAACCGTTTTCATTCTTTTGAGCATATGGAAGAAGAAGGCTTCTGGATGCAAACGGATGCAGACAGGCTTTGCATTTTCAGATGCGTTCTAGTTTAAAAAATTGGGTTTCATTGTATGCAACAGAACATGTAACTTAATCAAATTAAACGGTGTATACGGCATCGTTGTGGTGGGCTAAATGCTCGAGTTTCCTAATTTATTTCCCTTGCACTATCTGCGATTTGAGGATCTTTATTTTGTCGCAGAGTCGCAATGAAAAAAAACGACTTTTATTGACTTTTTGGCTTCATAAAACGCTTTTGTTTTTCTTTACATGTCAAGGCTCGTGAAAGAGCAAGGTTATTGAGAGTATGAACTGACAGTGGGGCAGTGGATTGTTGGACACAATAAGCAAGGCAATGGACGAACAGCAAATGATGACAGAGAGGAGGGATTGAGGTTCGAAAAGACTGTGGGTAAGAATGCGGTAAGACTTGAGATGGCGGTGCGGCACCTGCTTTTGAAGCATTATGCAGGGTGTCCACAAATTACCATTCCAAATTCAAACTGTCATGAAAAAAGTTTTCTTGTCGAGATTTGTTGAGATCAATAGAACCCGAATGGTCTTATGGGGACTGCGCACGAATGACTCACGAGCGTGTTCAACATCCTCACAATTTGTGTTTGGCTGGCCTGTCTCCTTCACTGTGGGATGCTACCAGTCTACACAAACGTTTTGTACCACCCATTAATCGTTTTGCTCGATAATGGCTGCCTTCCAGAACCACATTTATGGGCGGACTATCCAGGCGACTGCCTGGGGCACTGGGCTCGGGGTGCGTCAGCTGCCGGGCTTGGGGTGTGCCCGTTACTAAGCTATAACAAGGAAATCTGACGCAGGAGAAAGTCATTTGGCCTATCCTGCCTGTGCTACACCAACACCAGATTAAATGAAGAAAAAGACTTAGATTTCATAGCCCCCGTGGATTTAGTAATTTTGCCATACGGAATTAAAGGCCATCAATCGGCCATCTTTGGTCGGATTACAAAACAATATCTTCTGCACGTGTATACTCTCATGTATTGTCTTTGAGCTACGTTTGAACAAAATCGGTCCATGTATGTCGAGAAATGGGTGGGGACATGTTTAAGTTACAAAATGCCCACCAGTCGGCCATCTTGGATCTGACCTCGGAATAAAATGACGTACATATGTAACCCACCATTCATTTTCTGTGTGTAAAGTTTGAACAAGATCAGTAAATGCATGTCTGAAAAATGGTTGAGGATGAGGTCAATATCGGGTTTTTTACAACTAAAATGGCCGCCAGTCTACCAGTCAGCCATCTTTGATCAGATCACAAAGTAAAGTGAGGTGCACGTGTATGCCATCATGTACTCTGCTTATGCTAAGTTTGAACAAAATCGGACCATGCACATTCAATAAATGTTTGGGGACACATTTAAGTAACAAAATGGCTGCCAGTCGGCCATCTTTGATTGCGTCATGTAACAAAATGATGTGGATATGTATACCTTGATTTGCAGTAAAACACCATATTTTTTTGAATCTCAGATATTTTGCCCTCAGCGCAGGAGATGGCATAAATATTTCTCCAAGTACATGTACTGGAAAGTGCCAAGAACGAGAATTGTGTTCTACAGTGTTTAAGTATTGTTGTGTGAATCCCTCCGGTTAATACCAGGGACCGCCAGATGACCAGAACGGCTTTAATGGAAGTGACGACCAAACACGGATTTGACTATGAAGCGTGGGAAGAGGAAGAAGTGGGAAAAGCGCTTACCTGGAGCACGCCGACTGCAGCTCCGGTCCTGTAGGGAATTAATGTACTCGAACACCGAATTAGAATGTACAAAAATAGAGATTTATTTGACGGAACCCGTGACAATGAAACGCGACGATGAAACTAAATCCTACGTTGGGATCCCACACACCAGACTCAACAACAGGACACAGGGATGAATGAAAGGAAAATAAAGCGTTGGCGTGTATGAAATGTGGTGCGTCTTAACTGTCCGTCGTCTTGTCGTGTCCACCGTCCAAATGCGGCTCCGTTCGGCCCCGCTCGTGCGCCACCAGGCCTCGAACGACCCGCTCGCCCCGGCCTCGTCGATTCAGCGGCGCGCCTCGCTCCAAGCTCCGAATTGATTGCACACGAGGTCCCGCCCGCTCACAGCACCAAAAGCACCGAGCACCGCCCCAAGCACCACGAAGATGGCGAACCACGACCACCAAGACCTCTCAAGACCAAGAAGGGAAGCGCAGAGAGCACAAGACGTCATGCAGCGTCAAGACAGCCAGAGAGCGCAAGGGCTGGAGCTGCTAAAATGTCGTGCAGCGCCCTTTTATCACCTGCGGCGGTGACGTCAGCCTTGGCGCGCCACCCAATCAGCCCCTTCCAGCGTTCACCGAACCTTCTCGCACCTTCCCCCCAATGAACCACCTTTTCCTCCGTTGCGTCTTCGCGCCTCCCGCCCCCGCCCTGATTGGCTGGAGGTTCGCGCCTTCCGCGCCAACCAATCACACGCTCCCTGTAGTGTGGTCATAGCTCGTGTCGCTCGATCTTGCTAGGCCTGCCGGAGCTGTAGCTGGTGGCGGCCATCCAGCAGTGCCCCGATCTGGCTTCCTGCCTGTTTTCCAAAGTCGTAAGGGAAGGGAATTTAATTACTGTGTGCACTAAAGGGCCTATCTAAGTGTTTATATGGGTATGCATTGCCATAAGGGACAACGGTTTGGCGACAGGGGGGGTGACGAACAAAGGAATCTTATCCATAATCCCTGGACTATTTAGCACGCCCTGCTCCCCCGTAGCGGGGACATCAATACAGCTTATCCCGACAAACCGGACTACACATGGAACTTATTACAAGGTTGATTCCCTATCGCGGCAGTCGAATACCTACCTACACAGATCTATCTGACTCTAGATATTCCTTTACCCCACCGACATAACAGTATATAATCAAATTGAAATAAAATCAAGGTTTTAAAGGCCGTGGCACTCTGCGCTACCTCCACCTCCTCCACCACATTGGGATTGTTATTTAAAAGAAGGTCGAACACTGCACTCCCCCTCGTGGGCCTATCTACACACTGGGTTAAAAGCAATCCTCGACTAGATCTAGGAAATCTTCATCTGCTCTGCCCTGTCATTGTTACTGGACACTATATCCCTGGCAATTTAAAATCCTCCAAAAAAAAAAACAAACTCATCAATCAACTACAGTATACCTGATGTTGGCCTAATGGTTAGGGTGGCGGGCTTGGGATCCTAAGGTCCTGAGTTCGAATCCCGTTGAATTCATGCCAGGTGGGATTGACTCAGCCTATCATCCTTCTGAGGTCCGCAAAATGAGCACCAGATAACTGGTTATAGAGAGGAATTGCATCAGCGGCAGACGCGCCCACTGAAAATGATGCAACCAGCAGTCGGTTGGCTGCACACGAACCACCACCATCAATCAACTGATACCCCAAATCAAGAGAAAATGAATTAAAAATACAAAACTAGAATATCTTGGTTGGATAAGTGTCCACACCTCTCATAATACCAATTGTAAATTAGCTCAGGTGTAAGCAATCACCTGATCACCTTCAAGATCACACACCAAGTTAATTGGCCTCCATTTGTGTTAAATTGCAGTGATTCTGATTACTTCAGAATAAAATCAGCTGTTCCTGTAGGTTTCCTCTCCTGGGTAGTGCATTTCACAGCAAAGACTTGACCATGAGCACCAAGGAGCTTTCAAAAGACCTCCGGGATAAAGTTGTGGAAATTCCCTTACCGCATGCCCTTCTGAATTATTCATGTACTCCTCATTCCTCCTCTTCCCTCACACCAGGAGCCCTATAAAAACATCTAACTAGTATATTACTGTTTTTTCAATCTCCGATCTTTACCCATACAGAATCCGCTACATTACTCCCCTCCTTAATGACATCCCTTTCTCTCGATGCAATGCTGTGTTTTACCCAGAATGATATTTTCTCCATCCCATCACACCGATACACCTTGTAGCCTTCTAATCCTGTCCTCCAGTTACTCTCCTCATTAAACCATGTCTGACTTCCTGCACCTATATTGTACTCATCACCATCTACTTTGGCCTCAAGCTATTCCATCTTGTTATTTAAACTGGCATCAGCAGAGAATTTATTTAACTTTTCCCTTTCTGATTTTGCATTTTCCTACCTTGCCTTATCGATCACAATTGCATCATCAGTTACTTTGTTTATACTATTATAGCTTGCCCACCCTTTATTGACCTAAAAAAGCCTGAATTCCTTCCTCAATTCCCACTGCAAACGTTGCTGCCCCTTTCTATATTGCATATGGCCTGCCTTTTGGAAACACTCCCTTTACCCCCAAAATTATTCCCACTGAATCTTAAATTCAAAACCTTCCTCCCTTCACCATTCTTACACCCATAGGTTGACATCCATCACTCTGCTCATAATTTCTATTCCATTTCCGAATCTTGGAAGGATCCCAGAAAAAACATGACCTCACAACCCTTTGCTTTCATCTGCTTACACAATATCCTGTCTTTCAAATGTTCTGAGAAACTTTTTCCTGATGTCATTTACTCCTGGGTATACCAAGGTCATTCAATGACCTTGTACGACCGATACAAGGTCATTTAATGTTCCTTCGATGTCCCTAATTCTGCTCCTTCAAAACTGCACAGAACTCTATGCCTACGATCCTTCCTGCAGAATGACGATTCGACATATTTAATAGTTTCATCTCCAACAAAAACTGTCTCCCTGGTCTCATTCCGCCCTATCTCTATTGCTGCATACCCACGCCTGCCTGCACTGGCTACCCCCCTCACCCCTGCCTGCACTCACTATCCACCTCACCCCTGCCTGCACCAGCTACCCCCCTCACCCCTGCCTGCACTCACTACCCCCCTCACCCATGCATGCACTCACTACTCCCCTCACCCCTGCCTGCACTCACTACCCCCCTCACCCCTGCCGGCACTCACTACACCCCTCACCCCTGCCTGCACTCACTACTCCCCTCACCCCTTCCTGCACTCACTACACCCCTCACCCCTGCCTGCACTCACTACCCCCCTCACCCCTGCCTGCACCAGCTACCCCCCTCACCCCTGCCTGCACTCACCACCCCCCTCACCCATGCATGCACTCACTACTCCTCTCACCCCTGCCTGCACTCACTACCCCCCTCACCCCTGCTGGCACTCACTACACCCCTCACCCCTGCCTGCACTCACTACCCCCTCACCCCTGCCTGCACTCACTACACCCCTCACCCCTGCCTGCACTCACTACACCCCTCACCCCTGCCTGCACTGGCTACCCCCCTCACCCCTGCCTGCACCAGCTACCCCCCTCACCCCTGCCTGCACCAGCTACCCCCCTCACCCCTGCCTGCACTCACTACCCTCCTCACCCCTGCCTGCACTCACTACCCTCCTCACCCCTGCCTGCACTGGCTACCCCCTCACCCCTGCCTGCACTCACTACCACCCTCACCTCTGCCTGCACTGGCTACCCCCCTCACCCCTGCCTGCACTCACTACCCCCCTCACCCCTGCCTGCACTCACTACCCCCTCGGAAGATATTCAAAATTTGGACAAACTGAGGGGGTCGCTGAGTTACACCCCTTACCTGGAGTGTCATTTCATCTCGGGTGTCCCTGCTGCCTTCTACAGGTCGCCATGAACCTTCGTATAACCTGTGTAGCTAGTTTGCTCTCTGTAAACCAGGCGGCAATACACTGGGCTTTTTGTCCCCGTCGCACCACGGAGCGAAAGGGGGACTATGGTTTTCCCCTCTGTCCGTGCGTGCGTGCATGCGGGCGTGCGTGTGTCCATGCGTGCATAAGCGAAGGACCGAATTCGAATTTGGTGTGTGGGTGCAACCCACGTCAAAATCCAAGATGGCCGCCGCCATGTATGTCTGACGCCATGTATGTCTGAACCTTGTGAGCGGAATATCTTGAAAAATAAGTGAAGTACCAACTTCTAATCTGGTGTGTGGGTATATCGAGGCATAAGGAAGAACGCTATTGAAAATTGGGTCGCCACGTCAAAATCCAAGATGGCCGCCGCTATGTATGTCTGAACCTTGTGAGCAGAATATCTTGAAAAATAAGCGAAGTACCAACTTCTAATCTGGTGTGTGGGTGTATCTAAGCATAAGGAAGAACCCTATTGAAAATTGGGTCGCCACGTCAAAATCCAAGATGGCCACTACCATATATATGTCTGAACCTTGTGAGCGAAATATCTTGAAAAATAAACGAACTACTAACTTCTAATCTGGTGTGTGGGTGTATCTTCGCATAAGGGAGAACGCTATTGAAAATTGGGTCGCCACGTCAAAATCCAAGATGGCCGCCTTGCACCTTCCACTTTGTCAACTCACATCACTTCAACGATGGGGGACCTGGGCGTAACGCTTGTTCTTGTGGGGTCGCCATTTGCAGTAAATGTGACATTATGCGTCACAGGAGACACCTGTAAACGAAAAAGAAAGTCAATTAAACTTCGACAAATGTGCTTTAACAAGTAGCAAGCCGCATTGTTGTATCATGTCAATATTTTTTATTTACTGTTTGAATTTTAAACGGTTGTTTGTGGACATCTATCTATAATTCCAGTAATCTCTGTCTGTACGTCTGTACGTTTGTTTGTCTGTGACCGCTGTTTCTCGACAACCACGGGTCCGATATACTTTTAACTTGCCAGGTATATTGCTGGGGACCCGAGGATGTGCCTTTTCAAGGTTTCATATTAATCGGACAATTACTTACCGAGCTATGTCCAAAAAACGATTCAACCAATCAGAGAGCAGCGAACGATCGCGTGTGCCGAACGTGGCGGGCACACTCTGCCTCGGATGGCACATTTGAGAGCGTATTCATTTATTTCACGTTTGCAAACTATGTTGGCGTTAAACTATGTTTTACAACTAATAAAAACGAATTTGCGTTTCATTCGCTTTCCTGCGCGTTTGTGCACGCGATGGCGATTTCTTTACCAAACTCCGGAAGCCGTTCGCTTTGGACCAAACCATTGCATGTAAATAGAGGGGGGGGGATTGTCACCACTCGCAAGCCGTTCGCTTTGGACCAAACCATTTCATGTAAATAGAGGGGGGGGATATAATTTTAGATATAGATATAGTACGGGCATGCCCTAGTCTATCTATAATTCCAGTAATCTCTGTCTGTCTGTCTGTACGTCTGTACGTTTGTCTGTGACCGCTGTTTCTCGACAACCACGGGTCCGATATACTTTTAACTTGCCAGGTATATTGCTGGGGACCCGAGAATGTGCCTTTTCAAGGTTTCATATTAATCGGACAATTACTTACCGAGCTATGTCCAAAAAACGATTCAACCAATCAGAGAGCAGCGAACGATCGCGTGTGCCGAACGTGGCGGGCACACTCTGCCTCGGATGGCACATTTGAGAGCGTATTCATTTATTTCACGTTTGCAAACTATGTTGGCGTTAAACTATGTTTTACAACTAATAAAAACGAATTTGCGATTCATTCGCTTTCCTGCGCGTTTGTGCACGCGATGGCGATTTCTTTACCAAACTCCGGAAGCCGTTCGCTTTGGACCAAACCATTGCATGTAAATAGAGGGGGGGGATTGTCACCACTCGCAAGCCGTTCGCTTTGGACCAAACCATTTCATGTAAATAGAGGGGGGGGATATAATTTTAGATATAGATATAGTACGGGCATGCCCTAGTGCTGTATAATGCTACTATTAATTTGCTATTGGTCACTGGCTTTGACATCAATACAAACTTTTTTATTGCGGACCCCAGACATCAAGAAACTACATATATCGAACAAAAAGTTTAAAATGGAGCACTTCGCCATCATTAGAGCATTTAGGTAGCATCAGATGTGGCAATAAATGTGAATTGTTGCTTTCTGCTTGCCGGCTCGATGACAGAAGATGCAATTTGCATTTTTGCCGCCTCGAACCCTACCCCATTTAGAATTCCGTGTGGGCACAGGCAATTTGTTAGTCTTCCGAATATCACAATGTAATAAATATGTCATAAAATGAAACTCGTTTCCAGTAATTATTTAAAATTTCATAAGTTTAGGTTGTTAGTATTTCTTAGAAATACAGTACCGTGTTTTTCATGAACGATACCCTCCGGCCCTTACCCCTTAGGCCTATGCAGACCAACTGCAACAGCAAGTCCACACATCACCCCAAGAGTCAAGGAGGAAACGAGCACTGGGGCAACACCTTGACACGGAGATGTTGAAATCATTGAGTGTGAAGCAGGTTGAACAGCTGCACCGGCTCATGCAAGAGACCTTCAAAGCAAACCAGACAGACCATGGTGCTGTCAAAGCCGCAGGGATGGAGCCAGTGAAGCCTCGAAAACCTCGGACTTAACTCTGGCCTCTATAATTACCTGGGTTTTAGAGCTGGGGCAGAGGTTGGTCGATGGGACGGTGGTCTGAGTGATGCGACCCATTAGTTCTGCTAACAAGGAATGTGACATAGCGATGTTATGATATTGCGATTAAGGTAGATGTGAGCTTCACGTCAGGTGTTCGCCACCTTTTGCACCCCTCCGCGCCCTAACCTGCTCAAAAGAATGAAAGCTGACGACAACGTCCCAACCTTGCGATGCCGCAGCTTGTTTTATGAAAGATCTCCAGATCAAGTTCGGGGTCACAGGTTCCACAGAGACTTGATGGTTGCATTCCCAGTGGTAAAAGTAAGTGGGTAAAAATATGGAATGAATGTCGTTTGTTGAAATAAACTTTCCGTAGATCAAACTTCAACCTTGCCCTCATCCAGGATAACCTTTCTTGAGACTTTTCTATTATTTATATTTCCAATCAAATTGCAAATCTCCAGGGTACGTTGAAGCATCAATGTTAATGAAATTCCTGCTGTGGTTTTCCCTTGCTCTGATAATCGCCTCATTGAGCTGTCTCCTACGCTGCCGTTTTTCATTGTGAAGACACACAATCCCACAATCCTATATGTCGGACAGGTATGAAGACGTTGGCCGGCACGGTTTTCCTCCTACGTGACTTGACTCGCCAGTGAAGGGCTCGTGGCATTGCTTATTAGTGGATATTTCCACTGCCGGTCTGCCCTCTTCTCTGACCCTCATCTGTACAGTGTGTGCCGAAAGCAATGGTGGATTAATCGGGGCAGCAGACGGCGTTTGCTTCCTCTCCAAGTCCCAACTGCCAGAGGGAGTGGTAGCAATTATGTGGCTTTCTGCGGAATAGCCTGTCACCAAAAGCCTTTAGCTTTCCCCACATCTTCAGATGGCATGTACTTGTTCTCTTGGGACTCTGTTGGAGATCATCTTCTTCCCCCCTCCTGTCTGTGTCTGGCAACCGATGGCCAGTTTGCGCAGCCCGTGATTACTAATGTGAAGACCTTGCGTCTCTCTCGGAGGCATAGGCCTGGTGTTGGCTTGCGGTTATGGTTCCGGCTTGGGATCCTCGGATCCTGCGTTTGCAATCCCGGTTGATCGCTGAATTAACGCCAGGGTGGTCGACTCAGCCTGTCATCCTTTTGAGGTAGGCCAATTGAGTACCAGTTCACTGGTAATTCCCTGTGTGTCGCAAGAGGTGACCAACAGGGTTGGTAGCAGGAAGGGCATCCGGCTGTAAAACATTGCTTCAAAAAAAGGGGACAACGGTGCCCCCAAAAAAGGCCAACCCCCGCTCTGCGGGGAAAAATGGCCTCTAAAAGCGGTTCAGAGGCGTCTGCATTTAACAATCGATGTTGTCACATTGGGGACTAACCAGGTGGCCTAGAAGTATGCACACTCACTTCTAAGCCGTCTAGCCTGAGTTTGAATCCCAAACCAGTTATAAACTCTCGTCCCAGTGTCTCACAGGCAGGGGGATTCATCAATGTGTGTGCCGCCCCTCAGATGGACGTTAAACGGGCGATCCCATCTGTCGGCTGTAGTTGGTGGATGCTAAAGATCTCAGGGTGTCCTTCACGAAGAGGAGGCGAAATATCGCCTGGCATCATGAACAAATTTCAAATTTTTGCCCTAACTACTACTGGGAAAACAATGTCAAACCACCCAGTATAACCCTTGCGAAGAAACTGTTTCGGCAGAACCCACACTCTAACAGAGTGCATCAGATCGGTGGTCACAGTCACGAGTTTCCTTTGATGTTATATATTCCATGTAGTAGACCAGCCAGGTATATTCCATGTAGTAGACCAGAATGAAAAGTCACTAAAAATCGTGATGAAGGTACTTCGGGGTAATAGTTGGCATCCGTGGGTAATCTGTTCTTGATGGGGTTGTGATCAAAGTGAGAGTGGATGCCAGTCTTACACTTGATCTTTTTTGTATACAGAGTCGAGGCTCATGGAGGAGCTAGAACACTGAATAGATCAGGTGGCAACAGAACAAGAGGAACAGTAGAGAAAGAGAGTGGGGACGACACCAACAGCAGAGTTGAAGGACAAAATAGAGGGAGGCTTGGGCAAACAATGCGTGTGGGGAGGAATAGGTGGCAGGAAAGGATGCATGGGGTGGACAAGATGGATACAGAAGGAAACTCGCGGGAAGGAAAAACTGCATATTTGGAAGGAGGAGGGATCGGAGTGGGGTTGATGGATGGGGGGGAGTTACTTAACGAGCGTAGAAAAGGTCATGGTTTTGGATTGGGGACAATCTGAGATGGTGGTAAACAGCTGTCTTTAAAACCTGGACGGAAGAATACGATTGAAGAGGACGTGGAAGTTGGTTCCAGTCGGTTGTATTAAGCACATCTTGAGCCGATGTGCACAAACACATCAAGGGTAAATTCAAAATGGAGGTCATGCAGAGACTTCAGAAAATGGCTTTCTTTATGACTTTGAACTGAAGATATTGAGCCAGTTGCAATCATCAAACACAAAATTCAACCCAGAAATGTTGACCACATCTTGATCTTCTGTCAAAAACGAGAGTCCTCAGAAGACCTTTGTGTTGCATCGACAGATGGGAAATCCGGACAAGGGCAGTTCCAAGAGAACGTGGAAGAATACGTGATACAAAGTGTGCTGACGTTCTAAAGACGTTTGAAATGTTCCCGAGGCAGACTTTGATACAGCGGAACTCAAGTAGCACAAGGCACGTTGCAGAATCCTTGCCAGATCCAGATCCTTCACCTCCGAAAGCAAACTGTCCAGATTGAGAAAGCACCGTGTACCATCCATCTCTGATGGTTGATTTATAAGAGTGATCTGTTCCTCGAGCAATCCTTTACCGTCCAAACAACAAGATGAGCAGACGTCAACAACCTTATAGCAGCCGAAGCTTGTTGCCATCTCCAACGTCGTGTGTCGTGAACGAAAAAGTAAGGAGAGGGAATCTAAATCATCAGGAGAGGGATTGATTAATAGATGAGTGTATGAACACACTGGTGTGGAGAATTGATCATGGGGTTATCTCTTGCTCATGTGTATGACACGGATAAAGTCTGGGACAAATATGTCAGCATCGGACACGTGTATTGATTGTCATCAGAGATTCCAGTCGAGGAGAGTGACGTTCAATGACGAAGTTCAACGCTTAATTGGGTCAAAAGCCAAATATTTCTGTCCTCTGTCAAAAGCCTTTGTTTTGATGTATCCTGGTGATGAATCCGTATTTATCGTTGTGACAACACGATCAAAATCTTCTCAGCAGGAGCGCCTCTTCCACTGAGTCAGAAGGTGAATACGACGACGGTGCGAAGCACCTTGATCAGTCTAACTTTATCCAGGAGATGATGCATGCTGCCCTTGCAATTGGATAGGATCTGTTGGACACACCCGGGCATTCTCGTACCTGGCAAGGGGATTCATCAAGAACACGTTGAACAGGTGATCCCAGAAAACCTTTCCTTGTTTCTTCGTTTGCTGTTTGGAGATATAAGGATGACAACGATGCCTAACGGAAGACTTGCAGCATTGCACACGACATTGTGTCCGCTCGACCGCAAGCCGACAGCAAAACACATCAGGCTAGGCCTTGCTGTGCATGAGGCTACACAATCGGAAGCCTTTGTGGATCTACTACATGCCAGTCATACGATTGGGATTGACAGTGGTTGGAAATAGATGCCAACATAGCTGGTACTATTCTCGATTAGTTCGCCCAGAACGGTCATGTATATGTACCAGATAACATTGCCTCCAGAACATCGATGTTATTGCTGGAGGTATATGGCATCGCAGGAGGTACGCAAATGGTGGTATGGCAGAGAGGTCCCATTCCTCAGAAAGATGATCCTATTGGTATAAAGATCATGGGTCAAAATTGGGGATGACAAAAGATGGTGGTGCACCGTTTGCTTGAAGTCCAGGAGAGAAGAGAGGCAACAGCTTCTGGAAGGTGGTTCCATATACGGGAGAAACGACGAATGAAAGGGCTGAGGTGTGCGGTTACCTTCCACTTGTTCACGTGTGTGGTCAAAGCCACGTTTGTGGAACACAAGTGCAGGCTTTGACTCCAATCATGTTCTGTCATATAGAGCACATCTGCAGAGCTGCATGATTGGCTATGGGGGCACAGCTGTGCTGCTGATGCAACGCCCCTTGTAAGTTGGGGCAGAAATGCCACATGCGGGTTCCCCTAGTCTTCGCAAAGGATACCGTGGGATGTTTAACGTCCACCAACTAATGCCTGGTGGACGGGATGCCCAGTCGTCCATTCAAGCAAGGCACACACATTGATGAACCCGAATCAATCTGCAGGTGAAACACCGGGATGACAGTTTATGGCTCCATCGGGATTGGTCCCCGGGCTAGACAGGTTAGAGACGATCGTGCGCCCCTCGCGTCAATCCTGCCAACCCTGCTAAGTGCCAACCACAATAACATCATCAGTTGCGTCCATTTTGCCATTTTAGTGATTGTATTGATGTGCATCGGGGAAACGCAACAAGCAATATCGCTTTGTTTTCAAACTCCATTATTGTACACCGCTCCTTTCCTATGCCATCTCCAGGCATTGCAAATCGTCATTGCCGGGCACCAAAGGGGGCTCGGCAGTGACGCACGCTGAAAGGGAGTACTCAGTTTTCACTCTGGTTTCTTGTTTTCTTTCTTGTTTGTTTTCTTTCTTGTTTGTTTGTCCGGACGATATCTCAGCCATCCTTTGAGCTAGGAAGCTGAAATTTCGGCACAATAGTGAGCAGGTCCTTTGTCAAAAACGGTATATATTTTTTTTGATTAATCAATAAATTGAGGAGTTATTTAATTATTAGCGATTAATTAAGTACTTATTTAATTAATCAAATTTCCTTTCTCTTCTGACCATTAACTCAGGCACCTTTTGAGTTAGGAAGCTGATATTTGGACATGCCAATGACCAGGTGATTTGGCTGCAAAGGATATTTTTGATTTATTATTTAATCAATTAATCGATTAATTATTTAATTATTCGATTAATGACAAAAAATTTTTTTTTTTTTAAGTTACAGATTCTGATGAAATAGTGGTAGTTTATGTGTTCTCTGACCAAATTGATTAATAATTTAATTTTTTTATGATTATTATTTATTTATTTTCATTATTAATCATTTATTTATTTTCTTTCTCATTTGGCCAATATCTCAGGCACCTTTTGAGCTGGGAAGCTAATATTTGGACATGAGTGACCAGGTGATGTGGCTATCAAGGATATTTTTGATTTATTGATTAATCATTTCATCTATTAATGATTTATTGATTAATCGATTAATTATTTATTGAGTAATCAATTAATTATTTAATTTTTTATAAATGACTTATTTAATAAAATTTCTAAAAGATACATCTTCGGATGAAGCACTAGTGGTTTAGTTATGCGATTAGCCAATTGATTATGAAAATATTTTGTGATAATCTTTTATTGATTTTAATTATACAATTAATCAATCAATTAGTGTACACCTCTCCCTCCCAATGCAGCCTCAATGAGCTGCACTGTGGTATTGCCGGGCGCCAGAGGCGCCCCGGCAATGCCGCGCTGCAGCATATTTAATTATTTGGCATGGGGCGGTGTACTTTGAATGTATTTGTACTTGTGCTCATTTATATTTGGGAAACTCATTTATATTTCACTCCAACGATTTTCAATTTATTTTGCCGAATTGGTTTGTTCATCAACGCTCAATAACATTGGAACCAAGATGGAAATTGAACCTCTCAGCTTCCCAGTTGTTTGTAACGAAAGGGAAAGGAGGACGATAGGTAGGTAGATTGAGGATGGTTTGGGGAGAGGTGAGTGTTGCAAAAATTCACTGAATTATTTTTGGTTCACGAGTTATCAGTGACCACTATATTCGTCATGGGTGTCTGTCTGTCTGTCTGTCTGTCTGTCCGCAGCATAACTACCCGATGATATCATCCGATCTTGATGAAACTTGGGTGGGAGGTTGATATCATGATCTACTTGTGTCCTGCCTAGAGTGGGCGTATTGCGCCCATTGTGGGCGGAGCCACGCCCGAAAAAGATGTCTTTTTAGGGGGTAATCGAGTTCAAGCTATATCTTCTCCGAGGGGTTTGGTGGAATCTGACAGGGGTTTCGGTATTTGGTTAGGCCAATGTCACGTGTCTAGCCCCACGGAGCTCGATTTTTCATGTTCGCCCCAAGGTCAAGGTCACAAGGTCACGAAATTTAGAAAAGTCGATTTTTGATGGTTTTATTACATTGTTCACTTCCGGAAAGGGTGAAATGTCGTACATGATCTTATATTATCACATACATCATGAAATACAAGTTTTCCAACAAATTTCAGAATCTTCGACCTTTGACCTTTGAAGGTCACAAAGGTCAAATTTTCAAAGTTGTCGGAATCGAACCGAATTTTCGGTATTGTGTAGCTAACTAACCTCATAACTGATTATACATTATTTTCTATCTCATTTCAAGATCAGTAACCTTCGTTTTGACATTTCAAGGTCACAAAGGTCAAATTTTAAAAGTTGTCGGCATCGAACCGAATTTTCGGTATTGTGTAGCTAACTAAACTCATAACTGATTATGCATTATTTTCTATCTCATTTCAAGGTCAGTAACCTTCGTTTTGACATTTCAAAGTCACAAAGGTCAGATTGTCAAAGTTGTCGGAATCAAACCGAATTTTCGAAATCAAACCGAAGAATATCGCTCGCTCGTGAACCATCGTCGTCTCCTGACTTGTCCTCTTATTTTTCCTATAAAAAAGCATTAGTTTTCCCTGGAAGGTTTTTGGCACTCTTAAAAGAAAGACAAAATACCTCTAAGAAGGTGCTGTTCCAGAGTCTTGCGGAGAGGCGGACATGTGCCTTTTCTTTGATGTTGGGCAGGGCGCACACAACATCTTGGGTGCCGTGATGTATTCGTTTTACTGCAGAACTGGGAGACGTCACAAGGGAACAGAAAATAGTAACGAAAGTGTAATTTTACAAGCACTTTCCACAATCGATAAATTTATATTAATGCCTGAAGCACAAATGTGTATAAATTTTACAGGTGATACAACGATCAAAAACATCAACATCCGCAAAAAGAGGTTTTAGTCTATTTGAAAGTTTCATGTTTCATTGAATAAAAGAACTATACCGTATACAGTATTGATCAGACATACAGTTGTCGATCCGTCTGTCCGTCCGTAAGGGCTAAACCTCGTTTTTCTCAGCAACCACATGTCCGATTGAGACAAAACTTTGAGGGTAGGTTCGACACCCATGCTGAATGTTTTTGTGATAATTGTGATGTCATAGATCACGTGGTATGGCAGCCATCTAGGATTAAACGCAAATAATTGAAATATATATTTCTTGGAAACCGCTGAATGGAGAAAATTGAAACTTGGCACATTGTTAATTACTCCCAATGGGAACAAAAGCATAATGATGACATCATCGGTGGAGTGGTATACGAGCCATAAATTAAATGCTCAAATTGAATGGCTTATCCGAAGAATCGAAAATTGCATGCACATGATATATGACCCATTTGTATTGAAATATTAAATTTAGGACATCATAGGTCACATGGTTTGGCAGCCATGTTGGATTTAATCTAAAATATTTTAAAAACATCTTCTCCCAAACCGCCGAATTGATCAACTCGAAACTTTACATGGGTCATCGGCTCGGCATGGCGATTAAAAGTTGATCATGAAAACGTCATCGGTCACATGGTGTGGCAGCCATATTGGATTTAAGGAAAATATTTTAATTATATCTCAGAAACCGCTTACCCTATTGATGCGAAATTTTACAAATGTCATCTAACAACATTGCTGCATATAGTTTGAATATAATGACGTCGTAGGGCACGTGGTTTGGCAGCCATCTTGGATAGAAAAACGAACCGTATCCGATAAACACAAAACTTCAATAACGTGATCCCCTACCTCTTAGGATGCGCAGGGATACGGTGTACCTATTCTAAATCGGGGTACACACCGGGATAATTCATCCAAGCAAGCTGGTACTTGATTTGCCGACCTCGGAAGGATGACAGGCTGAGTCAACCCCCCTGGCGTTAATTCAGTGATCGACCGGGATTCCATATTAGCTTGAAACCTGATATTAAAAAAAAAAACCTTCGATGTGAAACCTGTCCTGTCTGGTAAAAATGTTATATTTGAGAACAGCTGAAGGGATTTAAATCAAACCTTTTTATTTTTAGGACAGTCAACAAGGGCAGAGGGAGACTTGGACAAATAAGGGATGTGGGGAAGATTGCAGGCTCGGGGAGGGCGCATGGGGCAGCCAAGATGGATAAAGAAACAAACTCTCAGGAGAGAAAAAAACAGGAATTCGGAAAGAGTTGGGCTTGGAGAGGGTGAGTGGTTAATGGGGGTAGAAAAGATCATGGGTTAGGATGGGGGTTGATCTGCGATGGTGGGTGAACCGCTGTCTTGAAGACCTGGAGGGAAGAATGAAATTGAAAAAAATGTGGAAGTTGGTTCCAGAGGTGGGAAAACGATATATAGCACGATATCTCAAACAATTATGGACGGATTCGGCCAAAACTTGGTGGATGAGTTGGTCAGGCGACAACAACAATCCGATTAGATTTAAAATTCAGGTCTGAATCTGGTTCAGGTCCAAATCTAGATCCGGCCTAACAATGGATACAAAACGTAACCTGTTGAGCCTGGTGGAGGTATGCTCTCTACCGTGTGCCGTTCTAGTTCTGATTGTCATGCTCCTCCTCATGTCTTGAACCTCTTTAGTACCCTCCTCTTACGAGGCGAAAAGCAGGGTTAAGCGATCGGGTGATGCATATGTGTGGCATCCGTTACTTATGGCGTACGTACGTGTCTGCATTTTAAGAATTCATTTTCTTGGCAAACTGTTGGTCCGATTGACACAAATTTTCACCATAGGAGTGCCTGCGCCTGTATAATTTTTTTCATAATGACGTCATAGGTCACGTGGTACGGACGCCATCTTGGAAAAAGTTGCACCTCGATATGTCCGAAACCGCTCAATGGAAAAAATTGAAACATGGCTCATTGTAAAGAACTCCAAATGGGGAATAAATGTTGTTTACGATGACGTCATTGGTGCCTTAATTATGATGTCAGAAATCGACAGGGACAACGCTTAGTCTGATCAGTTTGAAATTTCTTGAGAGTGATCTACGCAACAGTTATATTACAGAATGTAATTTTATGATATCATAGCTCACGTGGTCTGGCAGCCATATTGGATCAAAGAAAAAAAAACCTTCAAAAATAGAAGAGTTGGTTCGCACCAAGTTGACTGCACGGGGTAAGTACTATAAGTATTCTATGAGTACCATCTAATTGATCATGCACTCCCACTGCTTTAGGATGTTTTCCACCAATGCATATTGCATGTTAAGCCGCTGTCACACCTTGACGTTTTAGCCAGCGTATGCCGACGTATGAAAAATTTGGCGAATACGCTGGCTCACGTCGAATACGTTATGGGTAAGTTTTGTATACGTTAAGAGCACGCTGAAGCACGCTGGCATACGTCGTAGTACGCCGAGCTCGTCGACAAATTTTGTGCATGCACAAAATTTGTCGACGTATGCCAGCATATGACTCACACCAGCACTCAATTTTGATACGTCGGCATACGCTGGCTAAATCGTCAAGGTGTGACAGGGGCTTTAGGGTTGAGAGGAGAGGGCTGGGGTAGAAACATTTTTCACGAGATCTAATGCCATAGGTAGAAGAAGAAACAACACTAAGTTTGCACCTCAATAAATATAAGTTTTGTTGGAAATTGCAAACTTTTTGGCTCTACCCAAGGAACAATGGAATAAATGAACAAGAGCAACAGAAGAAAAAACAAGCGGCTGTTTTATTAACGAAGTGAAGAAAGTTCGATGAAACTGTCATATTAGTTTTGTGACATTTCGAGGTTCCGGACAGCCATCGACTTGCAATATTATTCCCTTTCTCGAACTTCGAAAGGAGATGGATGAAAAATAAATGCAAACAGCCGGATGACATTTTTATGACACATTGTGGACTCAGTTAGACATCCAGTCTTATGATTTCTGCTTTCAGACAAGACTATGAGTACAATATCCGAAGATTCCAACAAAAACAAGTATAATCAAGTTTGATCCAGTTTAGCGGGGTTTTTTATGTACCATACTTTGTTCGAGAGCGTTGGTACTGCCAAAGCAATTTATTGGCAAGAGTTCTACTGGGTCGTCTGTCATTGCCTTCCCAGCACTGTTTGTCCATGCTCTATCCTTTAAAGTTTAAATACTGACCCATCAAGCAATACAGCAGCAAGTACCATTTTTAAAGTCTGGTATGATTCAGACGGAGTTTGAGCAACCGACTTGGCAGACTCAGAACGGCACGCCATTGGCACAGGGGAGCAGTGATCGATGCTCTTTGTAAGGCCTTGAAACCAGAGGCAGAGTCTCTTGAGTCTTGACACAACAGGAAGGAAACACGAGGCCGAAATAGAAAGGATCAAATATGGCAGGAATGATCAAATATGTGGATTACATGAAGAGAATTAGGTTCAGGGACAATGCACACTCTTTGCTCGGTGATCTGCCATTGTCCTCCATGTAATATAATTAAAGATACTTTTAGAAAATCTCTATGTGTCCTCATTAAGATCACCAAATATATTACGCTGAAATTATGCAGAAACATCCAAAATGCTCAAGAATATTTGAGGGG
The DNA here is from genome assembly GCF_964187855.1 of Myxine glutinosa. Classification (NCBI taxonomy): domain Eukaryota; kingdom Metazoa; phylum Chordata; class Myxini; order Myxiniformes; family Myxinidae; genus Myxine; species Myxine glutinosa. The sequence continues at coordinate 30,649,750 of NC_136272.1, forward strand.
GTCCAGAAAGCCTTCATGCATCAGTCATGTCAGGAAGCCTGGTGTTGGATTAGCGGTTTGGGTGATGGCTTGGGATCCTATGATCCTGGGTTTGAATCCTGGCTGATCACTGAATTAACGCCAGGGGGGTTGACCCAGCCTGTCATCCTTCCGAGGTCGGCAAATTGAGTACCAGCTCACTGGTAATTCCCTGTGTGTCGTAAGAGGTGACTAACAGGGTTGGTGGCAGGAAGGGCATCCGGCCATAAAATCATTGCTTCAAAAAGGGGACCACAGTGCCCGAAAAAGGCCAACCCCTGCTCTGCAGGGAAAAATGGCCTCTAAAGGTGGTTCATCATCAGTCATGTCAGTCTTTGGACCGCCGCTAGTAACATGTAACCCATTGCTGTAACTCCTGCATGTCGACAATTGGGTTGTCGGCAACTAAACCAACTCATCCCCACTGGTTTGCCAGGAGAGGATGATGACTGTGACATCCAGCAGGACCAAAGGGTGGATGGGCTCCCAAGGGGGGAGCCAATGGGCATCCAGTAAGGAGATGGTGTCTCCTAAAAAGAAAAAATACACCCATGCAGTTGGACTGCAGTGGAACAGGAAGGACCTCTGACATAAAAAAAAAAATACAAGCTCCAATAAATATGAATCTTGGATCTGGTGGAAAATGCGCGAGTAGGATGGTCCCTGTGAGCGATACATGACAGCGACCCCTGGCTGCTGTGAGATTTTGGCAAAGGGTACCGCAGAATCCATGGTTGCGGATAGAGGCAAGTGGATAAAAGTGAGACAATGAGCATCAGAGTTGGAACATGGAATGTTGGCACAATAACAGGCAAGGGGAGAGATACTTGGTGGATTCCAAGATGTGAAGGAGAGTGTGTACATGAGACAAAATGGACTGGGGAGAGTACAAAATAATTAGGCGAATTCTACAAATTGGATTCTTGTGGATAACAGGGAAAGAGAAATGGAGTTGGAGTCATATTGGAAGTGGAGTGGAAAGAGAGAGCACTGGAAGTCAATGGAATCAGGGACAGGTTAATGCAAGTGAAGTTAGTGATGGAGAAATGGATGGTGAATGTAATGTAAGCAAACACGCCACCGACGGGGTTTTCAGGCCGTGCAAAAGATGCATTTAGTGAGCAATTAGAAGATCTAGTCAGAAGGGTAACACTTGGAGACAAAATTACACAGCAATTCTTGCAGACTTAAATAGCCATGTAGGACAAGAAGTGGGCTGATACAAATTGGAACATGGAGGAAAATGGATATGGACTGAGGAATGAAGATGGGGAGAGGACTGTTGAGATTGCCCAGAGCCTTGAGCATTCCTTGAGAATAGAGGGTTGAGAAAGAAAGAAAGATGAGCATCTATTGACTTACAAATTGCTATGGTCAGGACAATGAATGGGGACTCACAATATTTTAGGGTGGAGGTTGTTCTTCACCAGGGTTCTGCACCAAATCCCTTCCTTTTTGTACCATTGATGGACATGCTGAGGCCTGAGTGACGACATCAGATATAGAGATCTGTGGGAGCTCCTGTTTGCAGATGATGTAGTCATAACAGCAGAGTCAAAGGAAGAGCTGCAGGGAAGAGTGTTGGAATGGCAAGAGAACTTGGAGAGGCAGAATTGAAGGTTAATGCTACAAAGACTGAGGTGATGGTGTTTGGTAATTCTGGTGTAGAGAGGGTCAAGATTGTAGATAAAAGGGGTGGAAAGCTGGTACAAGTGGCCAAATTCAAATACCTTCGTTCAGCACTGAAGGAAGGAGGTTGAGAAGCAGAAATCCTGGATGGAGTGAAGGTAGCACGGGCAAAATGGAAGGAGGTTAGCGGAGTCGTCTGTGACAGAAGGATACAAGAAAATTGAAGGTTAAAATGTACAAGACGGTGATCAGACCAGTTATAGTGTATGGTGCAGAAAAATGGGCTTTTGAGAAAAATGGAAGAATTGCTGGAGAGGACAGAGATGAGTGCTTCGGGGGATTCTCAGAGTATCTCGAAGAGAGCGGTTAAGGACTGAGGAGATACGCAAGAAAGCTGGGGTTGCAAATAATACAGAAAGGATTGGAGAGACGAGGTTGTGGTGGTTTGGACACGTGATGAGAACAAAGGATGAGGAACCAATCAGGGAAGTATGAAATGAGCCAATTAGAGGGAAAGGACCAAGAGGAAGACAGATTGCAGTGGATGGAGGTAGCGGAAAGAGATTTGCAGAACAAGGGATTGAGAGAAGATAGAGAGGACAGAGGAGAATGGGGAAAGCGGCTCCGAATAGCCAACCCCCAATGTTGGAGTTAAGGTAAAGAGAAGGAGAAGAAGCAGAAAGCCTTCATGTTCAGTCCAATGAATCATTGAATGATGGCTGTTGATACAAAATCCTCTTCAACATTTAACAAAGTAATCAAAAAAATAATCTCATCCATTATAAATGATTTTCGAGTGAGCCATGAATCTATGGTTCATTATGTTACATTTGGATTCCGAAGGGAAATCTGGAATAGGGCGAGTACATGGAGGTTGGACACAGACGGTATACCGTACAAGTAATTGGGTCAAGTATTGAAAGGACACAGTGACATAGTTTGAAATAATTTGAAAACTTTTAATCTGCTTCTCTTTATGTGAACAAAATTCAGTGAAAGTCACCCAATGTGACCTCATCAAGGGTGGCCGCTGAGGATCATGTCGTTGGTGGGGTGACACCAAAAGTCAAAACTTTAAATGTAGTTGTACGTCAATTTGGGTCAATCGGGCTCTTTTAAATGCGGATTGTTTGACAACTTCTCCGCTGTTGTACTTGTGTGTTTCCCTCTCTCTCCGCGTCTTGTCTCCCGCTCCCTTTATTGTATGTTTTGTGTGTCCGTTTGTTTGTTTGTTTTAGTGATTGATGTTAGCTCTTACACGAGCCTCGATCTTGTATACAAAAAACAACAACAAAAAAACAACCTAACCCTGAAAAAAAGAAATAATTCCCTTTTCCCCTAGTTCATGCAAAAATTCTGGAGAATATTTGCACAAATACCAGGATTGTCTTTATTTAATGGATGCCTCTTGTGCAATTGAACACACACTTTCTACGTCTTGCGCTCGGCATCCGTCACATTTTCGGATGTCGATATTCCCATCGGAGTTCAACATTCACTGAAAAGTTGAACAAACGGATGTAATCACATCTAACCCTGTGGAGAAGATTTGACAATTTAATCGATCAAGCGATTGAAGAAGCTTCCAAACAAAATATCTGTTCAAACAATGTGCGATTTACTGGCAAATAAAAGTGCAAATTGTCTCAACTGGGCGGCATTGACAAATGTGGAAACGTGACAAGTGGATTTCTTCATTTGGGAAGATTAAACTGGCAGACCATTTAAATAAATTGTTATTTAAGTTGGTATAAATTATTTGTAGTGCATAATGTAGCAAAGTGAATGGTAGATACAATATATTGTTACGTGGAAGGGGGAGGATGGGGAGCGGGGTCCATAGCTAGACTGTGGACAAACTAGTCAAACTGTTTGAAGTTTGAAGTCAAAAGTCAAACAAAGTAGTCAGGCAAACTATTTTAACGGAACCTCAGACGTGACAATATATAATATACTGTATATATATATATATATACAGACTTGGCATTTAATATGGAATATTGTTTTTGTGGGGGTGAACTTACTTTTCAAGATGTCTTAGAACCAAAAGTTCATTGGAATTATGTTGAAATTATTCTAGATTTTGTTAATGTGACCTTTAAAAGAAACAAAAACCACATTTGACATTTCGAAACAAATAAATTGATCCTTGAAAGTGATGTAAACTGATATCGAACTCAATTCATGGACAGTACTCTCTTAAACTTCTGTACGTTTTCCAGAAGTATCTCTTTATTTTGCACATTAGCCAAAATTTTTTTTAACAAAAACAAAAGTTAAATTACGACTGGGATTACGGACAGTAAAATTACAGTTCAGTACTTCGTGTAACCCCCACGCGCATTCAGGAGAGCACGTACACGTCGAGGCATGCTGTTCACGAGATTTGCCAAGGTTTGGACAGGAATTGCTTGCCATGCAGTGACAATAGCCTGCTGCAATTCACGCACAGAGCTGCTGGTCCAAGTGGTCGATTTGACGCGTTAATTCTGCCCACAAGTTCTCGATCGGATTCATATCCGGGGACATGGCAGGCCACTCCATATGCTCTACACCACGGTCAGCAAGAAAGTGTTGGATCATGCGAGCACGATGAGGCCGTGCATTTTCATCTTGGAAGACAAAGTTTCCTTGAAAGGCTGCACGAGCAAATGGAAGCAATGTTTCTTCCAGAATGGCCCTGAACTTGAACTGGTTCAGGTTTCCATTCAGAACAACCAGGTCAGTTTTGCCCCCTGCATGAAAAGCAGCCCAAACGGTCACCCCACCACCTCCAGCTTGGACTCTTGGCACTATACAATCTTTGTTGTAGGCTTCAAGCACTTGCCTGCGCACTCGGACGCGGCCATCTTGACGATAGACCAGAAATCTAGACTCGTCACTGAAGATCACGTGATTCCAGTGTCCTGGCTGCCATTGACGGTGCTCTCTGGCCCACTGCAATCGGCGCTGGCGGTGTTGTCTGGTCAGGCGTGGCTTTCTCAGGGGACGCCTGGCATGATAGCCTGCTTGAACCAGTCGTTGGTTGACTAGCCTTCTGGATACAGGCACATTTGTCAGTTGCTGCCACTCAGCCCGAAGCCGATTAGCTGACTTGGTACGGCCATTGCGGACTAACCAGTGCAGCTGGTGATCATCCCTCCTTGTGGTTCTGCGGGGACGTCCTGGCCTCGGTATTGGAGTAGGGACACCCCTCTGAGCATTTCGTTTCAGGATCTTTGACACCTGACCTTGAGTGATGCCATACTGCCGAGCAATAGCACGCTGTTTCATGCCGTAATTTCGTAAAGCCACCACTCCATGACAAACAGCATTGTCGAGTTGACGGACCATCTCCAGAGGAAGCGGCAATAACTTTTGGAGACGTGCAGCAGTTGTTTTCCACTAATACAGAACGCAACAACCCTTGTATACCCGACTGTGAAGCCAATCATCAAATGCACCTGTCCGTACATTTTGCCACGCCACCTGTGATATAATCCTGTTGTTGACTTCTTGCTGCGACAGACAATCAGTGACATGGTTCTTTTAACAAATAAATCACGAAAGTGTAAAAGAAACTCACCAGATTGATATACTGAGTTAAGAAAGTAAATCCAAGTGAAGAAAAAATATATATTCCATATTAAATGCCAAGTCTGTATATATATATTGTTACAGACGCGGATTAAAGATGTTATTTTACCGAGCGGTGGTGTATTACCGCGTCCGAACAGTTACTCCCCGATTAGAACCCGATCCCGCCCAAACGTTGGCCGGATCGCACCGCAGCTGCTCAATGAGGGAAAAGACTAAAACGACGCAATGCAAAGAGGAAAAGGAATAAAACGAGAAGACGTACAGACGAGTAATGGTATTTATTATTTACACAAGCAAAAAGGAGCAATCAAGGTTTATTTACAACACATAAGACGCAGGTGACACAGTGCAAATACTAGCTTGTAGTTATACAGACTTAACTTATTCCCAGGACAGAACAAACAAAGACACTGACTCACGCGGGGAATTGCAGAGTGGATTGCTGGAAAGAGGTGTGTGGCTGGAGGGGGGGGGGGGGGGGGGACGGCACGGAGCTGGCTGGAGCTTGATCCCGCACGGGACGTCGGGCTGGACCTCGACGGCCGCTGATGCCACCGGGCCTGTCGTGTGCGCGGGATCACGGGTCGGAGCTGCTTGGTGGAGCCGATGCGCTGGTGGGGGGGTCTGGCGTGACAGGTTCTCTCCTCCTTACGCGCTGTTGCTCTGATGACCCAGCTCTTTTTCGTCCCTCCTTGTCTCAACTGAAAGTGCATCTCTCTTGGGAACACCCCCGCCATGGGTTATATAGGCCCCGCCCCTCAACCTTTGCGAACCTCCCCCAAACGTTCTCTCCCCGCCCTCTCAAGCCAAACCCCTTGTTCATGGTTGGTCGAGTGGGGCTGGCTCACTCCTCCCCTCTCTGACGAGGTGGGGACCCGCCTTTCTTCCCCAACCCTGCCTCGTGGTCAATGGCGGATGAAGGGAAAACCGCCCAACATGCAGTTGGCAATGCGAATTGCAATTGACGAAAAGGGGGGAATGGAAGTGTTGGGAGTGGGAATGAAGGGAATCTATCTCTTTCACTGGTGCAATGGAGTATTTCAATTAATGGGAGACACAGCCTTACTCTAAAAACACATAATAAGAGATAACTATCAAACAGAGGTATTCTATTATTTGGCTGATGTGTATGCTTGTGGACTAATTATGGGATGCCCTTTCACCTTTACACAGCTCCGGAGGTAGGGGGGCGCAGAATAAACAATAATAATAATCATACAGCACACAATCAAAAAAATACAGTCCTCATCTCCGCAACACTGCACCCTCCTCCTCTTAGGCACGTCCCGGGCCTACAACTTTTATTTTTAGTGTGACACGTAGGTGTAGTTCCCTCTACTTTTAACCTGACCCTGAGTGCGACAGTTTTAAAACATAAATAAATGTGTCCCGCTGCTCCATTGCACCCTGCCTAACAGACTTACGCCCACAGTTAACCGAATTGCGGAATGGTCTTCAAACTATACACTGACGGTGGGAAGCATTATTTACAATGACGCTATTTTTATTTACAAAACTAACCCAGGACCTGTGATTGTTCTTTCTGGGGGGGAGACAGTCTGCTCTGCATCGACGCACCATGAACGCACCCAAAAACGCACCAATACAAGCACCCAAGCACCAATCGGTGCAGTCACCATTGTTCAAGAGTGTTCAACAAAAATAAATTCAACAACCCCTAACCCTGCAGGTGGTCTCTTGCTCTTCGGCTCCCTCTGCTGGTAATTATTATTTGTTCTTCCAGATGTTGTCATTCTTTCATTTTCTTACTGGCGGCCTATTTGCAATAAAGTGTGCCCAATGTGTCCTTTTTATTTTCTTTATTTATGGCCCACAGGGCCGACTACGTGTGGTTCACCTGTGGGGCATTGGTGCCCTGTGGCCAAGGTCTGCCAGCAAGATTTCGGGCCCTCATGGCCGATTCCAGCAGAGGGGCCATGCCCCAACCCATGGGGTCCATAGGTGGTGCTCGGCCACAGACATGTGGTCCATAATGTGGTGCATCGATGCAGACAGCTGGTTCTGGGAATTTCGGGCGCACAATGGCCGACCCACGCACGCTCCTCTCAGCACCCAATGGCACACAGGTCATGTGGGAGACAAAAGGGGAAAGACAAATGAGCGAGGGGTAAGGTCACAAGGGTACACATCAATAAGGCAATGCAAGGCGAAATGCGTACGGAGGGCGAAGTGAGAAAGCTCGTCCCTACCGTACGTCACCCCCCTGTCACCTACCCTACCCTTGCCCTTACCCCATATGTACAAAAATCTACACATTTACAAATTCGTCACTACTGTCACGTCTTCCCCATATTTCCCCTATACCAAATTCGTCTCCACAATCCCTCTACTTCAAAATTTGCTATCACCAAATTCATCATCAATCCTCATAAGGAGGAAGAGATGGAACATCAAAGCACAATGTCACACCCACGTCATGATGCGTCTCACAATCCAAACATTTGCATCATAAAAAATAATCAAACAACCTGGCATGGTGTGGAGTACCTGTCACCTCAGGTGAGTGGATGCAGATGGTGCGAGGAGATCCTTCATCCTACCTACTTTCTAAATGACATTAACACTCTTTACACTACCCGGGGTCTTTCCCTGCCAATCCATTGGCCACTTACACTATGGGTTCTAAAAACCAATTCCCATTGACCAAACTGTGGTGCTTCTCAATTTGGGGTCTCACTCCCCCGATTCATCTCCCGGTGCCCTCGCACAATTTCTGGGCTGCGACGTGTAGCTCTCCCAGCAGGTCTACCCACCTGCACACCTCCACCACTGCAGTTGCCACCCGAGCTTACCTAGCTCCTCACCCTAACCTAACTAATTGGGGACAGCCCCTCCTGGCTCTGTCACCCCACTCGGTGCCCTCTGGCACTGGGCTACCCGGGTCCGTCCTCCGGATCCTCGGGCCCCATCCACAACAACTACTACCGGCTCCCAGAGCCCACCTGCGGCCTCACCTGGCCGACATCCTCACGGTGGTGGAGCGCCCAACCAACTACACACACTAACAGGCTACACGCCCAGCCATTTCCACAACACTAATGCACCCATCCACATACCATTCTTTCACCTCGCACCACAGATGCCAATATCCAACCACAATTTACCTATACCCTCTACCTAACACTTACACTACCCGCCCCGGGTATCCGTGATGGGGGTCTACTCTTCCCCCATTCACACCTTCGCACCATCCACTCCACTCCACAATTTCCACCATACTCACTCCACGACCATTCATTCCAATACCCCATATCTTCCACACTCCATATATTCCACACACCTGTTGGTGCACACCTGTGCACTCACACCTGGTGCCACCTGCACCCTCCTCCTCTTCCTGGACCATTTGGTCAACACAACACGCAATCACCACTACTCCCTCATACACTGCTCCACACACCTGTTCAGTTGCACACCTGTGCAATCACACCTGTTCAATCCTCAAACACACGGCATCATCTCATCTAACTACTCCCCTCTGAAACTTGCGCTTCCCAGTCGTCCCTTTAAACTATTGCGCTCCCACGTCATTATTATCCACACTAATCTACCTGCGTCCCCACTACAGGTATCAGTCACTAACTAACCTTAACGTTACCTAATGTCATCTTCGCTAGATCCCTACACACGATATATCCTAACCCACCCGGGCTAGTTTTCACTGCCATCAACCCCATAAACTATTGCGCATTTGCCCCCCCCCCTTCGTGGTGAGGGATGGTGGATTTGCTATCCCAACACATCGGGGAGGTCCTACTATCAATTTGGCCCACCAAATTTCAGCCAATCAAAAATTTTGCCAATCTGCCAATCACCGTACCAATCATCAAATTTTGCTTTTTTCTAATTTTGGGTCCAAAACACTAACCTCATCACTCGTCTACTTATTACATCCTCTCGGTGCGCCAATTCCCTTCCAAAGCTCGGCTTCGTACAGCCGAGCAATGAACGCGGGTTCTTTTGTGCCAGCGGCTGGATACGTCCCACATTCGTGGCAAGGACGGGGGCTTACCCGGGCCGAGATCCCACGCACCACCTCGGCGTGGAGCCATCCAATGTCCCGATCTCGACCTGCCGGCACGTCTCAATAGAAAGTGGTCGCCATGACGACCCTTCCTATCGGGCTGCCCGCTCCGCCTGGTGGAGCCCGGACGCGGCCGTTCCAAGCGAGGCACAGCGTGGATCGCGTATGGCGGTTCTTTCGAAACCGCCGTGGTTCGGATCCCCGCTGGTCCTCGCGGCACGCGAAGCTGCCCGACGCGCACCGAGGGCCCGATTCGGCTATAAGTCGTTCTAACCTCTAACCCGGTTACCGTCGATGCCTCACCTGGATGCTTTCAAGCATACACTACCCCTTTCTTGCTCATACCTCCAGCTGTTCCCATGCTCCTCGTACCTTTCCTTACACACCCAGGTACACTCATTCCGCCCACAGACTTGGTCACACACCTGACCACCGAACACCTTGGCACACATTCGTCGCTCGCACACCTCACCAACACACCTCTTCGCGCCCCTTCCTCGGTCACCTCCTCTGTGACCATCACAGGTGTGCTTTCACTCGCACACCCAACCACGTGCCTCACGACGAACTCAAATGTGCATTCCCACACACGCTCTACCATTCCAGGTGTGCATCCTTCCATTCCAGGTGTACATCCTCGCTCACCTGTCACAACCAACTCACGCTCCATGTCACTCTCACTACTTTCACCTCCACTCTCGGTCGCACACTCACCCTTACTCTCGACAGCGCACTCTTTCCCCATGCACCTGTCCGTTACACACCTTTCTCGCGCATCCTCTCGCGCACACTCTTTCGTTACTTCCTCCGTAACACTTACCACACCGCGCTTCCATGTACCCCCTCGCACACGCGCTTCGACCAACTCACTCTTGACGGCACACTCACTCCTCGGCGGGCACTTTTTCCTCACACACCCCATGGTCGGACATTCTCGCACACCTCTTTTTCCGCACACCAGACCTGTCGCACACTTCACCAACGGCCTTTCACGAACACCCGGATCCAAACCAATCCCCAAGCCGACTGAAGCTTTCCTCACATCATATACATTGCCACTCACCTCCGTACCTCGTCGTCGCACCTCCTTTGCCACCTGCAAACTCTTTATTTGGTTAGTGAGCATCACATTATGAGTTGAGCACCGACCTTGCACATATTCCATCACCTCCTCCTGGATTTCTCTTTTAGTTTCTGTCCGTCTCTTCTTAATTTCACTCACCTCTTCTTCCACTTCCTCTAATTTTTGCTTCACCTCTTTTATTTCTCGGTGCGTCTCCTCAAGTTCGTCCTCTAAGGCTACCGTGACCGTCTCTATGTGCATCCTCACCTGCCGGTCCTTTGTCTCCATTATCTCTGTCACCTCGTCCACCCTCATTGTCAGTTCCTCACGTACCATCTGACATTTCCTCTGTGTTGCTATTAATTCGTTTTTAATTTCTTTTTGTGTCGCCTTTAACCCTCCTAGTACCGCAGTGTTCTTTTGAACTTGCCCCACTAACTCCGTCTGTCCCTCTGTCAGCTGTTCCACCTCCTCCGTCAGATCTTCTATGCCCCCTTGTAACCTCGCCGTATTATTCCTCACCTCTTTCTCCATACGCTTTTCACCTCGCTTTACCTCCTCGCGTAGCCCCGAAACCTCCTCACTCACACCTCGTCGTATCTCCTCTTTCATCTCCTCCATCTGTTTTGTAGATGCCACCCTCATCTGTCCCAATTCATCCCTCTGAGCATCCAATTTGGTTTCTACCCCGATTTTTACCTCCTCTATCTGCTCTCCCATTTGTTTAATTTCTCGGGCGGATTGCTCCCCTATCTCCCGCAATTTGCCTTCCATCCTATTTTCTAACCCCGTTAACCCATTCTTTACCTCTTTTATCCCATTGTCTAACCCCTCAAAATTATTGTCTAACTTCTCACCAGTACCCCTCGCTTCGTCCCTCATTACCCCCATTTGGTTTCCCATTACCCCCATTTGCTCACTCTGCAGTTTGAGGGATGCCTGCATTTGCGCCATAAATTGCTCCATGAGGGCCTGCATTTGGGCCATCCCTCCCACTTGTGCAGCGGGTGCGGCCGCCGCTGCCCCAACCTCGTGCGCAAGAGCGCCATTTTGTGCGCCTGATACCCCCTCAACCGCCTCCTCATTGCTCTCCTCCTCCCTTTCTTCCCCGAGGTCCTGGGTCGATTCTACCCCGTCTATCTCTCCCACCGGCATCCCATCGCCATGACCAGCCATGGCGCGATTTCAAAATTCGGGTTTTGTAAAACAAAACAAATTTCGGCCGCTCCAAATTTTGACCAAATTTTTTTTTTTAGATGTTTTTTAAAAAATTTGGTTCGGGCCCCGAATCTCACTCCCAGACACCAATTGTTACAGACGCGGATTAAAGATGTTATTTTACCGAGCGGTGGTGTATTACCGCGTCCGAACAGTTACTCCCCGATTAGAACCCGATCCCGCCCAAACGTTGGCCGGATCGCACCGCAGCTGCTCAATGAGGGAAAAGACTAAAACGACGCAATGCAAAGAGGAAAAGGAATAAAACGAGAAGACGTACAGACGAGTAATGGGATTTATTATTTACACAAGCAAAAAGGAGCAATCAAGGTTTATTTACAACACATAAGACGCAGGTGACACAGTGCAAATACTAGCTTGTAGTTATACAGACTTAACTTATTCCCAGGACAGAACAAACAAAGACACTGACTCACGCGGGGAATTGCAGAGTGGATTGCTGGAAAGAGGTGTGTGGCTGGAGGGGGGGGGGGGGGGGACGGCACGGAGCTGGCTGGAGCTTTATCCCGCACGGGACGTCGGGCTGGACCTCGACGGCCGCTGATGCCACCGGGCCTGTCGTGTGCGCGGGATCACGGGTCGGAGCTGCTTGGTGGAGCCGATGCGCTGGTGGGGGGGTCTGGCGTGACGGGTTCTCTCCTCCTTACGCGCTGTTGCTCTGATGACCCAGCTCTTTTTCGTCCCTCCTTGTCTCAACTCAAAGTGCATCTCTCTTGGGAACACCCCCGCCGTGGGTTATATAGGCCCCGCCCCTCAACCTTTCCGAACCTCCCCCAAACGTTCTCTCCCCGCCCTCTCAAGCCAAACCCCTTGTTCATGGTTGGTCGAGTGGGGCTGGCTCACTCCTCCCCTCTCTGACGAGGTGGGGACCCGCCTTTCTTCCCCAACCCTGCCTCGTTGTCAATGGCGGATGAAGGGAAAACCGTCCAACATGCAGTTGGCAATGCGAATTGCAATTGACGAAAAGGGGGGAATGGAAGTGTTGGGAGTGGGAATGAAGGGAATCTATCTCTTTCACTGGTGCAATGGAGTATTTCAATTAATGGGAGACACAGCCTTACTCTAAAAACACATAATAAGAGATAACTATCAAACAGAGGTATTCTATTATTTGGCTGATGTGTATGCTTGTGGACTAATTATGGGATGCCCTTTCACCTTTACACAGCTCCGGAGGTAGGGGGGCGCAGAATAAACAATAATAATAATAATCATACAGCACACAATCAAAAAAATACAGTCCTCATCTCCGCAACAATATATATATTAGGGTGTAAGGGAAAAAACCTGTTATTTTCAGGGGGAAGTAACTCCATGAAAACTATGTCTGGTTTAACACTTAATATTTAAAACATTAGAGCATATGAAGACATAATTCGTGTTTTATCTATCTATAATTCCAGTAATCTCTGTGTGTTTGTTTGTTTGTACGTTTGTACGTTTGTCTGTGACCGCTGTTTCTCGACAACCACGGGTCCGATATACTTGCAACTTGCCAGGTATATTGCTGGGGACCCGAGGATGTGCCTTTTCAAGGTTTGAAATTAATCGGACAAGTACTTACCGAGCTATGGCGATTTAGCCGTTCGCCGTTCGCTTTGGCGTTGCGAATGGACCAAACCATTGCATGTAAATAGAGGGGGGGGTTCTGTGGTCGTTGCGAATGGACCAAACCATTCATGTAAATAGAGGGGGGGGGGTTCTGTGGTCGTTACTGCCACGTGGTTTCAAAGTTTTTTTTTGTTGTTGTTGTTTGCACGCATGTTTTTTTGCACCCACGTACGGGCACGCCCTAGGATGTTTACACACACACACCCCTACACAAATTTTTTTTTTTTTTTTTTTTTGGCAAGGAACGGGCACCCACGTACGGGCACGTCCTAGCTTATATATAGTACGGGCATGCCCTAGTCTATCTATAATTCCAGTAATCTCTGTGTGTTTGTTTGTACGTTTGTACGTTTGTTTGTCTGTGACCGCTGTTTCTCGACAACCACGGGTCCGATATACTTTAAACTTGCCAGGTATATTGCTGGGGACCCGAGGATGTGCCTTTTCAAGGTTTCATATTAATCGGACAATTACTTACCGAGCTATGTCCAAAAAACGATTCAACCAATCAGAGAGCAGCGAGCTATCGCGTGTGCCGAACGTGGCGGACACACTCTGCCTCGGATGGCACATTTGAGAGCGTATTCATTTATTTTACGTTTGCAAACTATGTTGGCGCTATGTTGGCGTTAAACTATGTTTTAAAACTAATAAAAACCCCGGGGGGATTGTCACTGTACTCGCAAGCCGTTCGCCGTTCGCTTTGGCGTTGCGAATGGACCAAAACATTTCATGCACCAAACCATTTCATGTAAAGCGTTCGCCGTTCGCTTTGGCGTTGCGAATGGACCAAAACATTTCATGAACCAAACCATTTCATGTAAATAGAGGGGGGGATATAATTTTAGATATAGATATAGTACGGGCATGCCCTAGTATTTATAAATTTACATTTTGCTAATACACTTTGTTGAGGTGGTATTGAATTTTTGCATTTGTCAGCGAAGAAGGTTCTTCTTGTTTGCTGTCTTTGGGTACGCTCACCGATGATCCCCTGCCATCTGGATCATGTATTGGACCTGATCCTCGTGCTTGGTACCTCGATCACATATAGGAGCTGAGCCTCGTGCTTGGTGCCTGGATCATGTATTGGAGTTGATCCTCGTGCCTGGTACCTGGATCATGTATTGGAGCTGATCCTCGTGCCTGGTACCTGGATCATGTATTGGAGCTGATTCCCGTGCTTGGTACCTGGATCATGTATTGGAGGTGATCCTCGTGCTTGGTACCTGGATCATGTATTGGAGGTGATCCTCGTGCTTGGTATCTGGATCATGTATTGGATGTGATCCTCGTGCTTGGTTGGTACCTGGATCATGTATTGGAGCTGATCCTCGTGCTTGGTACCTGGATCATGTATTTGAGGTGATCCTCGTGCTTAGTATCTGGATCATGTATTGGAGGTGATCCTCGTGCTTGGTACCTGGATCATGTATTGGAGCTAATCCTCGTGCTTGGTACCTGGATCATGTATTGGAGGTGATCCTCGTGCTTGGTACCTGAATCATGTATTGGAGCTGATCCTCGTGCTTGGTACCGAGATCATGTATTGGAGCTAATCCTCGTGCTTGGTACCTGGATCATGTATTGGAGGTGATCCTCGTGCTTGGTACCTGGATCATGTATTGGAGCTGATCCTCGTGCTTGGTACCTGGATCATGTATTGGAGCTGATCCTCGTGCTTGGTACTTGGATCATGTATTGGAGCTAATCCTCATGCTTGGTATCTGGATCATGTATTGGAGGTGATCCTCGTGCTTGGTACCTGGATCATGTATTGGAGGTGATCCTCGTGCTTGGTATCTGGATCATGTATTGGAGGTGATCCTCGTGCTTGGTTGGTACCTGGATCATATATTGGAGCTGATCCTCGTGCTTGGTACCTGGATCATGTATTGGAGGTGATCCTCGTGCTTGGTATCTGGATCATGTATTGGAGGTGATCCCCGTGCTTGGTTGGTACCTGGATCATGTATTGGAGGTGATCCTTGTGCTTGGTATCTGGATCATGTATTGGAGCTGATCATCGTGCTTGGTTGGTACCTGGATCATGTATTGGAGCTGATCCTCGTGCTTGGTACCTGGATCATGTATTGGAGCTGATCATCGTGCTTGGTACCTGGATCATGTATTGGAGGTGATCCTCGTGCTTGGTACCTGGATCATGTATTGGAGCTAATCCTCATGCTTGGTATCTGGATCATGTATTGGAGCTAATCCTCGTGCTTGGTATCTCGATCATGTATTGGAGCTGATCCTCGTGCTTGGTACCTGGATCATGTATTGGAGCTGATCCTCGTGCTTGGTACCTGCATCATGTATTGGAGCTAATCCTCGTGCTTGGTACCTGGATCATGTATTGGAGCTGATCCTCGTGCTTGGTACCTGGATCATGTATTGGAGCTAATCCTCGTGCTTGGTACCTGGATCATGTATTGGAGCTGATCCTCGTGCTTGGTATCTGGATCATGTATTGGAGGTGATCCTCGTGCTTGGTACCTAGATCATGTATTGGAGCTGATCCTCGTGCTTGATACCGAGATCATGTATTGGAGCTGATCCTCGTGCTTGATACCTAGATCATGTATTGGAGGTGATCCTCGTGCTTGGTATCTGGATCATGTATTGGAGCTGATCCTCTTGCTTCCTTCCCAAGATTGTACCCGTCTGATGTTATCCAGGCTGCAGGAGGCATTGACAAGAACACAGTATCGATTTCAAGATGGTGGAAGATCCTCTTGGTTGTGAAGGTGAAGAAGTCTGGAAGATCTTTTGCATCAACATCTCTTGCGACGGCCAACACACCAGGGCTGGGCTTGAGGGATCTTTCCACAGAGTTCATGTTGGAGACCATCTTGAGTTTGTCAGCATCTGCAACATCGTCGGCGAAGAAAGCGAGACCGACTGTAACTTCAATTCACTGTGCGCGACCCCTAAACATTGATATATTGAACTGATTTTTGTACTGCCAGGTTTTCTCATTAAGTGCATTAAAATTGCAAACGAGCGAACGGGTGTGACAACTTCATGCTTTTGCGGCACCCTTGCATATATATATATACACGTATATATATATATATATATATATGTATATATATATATATATATATATATATATAGACATATATATATATATAGACATATATATATATATATATATATATATATATATATATATATATATTGTTGTGGATATGAGGACTGTATATTTTTTTTTGATTGTGTGCTGTATTGTTGTGATTATTGTTTATTCTGTGCCTCCTGCCTCCGGAGCTGTGTAAAGACCAAAAGGGCGTCCCATAGTCCACAAGCATACACGTCAGCCAAGTAATAGAATATGCCTGTTGATAGTTATCTCTTATTCTGTGTTTTAGCGTAAGGCTGTGTCTTCCATTAATAGAAATACTCCATTGCACCAGTGAAAGAGATAGATTCCCTTCCATTCCCCCCTTTCCGTCAATTGCAATTTGAAGCGCCTTCCGCATTTTGGTCGGTTTTTTCCCTTCATCCGCCATTGACCACGAGGCAGGGTTGGGGGAAGGAAGGCGTTTCCCCACCTCGTCAGAGAGGGGAGGAGTGAACCAGCCCCGCTCGACCAACCATGAGCCAGGGGTTTGGCTACAGAGGGCGGAGGAAGAGCGGTCGGGGAGGTTCGCAAAGGTTGAGGGGCGGGGGCCTATATAACCCAAGGCAGGGCGTGTCCAAGAGGGGAGATGCGTTTTTACAGAGGAGAGCACTGAGCAGAAGACAGAAAGGCCTGGAGTTGGACTTTGAGTTGGTCTGAGTTGGTTGGGAGTCGGTCGTCAAGTGCAGAGTGGTGAAGAGTCAGTCAGTAGAGGTGGTGGTCAAGTGGTTGCGTTGGTTGCGGTGAGGAGTCGGTGGTAAAGAGTGAGGGACCAAGAAAGAGAGAGAAAGAGTCCTGAAGCAAGAGAGGAAGTTGTTGGACTGGGTGGGACTAAGGAAGGAGAGAGAACCCGTCACACCAATCCCCCAAGCTCCGCGTTGGCTCCACCAAGCGTTCAGCTCCACCAAGCTCCGCGTTGGCTCCACCAAGCGTTCAGCTCCACCAAGCTCCGCGTTGGCTCCACCAAGCGTTCAGCTCCCCCAAGCTCCGCGTTGGCTCCACCAAGCGTTCAGCTCCACCAAGCTCCGCGTTGGCTCCACCAAGCGTTCACCTCCAGCCATCCACCTCCTGCAATTCCCCGTGTGAGTCGTCTTTTGTTTGTTCTGTCCTGGGTTAATTAAGTCTGTATAAGCTAATATTTTCCCTGTGTCACCTGCGTCTTATGTGCTTGTAAATAAACGTGACTGCTTTCTTTTTGCTTGTGTGTAAATAGTCAATAAATTCAGTCGTATTTCCAAACCTTTCTTTGCCTTCGTTTTCCTCTTTGCATTGCGTTGTTTTCGTCTTTTCCCTCACTAGGGCATTGCCCGTACGTGGGTGCCCGTTCCTTGCCCAAAAAAAAAAAAAACGCTACCCGTACGCTCTACCCCGCCCGTACGCCCGTAAACAAAAAATAACAACGCTCTTCGCTTCCGCCCTTCGCTCTGACTGAATTGGGAGAAATAATGCGCATAAGAAATCGAATTACGTACCGTAATGGCGGTCAGCTCGTAACGCGCACACTGTCCGGAAGTTCGCATATCGCATATCTATCTATCTATCTATTAATGCCCATTTATTCAATTATCGCCAACGTATTTTGGCTTTTTGCAATTTAATCGCAAGGAAAAGTAGAAAGAGAAGAGGGAAAAAAAGAAAAGCCTTGCCTTGCTGCAAACAGCTGCTGCAAACAACAACAACATGGAAGGCTGCACTGTCCGGAAGTTGGCATATCGCAGTTACGATTATTTTAGTGTTAATGGCCAATTATTCAATTAGCGCCAACGTATTTTGGCTGTTTGCAATTTAATCGCAAGGAAAAGTAGAAAGAGAAGAGGGAAAAAAAGAAAAGCCTTGCATTAACGCATTAACGCTTGCATTGCATTAACGGTTCGGCACACGTGATAGCTCGCTGCTCTCTGATTGGTTGAAGCGTTTTTTGGACATAGCTCGGTAGGTACTTGTCCGATTAATTACAAACCTTGAAAAGGCACATCCTCGGGTCCCCAGCAATATACCTGGCAAGTTTCAAGTATATCGGACCCGTGGTTGTCGAGAAACAGCGGTCACAGACACACAGACACACAGACAGACACACAGAGATTGCTGGAATTATAGATAGATTGAGCAGCTGGGGTGCGATACGGCCAAAGTCTGGGTGAATCGGGTGAGTTTTGTTAGGTCGCGGTCTTACACCACCGCTCGGTCTATAACATCTAACCGCGATCTATAAAAATTGGTTGTCAGGAGTTGGATTCGAACCTGGGACTAAATTTATTTAGCCCAAATTTTGGAACACCAATTGTACTATTAGAATAACAATTGGTGTCTGGGAGTGAGATTCGAGGCCCGACCAAATTTTTTTTTAAAAAAAACGAATAGAGGGAAAAAAAAAAAATTTGGTCAAAATTTGGAGCGGCCGAAATTTGTTTTGTTTTATAAAACCCGAATTTTGAAATCGCGCCATGGCTGTTCAAGGCGACGGGATGCCGGTGGGAGAGATAGACGGGTTAGGGGTAACCCAGGACCTCGGGGAAATGTATGTGGAGAAAATGGTGGAGGAGAGTAAAGAAGGTGTGGTTGAGGAGGTAGCAGGTGCACTAAATGGCGCTCTCGCGCACGTGGTTACAGCGGCACCAAATTTTGCCGCGCCCTTTGTACCAACGGTGGAAGACATGCAATTATTTATGGCTGAAATGGAGGCCCTTTTGAACCGGAACAGGGAGCGATGGTTAAACCAAATTGAAGCAATAACCAACAGAATGGATGACCGCATGCAAAAATGTGGGGAGACCATGGATCGCATGGTGGGCGAAAGGGTCCCAGGGGTGCACGAGGAGGTAACGCGAGTCGAAAAGCGCTGGTTGAGCGAAGCGGAGGAAAGCACGGGTACAATGACGGGGGTAGAAATCGCGACACGGGGTTTGGAAAAGCCGGCGACCGATGAGGTAGAGGAGGGTGTTTTATTAAAGCCAACGGTCGTCGAGGTGAACAAAGAAATTATGGGTATAGTTGAAATTGGAGAGACCGGGGACTTAAAGTTAAAAGAGCAACAATCGGAGGAAGGAATGGAAATTGCTCAAAGTCTAAATGCACATCCTGATGCTGTACTCGCTAATCCAAATGGAAGTTTGCAGGTTTTGGTGCAGGGAGGAAGAAGAACCCCGAAGGTGAGACGTGCTGTGTATTGTGCGGGGAGATTTTGTAAGAGGATGTTTAGCGACAAAAGAATTTTCGCGCGCTTGGGATCGAGGAAGCACCCGGGCGTTGGTGAAGGGTCCCGAGTGAGTGGAAATGGCACGCGTGGGAGGAAAAAGTGTGCGTCGGCGAGTGGGTGTGTTATAAAGTGTGGGAGTGAAACCGAGTGCGAGCGAGAATGCACGTCGGTGTGTACGGGGTGTGACACAGGGAGTGAGAGCAATGCGGAGTGCACGCCCATGGTGAGTGTTACGGAGGACGTAACGGAGGAGAGGTGTGGACCGAAGTGTGCGCAAGAGGTGTGGTGTGTAACAGAGAGAGCGTTGGTGGAATGTACGGACGGCGTTGGAACGCCAGGTTTTGTGAGGGTGAAAGGGGTAGCGTATGCTTGTAAGCATGCAAGTGAAGCATCGATGGTGACCGGTTTAGTGGTTAGAGCGACGGATAGCCGATGCGAGCACTCGGTGCGAGGGGGGGTGCTTTGTTGGGTGCGAGGCCCGGCGCGGGTCGATGCTGCGTCGCTTCTCTTCGAAGCGTCGTTGCCGATTCGGGCTTGGCCCCGCCCCGCACGGTCGAGTCCGGGCTTTGTCGGGCGAGGCGACCGGTCCGGTTCAAGGGCGAGTGGGAGGAGGCGGAACGGTGCCCCCTCGTGGGGACGGGGTTCCGACCGGGGGAGATGGAGCCATCGGGCCCGGGACCGCAAGGTGCCGCGCCGAGATGGTGCGTGGAATCTCGGTCCAACCAAACCACCTCCCTTGAACCGAAAGCCGGACGGATTCAACCTGCAGGCAACCAAACCACCCGAATTCATTGCTCGGCTTTACGAAGCCGAGTTTAATGATGTCATGACGCACCGAGGCTAGGATATAGCGGACTGTGATGATGGTGATCGTGATAGTGATAGTGTTTTGGACCCAAAATTAGAGAAAAACAAAATTTGATGATTGGCAAAGGATTGGCAGTAATGATTGGCAGATGATGAGTAGTGATTGGCAAATTTTTGATTGGTTGGAATTTAGGTGTACAAAATTGATAGTGAGAGACCCCCGATGTGGTGGGATGGCAAATCCACCATCCCTCACAGACGTGGGGGCAAAGGAGCTATAGTTTATGGGGTGTATGGCAGTGAAAACTAGCCCGGGTGGGTTAGGTTATATGGATAGGGCCCTAGAAGATGACATTAGGTAACATTAAGTTTAGTTAGTGACTGATACCTGTAGTGGGGACGCAGGTAGATTAGTGTGGATGATAATGACGAGGGAGCGCAATAGTTTAAAGGGACGACTGGGAAGCGCGAGTTTCAGAGGGGAGTAGTTAGCTGAGATGATGCCGTGTGTGTGAGGATTGAACAGGTATGATTGAACAGGTGTGATTGCACAGGTGTGCAACTGAACAGGTGTGTGGAGCAGTGTATGGGTGAGTGATTGTGTGTTGTGTTGACCAACTGGTCCAGGAAGAGGAGGAGGGTGCAGGTGGCACCAGGTATGATTGCACAGGTGTGCAACGACAGGTGAATGAAGAACAGGTGTATGTGGCTGTGTGGAATAAATGGTAGTGTGGAATATCTGGAGTATTGGAATGGATGGTCGTGGAGTGAGAATGGTGGAAATTGTGGAGTGGAGTAGATGGTGCGAAGGTGTGAATGGGGGAAGAGTGGACCCCCATCACGGATACCCGGGGCGGGTAGTGTAAGTGTTAGGTAGAGGGTACAGGTAAATTGTGGTTGGATATTGGCATCTGTGGTGCGGGTGACAGAATGGTATGTGGATGGGTGCGTTGGTGTTGTGGAAATGGCTGGGCGTGTAGCCTGTTAGTGTGTGTAGTTGGTTTGGGCGCTCCACCACTGTGAGGATGTCGGCCAGGTGAGGCCGCAGGTGGGCTCTGGGAGCCGGTAGTAGTTGTTGTGGATGGGGCCCGAGGATCCGGAGGACGGACCCGGGTAGCCCAGTGCCAGAGGGCACCGAGTGGGGTGACAGAGCCAGGAGGGGCCTGCCCCAGTTAGATAGGTTAGGGTGAGGAGCTAGGTAAGCTCGGGTGGCAACTGCAGTGGTGGAGGTGTGCAGGTGGGTAGACCCACTGGGAGAGGTACACGCCTCAGCCCAGAAATTGTGCGAGGGCACCGGGAGATGAATCGGGGGAGTGAGACCCCAAATTGAAAAGCACCACAGTTTGGCCAATGGGAATTGGTTTTTAGAACCCATAGTGTAAGAGGGCCAATGGTTTGGCCGGAGAAAGACCCCGGGTAGTGTAAAGTGTGTTAAAGTCATTTAGAAAATAGTTAGGATGAAGGATCTCCTCGCACCATCTGCATCCACTCACCTGGGGTGACAGGTACTCCGCACCATGCCATGTTTTGATTATTTTTTATGATGCAAATGTTTGGATTGTGAGACGCATCATGACGTGGGTGTGACATTGTGCGTAATTCCATCTCTCCCTCCTTATGAGGATTGATGATGAATTGGTGATGGCAAATTTTGAAGTAGAGGGATTGTGGAGACGAATTTGGTATAGGGGAAATATGGGGAAGACGTGACAGTAGTGACGAATTGGTAATGTGTAGATTTTGTACATATGGGGTAAGGGTAAGGGCAAGGGTAGGCTAGGTGACAGGGGGGTGACGTACGGTTGGGACGAGCTTTCTCACTTCGCCCTCCGTACGCAATTCGCCTTGCATTGCCTTATTGACGTGTACCCTTGTGACCTTACCCCTCGCTCAATTGTCTTTCCCCTTTTGTCTCCCACATGACCTGTGCGCCGTTGGGCGCCGAGGGGAGCGTGCGTGGGTCGGCCATTGTGCGCCCGAAATTCCCAGAACCAGCTGTCTGCATCGATGCACCACATTATGGACCACATGTCTGTGGCCGAGCACCACTTATGGACCCCATGGGTTGGGGGCATGGCCCCTCTGCTGGAACCGGCCATGAGGGCCCGAAATCTTGCTGGCGGACCTTGGCCACAGGGCACCGATGCCCCACAGGTGAACCACACTAGTCGGCCCTGTGGGCCATAAATAAAATCAAATAAAAAAGGGACACATTGGGCACACTTTATTGAAAATAGGCCACCAGTAAGCAAAGCAAAATGGAAATGACAACATCTGGAAGACAAATAATAATCACCAGCAGAGGGAGCCGAAGAGCAAGAGACCACCTGCAGGGTTAGGGGTTGTTGGTTTATTTTTATGGAACACTGATGAACTATGGTGACTGCACCGATTGGTGCTTGGGTGCGTTTTTGGGTGCTTTTAATGGTGCGTCGATGCAGAGCAGACTGTCCCCCCCCAGAAAGAACAATTACAGGTCCTGGGTTAGTTTTGTAAATAAAAATAGCGTCAGTGTAAATAATGCTCCCCACCGTCAGTGTTTAGTTTGAAGACCATTCCGCAATTCGGTTAACTGTGGGCGTAAGTCTGTTAGGCAGGGTGCAATGGAGCAGCGGGACACATTTATTTATGTTTTAAAACTGTCGCACTCAGGGTCAGGTTAAAAATAGAGGGAACTACACCTACGTGTCACACTAAATAAAAGTTGTAGGCTCGGGACGTGCCTAAGAGGAGGAGGGTGCAGTGTTGTGGATATGAGGACTGTATATTTTTTTTTGATTGTGTGCTGTATTGTTGTGATTATTGTTTATTCTGTGCCTCCTGCCTCCGGAGCTGTGTAAAGACCAAAAGGGCGTCCCATAGTCCACAAGCATACACGTCAGCCAAGTAATAGAATATGCCTGTTGATAGTTATCTCTTATTCTGTGTTTTAGCGTAAGGCTGTGTCTTCCATTAATAGAAATACTCCATTGCACCAGTGAAAGAGATAGATTCCCTTCCATTCCCCCCTTTCCGTCAATTGCAATTTGAAGCGCCTTCCGCATTTTGGTCGGTTTTTTCCCTTCATCCGCCATTGACCACGAGGCAGGGTTGGGGGAAGGAAGGCGTTTCCCCACCTCGTCAGAGAGGGGAGGAGTGAACCAGCCCCGCTCGACCAACCATGAGCCAGGGGTTTGGCTACAGAGGGCGGAGGAAGAGCGGTCGGGGAGGTTCGCAAAGGTTGAGGGGCGGGGGCCTATATAACCCAAGGCAGGGCGTGTCCAAGAGGGGAGATGCGTTTTTACAGAGGAGAGCACTGAGCAGAAGACAGAAAGGCCTGGAGTTGGACTTTGAGTTGGTCTGAGTTGGTTGGGAGTCAGTCGTCAAGTGCAGAGTGGTGAAGAGTCAGTCAGTAGAGGTGGTGGTCAAGTGGTTGCGTTGGTTGCGGTGAGGAGTCGGTGGTAAAGAGTGAGGGACCAAGAAAGAGAGAGAAAGAGTCCTGAAGCAAGAGAGGAAGTTGTTGGACTGGGTGGGACTAAGGAAGGAGAGAGAACCCGTCACACCAATCCCCCAAGCTCCGCGTTGGCTCCACCAAGCGTTCAGCTCCACCAAGCTCCGCGTTGGCTCCACCAAGCGTTCAGCTCCACCAAGCTCCGCGTTGGCTCCACCAAGCGTTCAGCTCCCCCAAGCTCCGCGTTGGCTCCACCAAGCGTTCAGCTCCCCCAAGCTCCGCGTTGGCTCCACCAAGCGTTCAGCTCCACCAAGCTCCGCGTTGGCTCCACCAAGCGTTCACCTCCAGCCATCCACCTCCTGCAATTCCCCGTGTGAGTCGTCTTTTGTTTGTTCTGTCCTGGGTTAATTAAGTCTGTATAAGCTAATATTTTCCCTGTGTCACCTGCGTCTTATGTGCTTGTAAATAAACGTGACTGCTTTCTTTTTGCTTGTGTGTAAATAGTCAATAAATTCAGTCGTATTTCCAAACCTTTCTTTGCCTTCGTTTTCCTCTTTGCATTGCGTCGTTTTCGTCTTTTCCCTCATTGAGCAGCTGGGGTGCGATACGGCCAAAGTCTGGGTGAATCGGGTGAGTTTTGTTAGGTCGCGGTCTTACACCACCGCTCGGTCTATAACATCTAACCGCGATCTATAACAATATATATATATATATATAGACATATATATATATATATATACGAGACATATATATATATATATATGTTACAGACACGACTTTGATGTTAAAGTGGGCCGAGCGGAATGGCCGTCGTGTCCGCACAAATTACCCGATTGTACTCGAACGTTGACGGAGCCGCGCTACGCTGGATCAATAAGGAAAAAGAAGACACACGGCTGGATTATAATGACAGACACCAATGTTTCGATTCTCAATTATATTCGTACGGAAAAGGTTAGATTACAGGGGCTAGAGGTAAAGCACAGAAAAGATGGGCACTTAGACGCAGGCTTATCTTATCCCCGACAGACCACAGGTAAACGGGACAACGGCTGACTCACACGGGGGTTGATGGCAAGGCAAGGAAAGGTAGCGATGGCTCCAGGTGCACCTGGGCTCGGGGCAGGATCAACACGGTTCGGTCCAGAGATGCGGGGAGGTCTCGTCGCAGCGCTCAGAGGTGACGTTCTTTCTCAGGCGGGTCTTTCTCAGGCCTCTCCAAACTCAGGCGCATCTGTTTCAGCGCTCGCAGGTCCTTCTTTCTCCAGCTGGGGGCGCATCTCTCTTCACGTCCGCTAAGTCGCCACGTATATCCGGCGGGGAGTGACACGCCCTCGGCTCGTTAGCTCCGCCCCAGATGGAATCGGTCCGCCCTTCTGATTGGGTGCGGGGGGGTTACCAGGCTCCGCCCTTGACGAGGAGCTGACAGCCAGCCCCTCTGGTAACCCCGTGGAGCGCCGAGCCGGTGTGAGGACGCATCCTCCCCCCGCGCCGCCCCCATCTCCTCTGTTGTTGTAGTTATAGTTGTGGAAGAAGATGGAAGGAGGTATGGGAAAGGTCCTAAACTCACTACTGATGCCATATAATCACATTCTGGTGCAACGAAGAGTCAGAATTAATGGAAACGAGTCCTTAACTGACATAGATTAAGAATAACTAGGAAGACGTCCTATAGTTGTCTACGTGTGTTGCGGTGGGGCCTGGGCACGACATTTAATGGGGGAAAAAGGGGAAGGTCGGCTCTACTGATTGTTGTTTACAGACAATGGGACTAGGGAATGGGGGATTGGGGATAGTTGGGGAGTATTGGGGAAATAGGGGAATATTTACAAGCGGATATGGAGGCCAAATTCCATATTCGCAACAATATATATATTGAAGGAGCTGGGGCTCCCACGTCGATCAGAAGAATGGACGCGACAAAAAGCTGGAATTCATCTGAGTTGCTTTATTGAAATCAAACACTCAGGCACTCTGGAAAACCGTTTATCTCTCAGCAATATATATCTATTCCGCCAGGGGGTTTGCCCAGGCCCGGCGCCAGGGGGCGTGGCCCAGCGTCCTGGCTGCGGCCTGGCAAGTTGAGGGCGAGCCTGCCCGGGCATGCCCGGGCGTCCCGACCGAGGCCTGGCAAGTTGAGCGCGGGCCTGCCCGGGCGTCCTGGACGAGCCCGGCATGGTGATCGCTCCGCGTCCTTGATAGGTGCAAGGCGATTGTGAAAACTCAGCGGCAGCCGCTACACACGTCCCCCCAGAATCGACTTGCACCGGCAGGGTCAATTTGAGGGGGGTCCTGACGACCCGGCCGAAGCGACCCCTGGCGGGTCGTGGGAGGGGGTCCGGTGAGGTGGTGGGCGGTCGAGTGGGGGGCACCATGGACGGGGGGCGGCCTCGCCGCGGCGGAAGGGCCACCCGTGGTGGGTGGTCGACGTCCACGTGTGCCGGCTTGAGGCGGTCCACAGCAATCCGGTCCGACCTGCCGCCGATGTCGATGACGAACGACTTGTCGTCCCGTCGCAGCACCCGGAAGGGCCCGTCGTACGGCGGCTGGAGTGGCCACCGATGTGCGTCGTGACGCACAAAAACATACTCCGCTGTGCGGAGTGCTGGGGGGACGTAGGACTGGGGGTCACCGTGGCGGGATGTTGGCACGGGGGCAAACCGTCGGGCGGCCTCCTGGAGGTCCGAGCGCTGGTGAGCTGCGGACCAGGGACTGGTAGCGTCGGGCACAAATTCGCCCGGGACGCGTAGCACCTGGCCATAGACAAGCTCGGCGGTGGATGCCTGGAGGTCTTCCTTGGGGGCCGTGCGAAGGCCCAAAAGGACCCACGGCAGCCGGTCGGCCCACCCGACGTCTTGAAGGCCGGCCATGAGCGCGGCCTTCATGGAGCGGTGGAATCGCTCGCACAACCCGTTTGCTTGGGGGTGGTAGGCCGTAGTACGGTGGAGCTTGACCCCCAGGTTGCGGGCGACCGCGCCCCACAGCTCGGAGGTGAACTGTGGACCGCGGTCTGACGAGATGTCCGCCGGTGCGCCGAAGCGGGCGACCCAGGTGGCGATGAAAGCCTGCGCCACGTCGGCGGTGGTGGTGGAGACGAGGGGCACGGCCTCCGGCCACCTGGTGGTCCTGTCCACCATGGTGAGCAGGTGTGTGAACCCCCGTGACGGGGGGAGGGGGCCCACCAGATCCACGTTGACGTGGTCGAAACGTCGTTCGGGCACGGTGAAAGGTGCCAGCGGGGCCTGGGTGTGTCGGTGGACCTTGGCCCGTTGGCAGGCCGTGCAGGCGCTGGTCCAATCGCGGACGTCCCGACGAAGGCCGTGCCAGACGAAACGCGCCGACACCAGCTTCTGGGAAGCTTTCCGGCCCGGGTGGGAAAGGCCGTGGAGGGAGGCGAAGATGCGGCGTTGCCAGGCGACGGGCACGATGGGGCGAGGCTGGCCTTGGGAGACGTCGCAGAGCAGGACAGTGTCCGCGCAGGGGATGTCGGCCAGGCGGAGGCCCGTGTCCGCCGCCCGGAGGGCTTGCACCGTGGTGTCGGTGGCTTGGTCCGCCGCCATAAGCGCAAAATCCACGCCCAGGTGGACCGCGTTCGCGCTGGCCCGGGAAAGACAGTCGGCCACGGCGTTGTTTTTGCCGGCGACGTGCCGGATGTCCGTGGTAAACTCCGACACGGCGGAGAGGTGGCGCTGTTGGCGGGCCGACCATGGCTCCGTGACCTTGGCCATGGCGTAAACCAACGGCTTGTGGTCGACGAACGCCGTGAAAGGACGGCCCTCCAGGAGGTGGCGGAAATGGCGGACGGCCAGGTGTAGACCGAGGAGCTCCCGGTCAAACGTGCTGTATTTGAGCTCGTTCGGCCGGAGCTGCCGGCTGAAAAAAGCGAGTGGCTGCCAAACCCCGTTCACCCATTGCTCATGTACGGCGCCCACCGCGTAGTCGGAGGCATCCGTGGTGAGGGCGATGGGAGCGTTGAGCACCGGGTGAGCGAGCAGTGTTGCGTCGGCGAGGGCCCGCTTTGAGCCTTGGAAGGCCGCGTCCATTGCTGCGGACCAGGCGATGTCGTGCTTGGCCGGCTTGCCCCGGAGGGCTTCGTAGAGGGGCCGCATGAGCTGAGCAGCGCGGGGCACGAAGCGGTGATAAAAATTCACCATTCCCAGGAATTCCTGCAGGGCCTTTATGGTGCGGGGACGCGGGAACGTGGTGATGGCCTCGACCTTGGTTGGCAGCGGCACGGCCCCGTTCTTGGTGATGTGATGGCCCAAAAAATCAACGGCCGTCGTGCCGAAGTGGCATTTGGCCGGGTTGACGATGAGGCCGTGCTCGCGAGGCGCTCGAACAGTGTTCGGAGGTGGAGGAGGTGCTCGGCCCGGGACGTGCTGGCGACGAGGATGTCGTCCAGGTAAACGAAAAGGAATGGCAGGTCACGCAGCACGCCGTCCATCAAGCGCTGGAACGCCTGAGCCGCGTTCTTGAGACCAAACGGCATCCGCAAGAATTCGAATAAGCCGAACGGCGTGATGACTGCCGTTTTAGGGACGTCAGCCGCCCTGACAGGTACCTGGTGATATCCCCGTATGAGGTCAATTTTTGAAAAAATGACCCGTCCCGCCAGACGGGCGGAGAAGTCTTGGATATGCGGGATCGGGTACCTGTCGGGGGTGGTAGCGTCATTCAGACGGCGGTAGTCGCCACACGGGCGCCATCCACCCCCCGGCTTTGGCACGATGTGCAGTGGCGAGGCCCACGCGCTATCGGAGCGCCGCACGATGCCGAGGTGCTCCAACGCGTCGAATTCAGCCTTCGCTACGGCGAGCTTGGCTGGGTCGAGGCGGCGGGCCCTGGCGTAGACCGGCGGGCCCGTGGTTGGTATGTGGTGCTCGATCCCATGCCGTACTGCGACGGCCGAAAACGTCGGCCGCGTGAGGGCCGGGAACTCCGTGAGCAGGCGAGCAAACTCGTTCGCCGCCGGGACGGTGCATGCCAGCTCGGTCGGCGCGGAGCTGCTCAATGTGCATACCAGGGAGCTGAAGGTTTCAGCGTTGATTAAACGACGCCGTTGGACGTCCACCAGCAGTCCGTGTGCGCAGAGGAAGTCGGCGCCTAGCAGAGCCACGGGCACGTTGGCGGTTACAAACGTCCAAGCAAAGCGTTGGCCGCCGAAGCAGAGGGTGACGTTGCGCGGGCCAAAGGTGCGGATAGTCGATCCGTTGGCCGCAACTAAGGAGGGGCCGCAAACCGCGGATTGCCTGTCCTGGTCAGAGGCGGGTATGACGCTCAGTTGGGCGCCGGTGTCGCACAGGAAGCGCCGTCCGGACGCTGTATCCGTGATGAACAGTAAGTTGCCCGTGTGGCCGGCGCTCATGGCTGGTAATGAACGCCGGCCCGGCCGTTTCCCGGCCTGCCGAAGGTGCACGGGGGTCGGCATGTCCGGGCCTTCTGTCCGAACCTGGCATGATAGTAACACCACACTTGGTCAGGTGGAGGCCTCGGTCGTCGTGCCGGAGGTGGTCGGCTCGGTAGAGCGGCCGCCAATGGCGTCGGCAGTTCGGCCGTCGACCGTGCCGGGTGCTCGGGCGCCCTGGGTGTTGCGTCGGACGGCGGTGGGTCCCATGTCGCCGCTACGATGCGCTGTCCTGCGGCGGAGATCTTGTCGGCTTCTCTGGCAAGGGCCCGGGGATCTGTGATCGTCGTGCTTGCCAGGGCGAGGCGTACCGGGTTAGGCAGCTGACGGAAGAACAGCTCCCGGAACAGGAATGCCGGAGAGTGCTCGCCGAGCAGTGAAAGCATGTAGTCCATGCGCTCGGAAGGGCGCGTGTCGCCGAGCTCAGGCAGATCGAGCAGGCGCCGTGCGCGTTCCGCCGATGGGAGGGCGAAAGCATCGAGGAGCAGCTTCTTAATCGCGCCGTATTTGTCAGCGGCTGGCGGGCTTTCGAGGAGGCTCAGGGCGCGGGCCGCAGTAACCGACCCGAGCGCAGCTACCACATGGTGGAAGCGGGTGTCGTCGGCCGTTATGCTTCGCAGGGCGAACAGGGACTCCGCCTGTGCGAACCAAACCGCCGCGTGAGCCTCCCAGAAGGTCGGCAGTTTAAGGGCGACTGCCGTGTCCATGTCGATAGGTCACCAATGAAGGAGCTGGGGCTCCCACGTCGATCAGAAGAATGGACGCGACAAAAAGCTGGAATTCATCTGAGTTGCTTTATTGAAATCAAACACTCAGGCACTCTGGAAAACCGTTTATCTCTCAGCAATATATATCTATTCCGCCAGGGGGTTTGCCCAGGCCCGGCGCCAGGGGGCGTGGCCCAGCGTCCTGGCTGCGGCCTGGCAAGTTGAGGGCGAGCCTGCCCGGGCATGCCCGGGCATGCCCGGGCGTCCCGACCGAGGCCTGGCAAGTTGAGCGCGGGCCTGCCCGGGCGTCCTGGACGAGCCCGGCATGGTGATCGCTCCGCGTCCTTGATAGGTGCAAGGCGATTGTGAAAACTCAGCGGCAGCCGCTACAATATAGACATATATATATATATATATATACATATATATATATATATATATATATATATATATATATATATATATATATATATATATATATATATATGTCTATATATGTCTATATGTATATACAGGGGCTCCCTGCTATGCTATAAGTCTCCCCGCTATCAGTTGTTTCGCATACAAGTCCATAATTTACTTAGCAACATTTTCATTATACATCCAACAATTCCCCGCACTAACGTCCATTTGACGGAAGACCAGTTACGAAGCATCACACCCCACAATGCTTTGTGCACCAGCATGTCAGAGTTCCACCCCACAATTCACTGCATCATCTCCCTCTCAGACTCTTCTATCTCACGCTGTGCATTGATGGACTAATGCCTCCGTGTACTGTACAGTTTTAGGACTCGTGGACGGCGAGAGAACGAGGCCATTTGGTTGAGTTCAAAGCTTGTGTATTCGTACAGAACCCAGCACACGCTGTAAAGCCCGTTTATCGGGTAACAATATATATATGCAATCAAACACGGCGAGAGTGGGCGTGCCCGGGCGGCCTGGGCGAGCCCGGGAAAGGCAAGTCTGGACATGCCCGGGAAAGGCGAGACTGAGCGCCTCCGGGCGGTCTGGGCGAGCCCGGGAAAGGCAAGTCTGGACATGCCCGGGAAAGGCGAGACTGGGCGTCTCCGGGCGGTCTGGGCGAGCCCGGGAAAGGCGAGTCTGGACATGCCCGGGAAAGGCGAGACTGAGCGCCTCCGGGCGGTCTGGGCGAGCCCGGGAAAGGCAAGTCTGGACATGCCCGGGAAAGGCGAGACTGGGCGTCTCCGGGTGGTCTGGGCGAGCCCGGGAAAGGCGAGTCTGGACATGCCCGGGAAAGGCGAGACTGAGCGTCTCCGGGCGGTCTGGGCGAGCCCGGTACAGTGATCGCTCCCTGGTTGCGTCTTCGGCAGGTGTAAGGCGATTGTGTATGCTCAGCGGCAACCGCTACACAGTACTGTATTTCCATCTTTGTGTACTTTACCACAGTAATCATTGAACAATGAATGGTAAACGAAGTGGTTGTGGGAGCTGTGCTCGCATGATAAAGCCAGACAAAATGGACGACACAGGAACGAAGTTTCACCGAGCTATTTATTTAGCTCAAAACCAAAGAACTCAAAAGCACACTCAATCCGCCCCTCGAACGGGCGGCAATTTATATCGCAAACTGAACACACAAAACAAAAGCCACGCCTCTCAGGCGGGGCGTGGTATGCAAAATAGGTAAGTCACGCCTCCCGACGGGGCGTGGTATGCAAGGCAAGTGTTCGCCCGAGAAGGGCAAGTCTGGACACGCCCGGGCGAGTCCGGACACGTGACCGCTCGCCGGTTGCGTCATCGGCCGGTGCACGGTAATTGTGTCATGCTTCCGGTAACCGCTACATGGTAAAGAAAAGAGTGAACCAAAATGGAAGCAGCAACCTGGAAGTGCAACTTTGGATGTCAAATTAGACACAGTGAATTGAAATAGGAATGATGAACGACCAGCCAATATCGCTCGCTATGTTGGTTTGCTGCTGATGACTGTTCGAACTATTTTAAATAACGCCAACGAGAGCCGAGCATATGTACAGCACAGCGTGATGCGTGAACACGCAAGACGTGCCTTTCAGGAAACGCGGCTCATGCTGTAGTCACGGCTAAAGTGGGCGTTATGGCCGTAGTAGGCGTGGCGACCACGGAAGTTCATTGTGAGGTCCCATTTAGGTTTCTCGACACAGTGTGTGTGCTGGCACGAAGGCTGGAGCCTGGATCTGTGGGGGAAACCACGTGGCCTAGTGGGAAGGATAATTTAGCATACCGGTATATAGTCAAAAAAACATGGACAGCCTCACTTTTGTCCTTCGGAATCCTCTGGTAAAGTTTGTCGAAGATAGCTTAAAGCGTTCGCGAGTTATCACACTCACAGATAAACAAACAAACGAGACAGACCAAAACAAACAAATGAGACAAACCGACAGGGGTGAAAACAGACAGGGGTGAAAACATCACCTTCATCCACCTTCGGTGGCGGAGGTAATAAATAAGGATCCCGTGGGGGTAGAGAGAGCAAGAAGCACATATCGCAAGTCCTCTAAACTATACAAGTATAAAACGCCCACAATATCTCGGCAGCTTATCGCTCTACCTCAACCTTTCACACCACGAATAGTTAGACAGGGAGAAGGAGGAGGCAAAGAAAGAGAACCTTTCCCCACTACGAGAGTCTGGTGCGGGAATGTGGGAGTAAAAATGGCTGGCTCTGTGGTGAGAATGCAAGGGAGAGAGAGATGATTGGTGGACCACGTCCTGGCCTTGTAGATCCGTTCTGGGCACACCCGTGTGCAGCTCTTGTGGAGTCCCCATCATGAAGCTCGCCTAGGCTTCGATAACCTCCCTGCTCTCTGCTTGAGCCACTGCACTAACTCATCTTCTACCCACCACGCTTGAGTTGTTGTGACTGAGCTTGAGCTACTTTACATACTGCTTTAAGCTGTCCCACTTCTCCGCTCTCATTCACCCCACGACCGCATGCTCATTGGCCCTCTTCACGGGCTGCTCGAGGTTGGGAAGCGCCCAATGTTGCCGGAAGCTTGAGTTGATTCTTACACCGGCGAGCCGCAGCGAAGCACATCAGGTCGTCTTCAGAGGGGATCCACTCAGTTTGCAGAGCTGGCTTGGTGGCACTTCATTATAGTGAAAACAGATAGACATATTACAAGGAAATTATTTAATGGATTAATGGTGCAAGGGGGTATCAATGGGTTAGACACATACAGAAGGGGAGGGGCCATCATCTTATGATCTCCTAAAACAAAGTTTGACACGTGATGTATTGTTTGACAGATGACGA
This sequence comes from Myxine glutinosa, assembly GCF_964187855.1. Lineage (NCBI taxonomy): Eukaryota > Metazoa > Chordata > Myxini > Myxiniformes > Myxinidae > Myxine > Myxine glutinosa. The sequence continues at coordinate 30,682,858 of NC_136272.1, forward strand.
ATGCTCATGCTAGACATTTATTAATCACACTAGTGGGGTCACACGTGGGAATCCCACGGGCATGGACGTGTGTGACATTTCGACATATTGAGTTAGATGCTGAACCTGCACATGCAGTTTCACAAAATGGTTACTGCCAATTTATCAGATGCACAAATGTTGTCATCAACACAATGTGTTTACTTCTGATAACATGTGAATGCATGTGCGTGCACACACACACACACACACACACACACACACACACACACACACACACACACACACACACACGTACACATGTACACCCACACACATACACACATATACACACACACACACATGCACAAGTACACCCACACACATATATACACACACATACATACATACACACACACGTATACATGTAAACCCACACACATACACACATATACACATACACACACCAACACATCTCGTTTTTTCATTTCTGTTCCTCACAATTCTGTCTTTCTCTTAATCTCAGACACACACACATCCACACACACACACACACACACACATACACATACATACACATACATCCACACACACACACACACACACACACACACACATATATATATATATATATATATATATATATATATATATACGTATATATATATATATATATATATATATATATATATATATATATATATATATATATATATATATATATTGTTGTGGTTGTGGTTGTGAGAATAAAGGTAACCCCCCCTTTTAGTTAGTTGCACCACAACATGTAGCCTCGCTTAGTTTAGTTATTTCCTATTAAATGTAAGCATAGTCTCCTTTCCTGTGTTAGTATGCGTTGAGCAGGCCAGTAAGTGTAGGCCTCAATTGGGCTAGAATGACATGTGCTCGGGCATGGAACAAGTCTGGAAGGCCCGAGGGAGGAGCTGCAGGGGAGTGGCCGGTAAGCGGCAGGCAGCCGATGAACGGTCAAGGGGAGTGGCTGACAACGGCAGCCGGGGGAGGAGTTTGGAACATTCGGGTAAGACTCTGGGGAGGGGCTATAAGACCCTGCCCCGGGCCCCCAAACTCTCTCTCTGCCCCCAGCTCTCTCTGTGAACGGTCTCTCTTGCTCGCTGCCCCCGAACGATCTCCTCCGTGCTAAGCTCCCTCGGTCGTAGAGAGGTGTGTCGAAAGAGGAAGCACGAACTCTCCCTGTGCCCTGCGCTCTGCGGCTTGTTAATAGCGCTTGCGAGGACGATCCCTCCTGGGGCCACAGACGCACGATCTCCCTGCCTGAGCTCCCTGCACACGTGCCACGAACACGTTGAGGGACACGCCCGGCGAGCTGACCGGAGCGAACGATGCCAAGGCCGTGTTTGGAGCGTGTACTTTTCCTTCCTTTTCCCCGCGTGAGTGAGTGGGCCCTTGTCCGGGATTTATGTAAGGCCATTAAGCATCTGCTCTGTGTCTCTTTACCCTGATCATTCTAAATTGTATAATAAACCTGTGTTCTTCCTTCCATTTGGTCGTTCACGTCATTTTCCACCATTGGCTTCGCACTGTACGAATAAGACCGCTCAATCGGGTTCAATAAGAATTAACGGCATGAGTCACGTGACACGCAAACCCCTCGGGCGTATCAGATCAGCGTGATTCGTGCGAGGTCCAGTACCCGTTCTCGTGGCGGCGTGTGTATCGAAGGTACTTCGGGAAGTGACCAGATTCCCTTCCGCACGCTCACTACGGGAGTGGCGGCTCGGCCTCGTGGCCTCGAAGCTCGAGGGGGAAAAGGGTTTAACCCCTCTCTGTACGTCGACGGGCTCGAGATCCGCAACAAATTGGTGTCCGGGAGTGGGATAATTGGACCTAGAGTGCGCTTCACGTGCTCAAAATTACGAGCGGACGAAATTTAGTTTTTAAAATCATCGTGTTCTCTAACACGATCGTCGTGTTAGAGAAAGAAACAATTGGAATTAAAAAGATGGGAGAGAAAGAAAGTAAATCACGGGAGGTGGTGATGGAATGCGAACAAAGTTTGTGGTTGCACCGTGATGCCGTGCTTGCTAACGAAATGAAATGTTTGCAGGTGCTGGCGGAGAAGCAGGGGAAGGAGAGCCCCGAGGTGAGTGGCGCTAATGGCGGGAATGTGTTTGGCGCGAACGGGTGCTCGGCGCGCTTGGGAGAGAGGCGAGACCCGGGCGTTTGAGATGGGCCCATTGTGCGGTGTGAGAGGGAGTGCGTACCGGAGCATGTGGAGCGAGAGTGTGTTACGGAGTATGAGAGAGAGAGAGCACACCGGAGTGTGTGTGGGAAGAGTGTGCACCGGAGTGTGCGATGGCCGAGTGTGTGGAGAGGGAGTGTGCACCGGAGTGTGAGCGAGAGTGCACACCGGAGTGTGTGGAGGAGTGCACACCTGAGAGTGTGAAAGAAGAGTGCACAGTGGAGTGTGTGAAGGGTGCATGCGTGCCTGGGTGGTGTGCACTGGAGGGGGGAGGGGTGAGGTGAGGGGGGAGGGGGGGAGGTGAGGGGGGAGGGGAGGGGGAGGGGGGAGGGGGAGGGGAGGGGGAGGGGGAGGGGGGAGGGGGGAGGGGAGTAGGGGGAGGGGGAGGGAGAAAGGGGGGAGGGGAGGGGAAGTGGAGGGGAGGGGAGGGGGAGTGGAGGGGGGGAGGGGGGAGGGGGAGGGGGGAGTCAAGTCAGAAGTTGCTGAGCTGAGGTACTGAGGTACTGAGCTGAGGTACCTTCGACTCCTTGCTGAGGTACCCGGCTTCGCCCGGGTTGAATAAGAATAATACAAATATATGATGAAAAGAACATGTATATTTTAGAGCAATATCACAGTACATTTCCTACATGACGTTTTGTCAATTGTCAATTTCTCAAAACCTCTT
>NC_136272.1:30685903-30750903 GCF_964187855.1 Myxine glutinosa
CTGCAGTTCTAGAAGATCACAGTCAGTTGACCTCCTGTATAAGGATGTATGCATTCTTTGCAACCAACCAGCCCAGCTCTACAAAAATAATCCAGCACAAGCTAGAAAGAAATAGAGTGCCAGATAATTTGACTGCAGATACACTGAAGGCAAGCTTGCTGAAGACAGCACGGGGTCGCGGGGATGACTGGGGCACTGAAGTCACTGGACGCCTGGAAGGGATCAACGACTTGGTAGCAGAAGAAACACTGTACCATTTGCGATGCAAACTTATGTTTGCGAGAGGTGGCAGTTTGTCCAAGACTGATGAGGAAGGAAAAAGGAAGAGAGGACAGAGGAGTATTGATGAGGAGCGAGAGGCAGTTTTTATTGAATTCTGCGAATGGTTAGACTCAGAATTAGAGCATGGGGTAATGAACATGGACCAAGTCCATGAAAAGCTGCAGGAGTTTGATCAGTCACCAGAGAAGAGCCTTTCTTATTCAAAGCATTGGCTAAAGATAAAACTTCTAGAGAAATACAAAGACACCTTGTATTTCATAACACAGGAAAGAAGGGCAGTTCTGGACTACTAGATGTACTCTGTCTCAAAGATGGCACCGACAATATTCTGCGAGCGCATCATGCTAATCTTGACCATGGAGATGAGAAGACTCAGATCATAAAGACGGCACTCAAGTTCATATCCAATGATATTGCCTTGATTGATTTAGGTCCAAAGTCATACCCCACCACACACAGTATGACTGACATCGATAGTCAGCTGACACTTGTTCCTGCAAGCCTTCAGATGTTCTTGAGACCGATTGTCAAGACAGACGAAAGAGTTGCCGTTTGGGGGCAGAATTTTATTAAGGCCTGTCGACCTCGGTCTGGAGTATTGCCACACCAAATGGGGCTTGCCATACAACTTGATCATAGATTTGGGTCAAAATGGATGCTCAACAAGTTCCACCGGCTGGGATACACTGAGTCTTACACGGAGACGCAAAACTACAAATACTGCTTCCTTAATAGTAGGAGTGGAGATGATGTTCCAGATACTTCTGGCACTCTTGACACCATTTTGGAGGAAACCGATGAACAGATCAATGATGAGGTTGCGGTTGATGCTGCGCTTGAGGATAAATCAGTGATGACAGCCAAAGTGCCAGCCAGTGAAAGTGAATTGTCAAGTAATGATCAGGTGGTCTTTATGGAGGTTGGGGAAACAAACAATGCAGTCACTCAGTTTGTTGGAGACAATATAGATTTAAACATTGTCTCTATTCACGGAAACACTCCCTTTCACTCAATGGGTTGGATCGAAGTCACCTCTCCGGCACCACCTTTGCCAGATCCACAGACAACAGCAGCTTTCCCCCGGTGAACAATTTTCCCTGAAGGCTGTGAATATAATAAAGCAGGCAAATCTACCCGTCATTCCAAGGTTGGGTGGTTTTCACCTGCTGAAGTCTTATCTTGGATCAATGGGTAACATCATGGAAGATTCTGGACTACTAGATGTGATCCAGTTGATCTATCCTGGAAGTACGACAGCCAACCACATCATGGATGGAGGATGTTTTGACAAGGCAATCCGTGTTCACCTCCTCATCGATGCAGCCATCTATCAACACATCATGAAACTTGCCTTCACTGAGGAGGAGCGTGGTGACATGAAGACCTTCATGGAGAAGGTGGCTGATGGGAAGATGGGAGCCAGACACAAAAGCTACTTTGTGTGTAAATGTAAAAGTGAAAATATAAATGTTAACAATCAACTCAGAATCATGAAAAACCCTTATTTGACCCCTCATAAGTTACTTAAGGGCCGATTTAAAAAAATAAAAATTCTCGAAAATAATTTTTCGGTACCCGAATTCAACAGCTTTTTTTCTGGGTTTCCCACGGGAGTTGACCTTCAACATTTTAACACATGTTATTACACACCTTTACAAACATATTGCCGAAGAAATTTTTTGGTAACAATTTAGTTAACAGATTTGTGAAATATCTCATAAAATGCCCTTACTATAAAACTTTTCTCCGATGTGTAGTTCTTGAGTTATATGCGGACATCCAGACAGACACACACACACACACACACACACAGACACTCCTCCTTTATATATAGAGATATCAGTTCAAACAAAAGTAAACAAACAAACCCCTGGTGCTGGTCTTGCTCTTCGGCTCCCTCTGCTGGCCATATCAGTCACTTTGCGATTTCATACCATCAGTGGTGAACCGCCATTAAGGTATCCCATCCAGCTATGCTGTACCTTAATGGGAGCGATAAGTGCCATCTGCCACATGGCACATTACCTCTGGTATCCACTCATTATATGGAATCCCCTGGATGCAGCCGGGAGCAAACCAATCCAAATATATGTGCAGTTCTCCAGCTTTCAATGAGCGCAAGTAATGACGTCACATACATATACATACATATATGTATGTATATGTATGTATGTATATATATATATATATATATATATATATATATATATATTGTTGCGGATCTCTCCGTCGGCCCCTTTTCCCCTTATCAAGGGGGGATCAATCCCCTTGTCCGCGACTGACCGACGGCCTGTCTCCTTATTTGGGCATGGGGCCGAACAGCCCCGCCCCTCCTGTCCAAACAGAGCACGGAGCACATATTCATCCTAGCAGCGAACGCCGCTTCCAAAGCCAGGCCAGTTGAGGGGGCGCGCACCCCATGCTTGTTAAGCTGCGTTACCCAGAGAGGGAGAGTTCGGCTGGGAAATGTCATTATTGAAGGGGAGCTATCCTTATTTGATTCGGTGCAATGGAGTGTCAACTAATGGAAGACACAGCCTTAAACTGTAACACATAATAAGGGAATAACTATTTAGAGGCTCTAGGATTGGCTAGGTGTATGCGATGAATTAACTAATGGGGACGACCTTTGACCTTTACAATTATGGAGGTATTTACACAGATTCATTACATTTACAAAAGGTGGTATTTACAAAAATTACAGGATTCTCAAATCCGTTACACTGCACCCTCCTTCCTTCAGGCACGTCTCGGGCCTATAAAAATTTAGCTTAGTGTGGCACGTAGGTGTAATTCCCTCTACATTTAACCTGACCCTGAGTGCGACAATTTTAAAACACAGATATGTATGTCCCCCTGCTGCATTGCACCCTATCTAACAGATTTATGCCCACAGCTAACCGAATTGCGAAATTGTCTTCAAACTAAACATGAACAGTGGGGAAGCATTATTTACAGTGACATTATTTTGACTATTTACAAAACGCAACCCAGGACCTGCGATTGTTCCTTTTTGGGGGGGGGGGGGGGGGGGGGAGACAGCCTGCGCTGCATCGATGCACCAGCAGCAACAAAGAGCACCATAAAGCACCATAAATGCACTCGAGTGCACAGTCACCACAGTTCAAACAAAAGTAAACAAACAAACCCCTGGTGCTGGTCTTGCTCTTCGGCTCCCTCTGCTGGCCATTATTCTTCCTGATGTTGTCAACTTCATCTTCTTGCTGGCGGCCTATTTGGACATAAAAAGTGCACAAAATGTGTCCATTTTTTATTTATGGCCCACAGGGGCCGACTATGAGTGGTTCACCTGTGTGGCATAGGTGCCACGTCACCGAGGTCCGCAAGCAAGATCTTCCTCTGGCCAACCTGGCCGGTTCCAGCAGAGGGGCCATGCCCCAACCCGTGGGGTCCATGAGTGGTGCTCAGCCACAGACATGTGGTCCATAAGTGGTGCATCGATGCAGACAGCTGGTTGCGGGGGTTCTGGCACACAATGGCGGACTCCCGCACGCTCCCCTCAGTGCCCATAGAGCACGATCCATGGGTCGGGGAAGGAAGACAGAGAGGGCAGGTTAGCGAGGGGTAAGGTCACAAGGGTACACATCAATAAAGGCAATGCAAGGTGAGGTGCGTCTGGAGACTGAGCGGAGAAAAGCTCGTCCCTACCGTAAGTCACCCCCCCCCCTGTTACCTGTTCTACCCTTGCCCCTTACCCCATATTTACAAAAAAAACCTACACATTTACAAATCCGTCACTACGTCTCGTCCTCCCTATATTTCCCCTATACCAAATTCGTCACAATCCCACTAATCCAAATTTGCCATCACCAATTCATCATCAATCCTCATAAGGGGGGAGAGGTGAAACATCAACACAATGTCACCCCCACGTCATGATGCGTCTCACAATCCAAACATTTGCACAGGAAAATAAAACCAACAAACCATGGCATGGTGTGGAGCACCGTCGTCACCTCAGATGAGTGGATGTAGATGGTGCAAGGAGATTTCCATCCTATCTACCTTCTAATTGACATTAACACACTTTACACTACCCGGGGTCTTTCCCTGCCAATCCATTGGCAATCTTACTCTATGCGGTTTTAAGAACCAAATTCCCATTGACCAAACTGTGGTGCTTCATCAATTTGGGGTCTCACTCCCCCGATTCAACTCCCTGTGCCTTTGCACAATTTCAGGACTGGGTCGTGTGGCTCTCCCAGCAGGTCTACCCACCTGCACACCTCCACCACTGCAGTTGCCTCTGAGCTTACCTGCTCCTTACCTAACCTATCTACCTGGGGGAAGGCCCTCTGGCGCTCTCCCCACTCGGTGCCCTCTCTGGCACTGGGCTGCACGGGTCCGTCCTCCGGATCCTCGGGCCCCATCCACAACTCTAACGGCTCCCAGAGCCCACCTGCGGCCTCACCTGGCCGACATCCTCACAGTGGCGGAGTGCCCATTTAACTACACACACTAACAGGCCACACGCCCAGCCATTTCCACGTCACTAATGCACCCATCCAAACACCATTCTTCCACCACGCACCACAGATGCCAATATCCAACCACAATTTACCTACTCCCTCTACCCAACTCTTAAACTACCCTCCCCGGGTATTCGTGATGGGGTCCATCCTCCCCATACACACCTTCGCACCATCCACTCCACTCCACAGTTTCCACCATACCCCCTCCACACCATCCATTCCATACTCCATGTATTCCATACCCCATGTATTCCACACAACCATTCTCCATACACCTGTATTTGCACACCTGTGCAATCACTCCTACACCTGGTGCTTCCTGCACCCTCCTTCCTCCCAGGACCATTTGCTCAACACAACACGCAATCACCATTACTCAGTCATACACTGCTCCATACACCTGTTCACTTGCATACCTGTGCAATCACACCTGGTGCTTCATGCACCCTCCTTCCTCCCAGGCTTCTTCATCAATACAATACAACGCACAATCACAATTGTTCCTCATGCACTGCTCCATACACTTCCACACTCAATACAACTCACAATCACCTTACTCTTTTCACAATACACTCCCGATTCTCAAACACACGGCATCATCTGATCTACCTGGTGCCCTGCTAAAACGCGCGCTTCCCCGTCGCCCCTTACATTATTACGCTCCCTCGTCATTATCATCCATTCTAACCTCTCTATGTCCCCGACTACCTGTCCAATGTTGCTACTTAAATCTACAGTTACCTATGGTCATCTGTAGGTCCCTATACATTTTCCTAACCCTCCCGGGCTAGTTTTCACTGCCAAACCCCATAAAACTATTGCTCATGTGCCCCCGTGTGTGAGGAATGGCAGAGTTGCCATCCCACCACATCGGGCATCTTCCACTATAAATTTTGCTCATCAAATTCCAACCAATCAAAAATTTTCCAATCGCAAATTCCTTATCCCTACTAAATGTCCTTTAACTTGAGCCTCGGTGCGTCGTTACCTTCGCAAAGCTCGGCTTCGCAAAGCCGAGCAATGCATGCGGGTGGTTCGTTGCCGGCGGTTGGATCCGTTCGGCATTCGGTGCAGGGAAGGAGGTTTACTAGGGCCGGGATCGCACGCACCATCTCGGCACGGAACCGTCCGATGCCCCCATCTCGGCCGGCCGGAACGCCGCGACCACAACGGGTCGCCGCGTCGACCCTTCCCCCCGGTCCTCGAACCGGGCCGCCTGCTCCACTTAGCGGAGCACGGACGCGACCGTTGAGAGCGGGGCCCGGCGTGGATCGCGTACGGCGGTTCCTTCGAAACCGCCGTGGTTACGATCCCCGCTGGTTCCCGCTGCGCACAAAGCCCGGCACGAACCGAGGGCTCGCTTCGGCTACAAGTCGATCTAACCGCTGCTCCGTTTAACGTCGATGCTTCACTTGCATGCTCACACCACACGTTCCGTTCCCTGCTCACACATCCAGCTGTCTCCATACTCTTCGTCATTGCACCTTCTCTTACACACCCCCCAGGTACACTCATAGACTTCGTCACATACCTGACCACCGCATACCTTGGCACACACTTGTCGTTCGTACACCTCACCAACACACCTCTTCGCGCCCACTCGTCGGTCACATCCTCTGTGACAACCATGGGTGTGCACTCACCTGCACACCCAATCACGTGCTTCACTACCAACTCAAGCGTGCATTCCCACACGTGCTCGACCATTCCAGGTGTGCATCCTTCCATTCCAGGTGTGCATCCTCTCTCACCTGCTAGAACCGACTCATGCTTCGTGTCACTCTCACTACTCTCACCACCACACTCGGTCGCGCATTCACCCTTACTCTTGACAGCGCACTCTGTAATCATGCACTCCTCTGTTACACACCTTTTTCGCGCATCCTCTTGCGCACACTCTCCCGTTACGCCCTCCGTAACACTCACCACAGGTGTGCATTCTTCAGTTACATCCCCTGTAACACTCCCCATCACACGCTTCCATGTGCCCCCTCGCACACCCGCCACGACCAACTCACTCTCGACAGCACACTCACTCCTCGGCGCGCACTTTTTCCTCACACACCCCATAGTCGGACATCCTTGCAAACCTCCTCCTTCACACTCTGTACCTGTCGCACACCTCACCAGCGGCCTCTCACGAACACCCGGGTCTACACCAAAACCCAAGCCGACTGAATCTCCCCTCACACCATATACATTTCCGAGTATATCGCCACTCACCTCGGCACCTCGTCTCCGCTCCTCCTCCGCCACCTGCAAACTCTTTATTTGGTTAGTAAGCACATCATCACGATTTGAGCACAGACCTTGTACATATTCCATCACCTCCTCTTTTATCTCTCTCTTAGTTTCCCTCCATCTTTTCTTAATTTCACTCACCCCCTCTTCCACATCCTCTAATTTTTGCTTCACCTCTTTCATCTCCCGGTGCGCCCCCTCAATTTCGTCCTCTAAGGCCACCTTAATCGTCTCTATGTGCGTCCTTACCTCCCGTTCTTTCGTCTCCATTGCCTCCGTTACCTTGTCCAACCTCTTTGTCAACCCCTCATGTACCATCTGACATTCCCTCTTTGTCGCTATAAGTTCCTTTTTTATTTCTTTCTGTGTCGCCTTTAACCCCCCGATTACCGCAGTGTTCTTCTCCACTTGCTCTACTAATTCCTTTTGTCCCACTGTCAGCTGCCCTACTCCCCTTGTTAGATCTTCTATGCCCCCCTATAACCTAACCGTCCTATTTCTCACCTCTTTCTCCATACGCTCCTCACCTCGCTTTACCTCCTCGCGAACTCCTCGCCCACACCCCGTCTGATCTCCTCTCCCTTTTCTCCCATCTCCTTGGTAGAGGCTGCCCTCATCTGCTCCAAATCATTCCTCTGGGCATCCAATTTGGTTTCTAACCCGATTTTCACCTCCTCTATTTGATCTCCCATTTGTTTAATTTCCCGGGCGGATTGCTCCCCTATTTCCCTCAATTTGCCTTCCATAGTGTTTTCTAACCCCCCTAACCCATTCTTCACCCCTTCCATCTGGTTCTCCTGGGCAGCCATTCTGTTTTCCAACCCCGTTAACCCCTCCTTCATTTCTTTCATCCCGTTGTCTAACCCCTCAAATTTGTTGTCTAAACCCTCAAATTTATTGTCTAAACCCTCAAATTTGGCCTCTAGCTCCCCGATTAGATTTCCCATATTACTTAACCCGTCTCTCAATTGCTCACTGGTACCCCTTGCTTCGTCCCTCATTGCTCCCATTTGGCCTCCCAGTCGCTCACTATCAGCCCTCAATCCCACAAGTTGGTTTTCCAATCCTACCTTCCCCATTTGGATGATTTCCTGTAGTTGCGCCATGAGGCCCTGCATGTCAAAGCCCGCTGGTAGAGCGGGCTCGGCTACCGCACCCACATGCGAGGCGCCATTTTGCGCGCCTGAAACCTCGTGCGCGCCGCCATTTTGTGTCTCTACAACCACGTGCGAAGGGGCGCCCATCTTGCGCACCTGATACCCCCGCAACCACATCTTCATTGCTCTCCTCCTCCCTCTCCTCCATATACATTTCCCTGGGGTCCTGGGTCGCTTCTAACCCCTCTTCTAATTCCCCCACCGGCATCCGGTCGCCTTGATCATCCATGACGCGATTTCAAATTTGGATGTTAAAACTAAATTTTTGGCTGCTCGTAATTTGAGCGCGTTAAGCGCGCTTCGGGTCCGAATCCCACTACTCCTGACACCAATTGTTACGGAACCCAACGTCGGCCTCTTTTCCCCTTATCGAGGGGGGATTAATCCCCTCGTCTATGACTGACCGACATGGTGCCAGGGGTATGACGTCACGCCTAGTCGGTGCTGGGTAGGGTATTAGGCCCAACCATCCTATGACCTAAATACCAGTGCCTCTCGGTACGCAAGGAAATACTCCCGCTCACGGCCGCAGCGTAATAGATTGGTTGTGCCGAGCGAAGCGAACTGCGGCGTGAGCCGTTTATCGAAGGGGCTAAACCCGATTCATATGCGTTGGCCGAATCGCGCCACGTACACTCAATTTGGAAACCTCTAAAGCGACCGAATGTGAAGAAGAAGACAAAGTAGGAAGAACAGGGATTTATTATTATTTACACACAACTCAAGGAAGAAAAGCAATCAAAGTAATATACAAGGAAATGGAAGAATCAGAAGGACACAGTGCAAATACTAGCTTATACTATACAGTCTTACTTAACCCCAGGGACAAGACGCACAAAACAAACTCATGTACACGAATGGAGAATTGCAGAGTGGATTGGCTGGAGGGAGCGGAAGGTAGAACCACAAGGCTGGAAGGTTGAGCAGGGCGCACAGCAAGCAGGTCCTTTCCGGGCTGGGAGCGAGCAGGGCGGCGGTGGCACACGTATCTTGGTCGTTCCATGCGGCAGGGCTCGTTCTTTCGTTGACACGCCTCGGGCTCTTTTGTCATCTGCACCGGTCCTCTCGTTCTCTCTTAATCGTCTGACGCGTCTCTCTCCCTCAAATCATCTCTTGCGCGATTTTCGCATGCATATATCATACCTCAAGCGCGGGTGTGACACGCCCTCGTCTGTTTCGGTACCGCCCTCCCCCGTGCTCTGTTTCGTGACCTTATATGGCAATGCCACGGGCTTGTCTCCTTATTTGGGCATGGAGCCGAACGGCCCCGCCCCTCCTGTCCAAACAGAGCACGGAGCACATATTCATCCTAGCAGCGAACGCCGCTTCCAAAGCCAGGCCAGTTGAGGGGACGCGCACCCCACGCTTGTTAAGCTGCGTTACCCAGAGAGGGAGAGTTCGGCTGGGAAATGTCATTATTGAAGGGGAGCTATCCTTATTTGATTCGGTGCAATGGAGTGTCAACTAATGGAAGACACAGCCTTAAACTGGAACACATAATAAGGGAATAACTATTTAGAGGCTCTAAGATTGGCTAGGTGTATGCGATGAATTAACTAATGGGGATAACCTTTGACCTTTACAATTATGGAGGTATTTACACAGATTCATTACATTTACAAAGGGTGGTATTTACAAAAATTACAGGATTCTCAAATCCGTTACAATATATATATATATATATATATATATATATATATATATATATATATATGATGGATCCGTGACTTAGGACTCAAGACTCATGATTGAGAGAAAGAACAACTGAGATATTTATTTGATTCATCAAACACACAAGCTTGTGGAAAGCAAAATGCATAAAACTGAGGCCCACAAGGACCAGGATTCCAACATGATGCTCTGAAATAATTCGGTCGAGTTTCACTTTATAAAGGGAATATTGGGGTGTGGTTTTTGCTCTCGAGACAAAGGAAAGACAGAGTAGTCTCCAAGGTCATTTAAGGGTCAAACATGTTGACGATTCTCTAGAAACCAGTTTTTTGGGGGGAGTTCAGCAAGTCGTAAAAATGTCAAACATGAAAGTGATATAACGCAGTCCTTTAAGGGGGACTGGGAAAGATAGGTTGGTCTTCACAGAGGGATTATATCATCAGGGTCTGGATTTACAAAGCATATAACTTTTTATAACAAGTTTCCAAAGAACATTTCGACAGTAAGAGAACATGCCATCACAGTAACTTAATTCTTTAACAGGAAATATAATGGATAAGGTTTACAAAGCAACACATACAAATTAGTTATTTTTGGTAATTGAGCAACATCTTTAGCCTAATACTGGGATAACAGGTTTCCAAAGAACATGAAAGTATTATGAGTATCCAGAAATCAATCAAAAACAGAACATTTTCTTGTTTATACTTGGTAATAGGTCAAACGATAATAGAACACAAGGGGGGAGGTGGGGGGGGGGGTCTGAACCCCCACATACCGTCCTCTTGGATCAAACATACAACGCTATCTACGAGCCAAAAAAAGGGCCTTTATTAAATCAAGGTAGGGAGACAGTCAATGAAAATACCACGCGAATGCGGTCCAGTGGGCATGCCCCGCACCCAAAGCACCTCGCATAGCACCCAGCAGGACGATTCGCACGTGTGTGTGTGTGTGTGTGTGTGTGTGTGTGTGTGTGTGTGTGTGTGTTGGCCATAGAAACATGTTTATCCAATGGCGCGTCGGATCCACAACGAAGACGACTGGTCCCACAGGGGTCCACACTCGAGAAGGTCTCCCGGCCCACCCTTTGGCCACGGAGGTGCAGCCGGGACCCTCCTCTAGCGAGAGCTCGCCCAAGTGTTCGCAGGCGCAGTCCCTGTCGATCTTGGCGCTCAGTCAATATTCATGTTCATGAGGCCGTTAATGTGCCGTCGTTCTGCCGGGGAGTACATATCAACATTAGTATCAAGTGGCTTAGACCTGCAGCCTAGAAGACCAGCAGTCAGAGCCTTACATTCCATGAAAAAGAGAGAAACTTCCTTTAAGTAGTTGTTTGCGTCTGCATGCGACATGTTGGGATCCAGGATAATCGGTTTCCTGGCAGGCGGGCCCAGCGATGCATCTGGGTCCGGAGCCGAGTCAAAATCCAGGGCTGGGACAGCAAGGGTTGAACTGCTGTGAGCTCGTGAGACATAAGTGACAAGAGAATTACTAGACTGGGGCCGTGAAAAGCAAGTCCACATCCGGATCCAAATTCAATTTTTCAGTATAATCAAAATCATTTTCAAAATCGATATTGGCAACATTAAAAATGGAAGAACATTCTTCAGACGCGGAGATCTCTTCATTGCTGCTCAGTGACTCGTTCGGGTCGTCGTTCCAGGGTGCGCAGTCACGTCGACAGCCGGAGGTTCATTTGGGTTCATCCTGTGGAACATTTGCTCACACATGCAAGGACTAAATCCTTGATTAGTATTCCTAGCCCCCCTGCCCACCAATTGGCATTTAGTTACCTCATCTCTATTTATAGCTGCATTTCCTGCGTCATGTCTGGAAATTCAAATGTTATTTTTACTTTCACCAATTTCCGAAAATACCTTCCTTTCCGAGCAATAATTCAACTGATGTGATTCCAGCGTACCTGGTGGAGTTCTGCTCACCTGGTCTGCAGAGCCGTGATCCCATCTGCACCAGCCCCAACCTGTGTTGTGGCAACCTAGCACCATTTTGTCAAATAAAAGCCACAACTTTCCATTCATTGTCACACTCTTCCCAGTGCAGGCCAACCACCAACACTTCCTTATCACTAAGACAGCATTTCACAACCACTTTCCCTTATACCCTGCCTTACCATCAACTTTTTACAACCCTTTGTCCTTCCTTCTTCACACTCCCTCCCGAACCTTGCCTCCAGACACAGCTCACATGAGTCTCGAAGGCCAACTCTGCCATTCTCATGCAGACAAACAGTTTAACAACACCTGTTACAGTGAATATTTTCCCCTGCTCCCTCCCCTTACTCAGGAGCCATCATTTTGATAAAATCATTTGAGAACACATCCCAATGGCAATCCATCCTGCTCAGCCTTGCGTGCTCCGAACATAACACTGGATTCCAACCTCCTTCTGTGAACCTACAACCCCCAACCACACGGGGTGCCAGCCACCCAGATCCCCAGCAATGCGTCCCAACTTTAACACAAGACCTCCTCCACGAACAACATCGTCCGGTTGTGATCGACATCCCACATCACACCACCTTCCAGTAAAACATTCGTCCCAGACCACCCTAGGTCTTGGGGGGGAGACGGTCGCAGTGCGTGGCATTCCCCTCACGTCACCTACGCCGCCCTCGTTCCCCAGTCCACACAACAGCAGCCCTGTCACGCGACAACATCTACACAGAAAGACCCATCAAAAGTGCCCGCTCCATCAAAATCCATCAAACCCATCCATCCAAAAATCCATCAGACCCATCAAAAATTTTCTCAGGGCACACACCTGCCTCTTTGAAATCCATGTTTCAGAAATATAACTCCATGGCCTGCTAGACGACGAGACAGACACAGGGACACACATCGGTGAGTTATCGCCGGCATTCTCAACCATCTCCCTATTCCTGCCCTAATTTTGGCAAACTGTGGGTCCTATCCTTTTGACAATCTGTGCATCCTATCCATGGGTTGGCGGCCCTTCCTGTCCGCCCTTGCGTTGCCCCGAGCAACGTCAGTGTCCGCCCTTTGGTGGCCTCCAAATTCTTTATCTCTTTATTTATTTATCTCTCCAAATTCTTCCAAATTCTTTATCACCGAACCTGCGAATGTGAGGACACCTCGCATTTTCCAAATTCCCTACAAGAATTCCCTACAAGGTTGTTTCAGCCTCTGGCCCAATCGCTGTCCAATATCTACAATATAAATCCCATACAAATTGTTTCAACTCGACTTTCAATGACAACGACTTTTTCCACCAACACACCACCATTAACCCACCCTATTATTTATTTATTTTCGTAAATAAACAAATAATAAAAATAACCTGGTCTATTTATAAAAATAGTGGAAATAAATATTGAAAATAAAAATAGAATAATAAAATAGAAAAATAAAAATAAAATAAAGATAATACTGTTACAGATACGACTTTGATGGTATGGTGGGCCGAGCGGGATGGCCGCCGTATCCGTACAAGTTACCCCGATTGCACCCGGGGTTGACTAATCGCGCTATGCTAGACCAATGAAGGAAAAAGAAGACACCCGGCTGGGTTATAATGACACAATACGACACCAGGGGTTCAGTTCTCAAGACCTCCGGAGGAGGTTATATTAAGGCGGAAAAGGTTAGATTACAGGGACAAGAGGGAAACATAGGAAGGTGGGCACTTAAACACACTTATATTATCCCCGGACAGACGACAGGTAAACGCGGGACAAGGCTCACTCACACGGGATTTGATGGCAAGGAAAGCGGCAGTCGATGGCTCAGGTGCACCTGGCTCCGGGACAGAATCACGTACGGTGGTGCCCAGCAGATGCGGGGAGGTCGCTCAGCGCTCGTGGGTCGCGACTTTGGTGGAGATGCCGGGGTGGTCGCTCAGCGCTCGGGAGGGTGGCGTCTTGTCCTTCCAAGCTCGGGGCGCATCTGACGTCACGTCCGGCGCGGGGCCGCGTATATCCGGCGGGGAGTCACGCCCTCGCTCGTTAGCTCCGCCCCATATGGCATCGGCCCATGGCTTCTCATTGGGTGCGGGGGTTACCGGCTCCGCCCTTGACGAGGGGCCGACAGGGAGCCCCCTTCTGGGTAA
The DNA here is from genome assembly GCF_964187855.1 of Myxine glutinosa. Taxonomy (NCBI): domain Eukaryota; kingdom Metazoa; phylum Chordata; class Myxini; order Myxiniformes; family Myxinidae; genus Myxine; species Myxine glutinosa. Next base: position 30,699,837 of record NC_136272.1, read on the forward strand.
CCCCGTCGAGCACATGTTCAATGGCGGCCAACCGAGCCGGAGTGAGGACGCAAAGCCGCTGTTGTTGTGGTTGTTGTTGGAGCTTGAGATGATGGGAAGAGATGCGGGGAGGTATGGGAAGGTCCTAAACTCCTACTGGTGCCATATCATCACATTCTGGTGCAACGAAGAGTCATAATTAATGGAAACAAGTCCTTAACTGACATAGATTAAGAATAACTAGCAAGATGTCCTATAATTGTCTACGTGTGGTGCGGGGGACCTGGGCACGACATTTAATGGGGGAATGAAGGGGAAGATCGGCTCTAATGGGTGTTGTTTACAGACAATGGGACTAGGGAATGGGGTAAGGGGAGAGTTGGGGAGTATCGGAGAAGATAGGGGAATATTTACAAGCGGATATGGAGGTCAAATTCCATATTCGCAACATTGCACCCTTCTCTACCCTCGGGGCGTCCCGACCCGATAACTTTTTACCTACTTTAGTGTGGCACGCAATGTAGTTCCCTCTACTATTAACTCTACCCTGAGTGCGACAGTTTTATAGATATTCACAAATGAGTAAATATGTCCCCCTGCGACGTTGCACCCTTCTCCTCTCAGAAACACACCCACAGGATAACCGAATCCGGAAAGAATCCTCAAACTAAACATACAGCCGGTAGGGAGCATTATTTACAAGACTACGCTGATATTTACACTACGATCCAGGACCTGTCTTTGGAGGAACACATGCAGATGTATGCATAGAGAGAGCGCGCTTGCCAACATCGATACACCAACCCACGAGTGCTCTGTGGCCGACGGCCTTTAATAACGTGCAGAGCACCCTTTCCGAGCATCAACAGCACCACCCCACCACCAATCGGTGCAGTCACCATTGTTCAATGAAATAAAAATAAATTCGACAACCCCTAACCCTGCAGGTGTCTCTTGCTCTTCTTGTGGTGCACTTGGTGGTGTTAACTATTAGTGGTTCACCTGTATGGCATAGGTGCCACGTTGATCCATAGGTCCATCCCCGGGTGGTGCTTGGCCGCAAACGAACTGCGGTCCATTGTGGGTGGCCACAAACATTGCGGTCCATATGGTGTACCGATCCAGGCAGCGAACAGCGAAAGTGCAGGCCCACAACTGCGCAGCCAGCACCTCTCTCTCCTCTCTCTCTACCCCAAAGCCAGATCCTCGGAGGTGGGAGACAAAAGAAGAAACAAGTGAGTAAGGTGGTAAGGGCGCAAAAGTGCACGCAATACAAGATGATGCACACTGGGGGCACATGGGAACCAGGTGAGACAGGTACGTTCCTATCGTACGCCCCCCCCCCACCAGGTAACCTACATGGCCCCTCCCTTACCCCTTACTGTATCCACAAAACACAACACTACCCATAAACATCTACTTTACAAATCGACAAACATCCCTACTGTCTTCCCCGTTCCTCCCATAAACCAAATTCGTCTTCTCTCCCTCCTAACCAATCAAATTTGCCATTTTCAACTCTCATCAAAATTTGCCATTACCAATTCATCATCAGTCCCTCCTAGGGAGGGAGAGATGGAATCACCCCAATGTCTCATCCACGTCGTGATGCGTCTCACAAATCCTCACAGCAATTCTCATTTCTGCAACAAAACAAAGAAAACACAGGTGTGGAGTCATCATCATCACCACCGGCAAGTGGCTGCGTATGGTGCGACAGGTTCATCAATCCTAACTATCTCCTAAATGACTTTAACAACTTTACACTACCCGGGGTCTCTCTCCGGCCAAACCATTGGCCCTCTTACACTATGGGTTCTAAAAACCAATTCCCATTGGCCAAACTGTGGTGCTCTTCAATTTGGGGTCTCACTCCCCCGATTCATCTCCCGGTGCCCTCGCACAATTTCTGGGCTGCGGCGTGTACCTCTCCCAGTGGGTCTACCCACCTGCACACCTCCACCACTGCAGTTGCCTCCGAGCTTACCTGCTCCTTGCCCTAACCTAACTACCTGGGGAAGGCCCTCTGGCACTCTCCCCACTCGGTGCCCTCTCTGGCACTGGGCTACCCGGGTCCATCCTCCGGATCCTCGGGCCCCATCCACAACTCTACCGGCTCCCAGAGCCCACCTGCGGCCTCACCTGGCCGACATCCTCACAGTGGTGGAGTGCTCAACCAACTACACACACTAACAGGCTACACGCCCAGCCATTTCCACAACACTAATGCACCCATTCACAACACCATTCTGCAACCGCACCACAGATGCCAATATCCAACCACAATTTACCTGCACCCTCTACCTAACACTTACACTACCCGCCCCGGGTATCCGTGATGGGGGTCCACTCTTCCCCCATCCACACCTTCGCACCATGCACACCACTCCGTACCACTTACTCCAACTCTCTCCACACACCTGTACCTGCACACCTGTGCTCTCACACCTGGTGCCACCGGCACCCTTCTCTCCCCAAGCGCATTCGCGCTGATCCACAACACTCACTACTCATACACTGCTCCACACACCTGCCCAGTTGCACACCTGCGCAATCACACCTGTTCAATTCTCACAAACACGGCATCATCTCAGCTAACTACTCCCTTCTGAAACTTGCGCTTCCCAGTCGTCCCTTTAAACTATTGCGCTCCCTCGTCATTATCATCCATACTAATCTACCTGCGTCCCCACTACAGGTATCAGTCACTAACTAACCTTAACGTTACCTAATGTCAATCCTCGCTAGATCCCTACACACCATATCCTAACCCACCCGGGCTAGTTTTCACTGCCATACACCCCATAAGCTATTGCTCCTTTGCCCCACCCTGTGAGGGATGGTGGATTTGCCATCCCACCACATCGGGGGTCTCTCACTATCAATTTTGCACGTCAAATTTCAACAAATCAAAAATTTGCCAATCACTACCCATCATCTGCCAATCACTACTGCCAATCCCTTGCCAATCATCAAATTTTGTTTTTCTCTAATTTTGGGTCCAAAACACTAACCTCATCACCCAGTCTACTCACTAATACCTCTCGGTGCGCCAATCCCTGTCCAAAGCCCGGCTTCGTAAAGCCAAGCAATGGATGCTGGTTGTTTTGTGCCAGCGGCTGGATGCGTCCGGCAGTCGGGGCAGGGACGGGGGCTTACCCGTGCCGAGATCCCACACACCACCTCGGCGTGGAGCCATCCAATGCCCCGATCTAGACCTGCCGGCACGTCTCACCAAAACGTGGTCGCCATGACGACCCTTCCTATCCAGCCGCCCGCTCCGCCTAGTGGAGCACGGACGCGGCCGTTCAAAGCGAGGCCCGGCACGCACCGAGGGCCCGATTCGGCTATAAGTCGTTCTACACTCTACCCTGTCTAACGTCGATGCTTCACCTGGACGCTTACACCCCGCAGCCCGTTCCTTGCTCACACATCCAGCTGTGCCCATGCTCCTCGTACCCTTCCTTACACACCCAGGTACACCCATTCCACTCACCGCCTTGGTCACACACCTGACCACCGAACACTTTGGCACACACTCGTTGGTAGCACACCTCACCAATACACCTCTTCGTGCCCCCTCCTCGGTCACCTCCTCTGTGACAATCACAGGTGTGCTCTCATTCGCACACCCAACCACGTGCCTCACCACCAACTCCAGCGTGCATTCCCACTCACGCTCTACCAATCCAGGTGTGCATCCTTCCATCCCAGGTGTACATCCTCGCTCACCTGTCACAACTAACTCACGCTCCTTGTCACTCTCACTACTTTCACCTCCATTCTTGACAACGCACTCACCCTTACTCTTGACAGCACACTCTTTCCTCATGCACCTGTCCGTCACACACCTTTCTCGCGCACACTCTCCCGTTACACCCTCTGTAACACTCACCACAGGTGGACACTCTTCCTTACTTCTGACAGCGCACTCTTTCCTCATGCACCTGTCCGTCACACACCTTTCTCGCGCACACTCTCCCGTTACACCCTCTGTAACACTCACCACAGGTGGACACTCTTCCTTACTTCTGACAGCGCACTCTTTCCTCATGCACCTGTCCGTCACACACCTTTCTCGCGCACACTCTCCCGTTACACCCTCTGTAACACTCACCACAGGTGGACACTCTTCCTTACTTCTGACAGCGCACTCTTTCCTCATGCACCTGTCCGTCACACACCTTTCTCGCGCACACTCTCCCGTTACACCCTCTGTAACACTCACCACAGGTGGACACTCTTCCTTACTTCTGACAGCGCACTCTTTCCTCATGCACCTGTCCGTCACACACCTTTCTCGCGCACACTCCTGCGCACACTCTCCCGTCACACCCTCTGTAACACTCACCACACCACGCTTCCATGTGCTCCCTCGCACACGCGCTACGACCGACTCACTCTCGCCAGCACACTCACTCCTTGGCACGCACTTTTTCCTCACACACCCCAGAGTCGGACTTTCTCGCTCACCTCCTTTTTCGCACACCAGACCTGTCGCACACTTCACCAACGGCCTCTCACGAACACCCGGGTCTATCTCGACCCCCAAGCTTATTAAATCACCTGGCGCATCATACGCACGACCATATTGGTCACCACTTACACCGGGTCCTCTTTCTCTTCGCTTCTCCTCCATCACCTGCGAATCCCTCATCCGGTTAATGAGCACATCATCACGATCCAAACACAGACTTTGGACCAATTCTTTTATGTCCTCTTTTATCTCTTTCTTATCCTCTCTCCGTCGCTTCTTAATTTCACTCACCCCTTCTTCCACTTCTTCTAATTTCTGCTTCATCTCCTTCATCTCTTCGTGCGCCCCTTTAAGTTCTTCCTCTAACTCCACTTTATTTTTTTCTATGTGCTCCCGCACCTCCCGCTCTTTAACCTCCATTACCTCTACCACCTTGTCCATTTTCCTCGTCAGGTCCTCATGTACCGTCTGGCACTCTTTTTTAATTACCCCTACGTCCTTTTTCATCTCTTTCTGTGTCGATTTTAAACCCTCTATTACCGCTGTGTTCTTCTTTACCTGGTCCCCCAACTCCTTTTGTCCCACTGTCAGTTGTTCTACTCCCAGCGTCAACTCCTCTATACCACCTTGTAACTTTACAGTCGCCTTTCTCACCTCCTTTTCCATGTGCTCCTCACAGTGCCTCACCTCCTCGCGCACTCCTCCGACCTCCTCACTCACTCCTCTTCTGATCTCCTCTCCCATCACTTGCATCTCCTGCCCAGATGCCACCCTCATCTGCTCCATTTCCTCCCTGTGAGCATCCAGTTTGGTTTCTACCCCCATTCTGACCCCCTCTATCTGCTGCCCCATTTGGTTAACTTCCCTTTCCGCTTGGTCCCTCATGTCCCTCAATTTGCCTTCCATGGTGTTTTCTAACCCCTCTAACCCTTTTTGCATCCCTTCCATTTGATTCTCTTGAGCGGCCATTCTGTTTTCTACCCCCGTTAACCCCTCCTGTATTTCCCCTAATCTATCGTCTAATTTCCCAAATTTCATGTCTAATCCCTTAAAATTATTGTCTAATCCCTTAAAATTATTGTCTAATCCCTTAAAATTTTTGTCTACCTTCTCACCAGTACCCCTCGCTTCGTCCCTCCTTACCCCCATCTGGCTTCCCATTACCCCCAATCGCTCACTCCGAGCCCTCGCTTCGTCCCTCATTACCCCCAGTTGGTTCCCCATTACCTTCATTTGCTCACAATGAGCATCCATCAGATTCCCCATTCTGTTTTCCCTTTCTTCATTATACTGGACCACAAGGGCCGTCATTTGTATACAAAACGAGTTCCAATCCATCGGGGGCGCTGCCACGGTCGCTGGCGCGGTGATCAGCGAGGCGCCATTTTGCGCGCCCGCTTCTTCGTGCGTGACGGCGCTATTTTGCGAACCTGCCGCCCTCACTGCTTCGCTCTCCTCCTGTCCCTCATTTTGGTCCTGGATCGACCCTGCTTCACTCTCCCCTACCGGACCCCAGCTGTCTTGATCCGCCATAGCGCGACTTGCAAAATTCGAGTTTCGTAAAACAAATACAAATTTCGGCCGCTCCAAATTTTGACCAAATTTTTTTTTTCCTCTATTCGTTTTTTTTTTTCCTTTCAAAATTTGGTCGGGCCTCGAATCTCACTCCCGACACCAATTGTTACAGACGTGGCTTGGATGTTATTTCCCGAGCGGTTTTATGGTATGACCACGTCTGCACAAGTTACCCCGATTGCACCCGGGGTTGACTAGTCGCGCTATGCTAGACCAATGAAGGAAAAAGAAGACACCCGGCTGGGTTATAATGACACAATACGACACCAGGGGTTCAGTTCTCAAGACCTCCGGAGGAGGTTATATTAAGGCGGAAAAGGTTAGATTACAGGGACAAGAGGGAAACATAGGAAGGTGGGCACTTAAACACACTTATATTATCCCCGGACAGACGACAGGTAAACGCGGGACAAGGCTCACTCACACGGGATTTGATGGCAAGGAAAGCGGCAGTCGATGGCTCAGGTGCACCTGGCTCCGGGACAGAATCACGTACGGTGGTGCCCAGCAGATGCGGGGAGGTCGCTCAGCGCTCGTGGGTCGCGACTTTGGTGGAGATGCCGGGGTGGTCGCTCAGCGCTCGGGAGGGTGGCGTCTTGTCCTTCCAAGCTCGGGGCGCATCTGACGTCACGTCCGGCGCGGGGCCGCGTATATCCGGCGGGGAGTCACGCCCTCGCTCGTTAGCTCCGCCCCATATGGCATCGGCCCATGGCTTCTCATTGGGTGCGGGGGTTACCGGCTCCGCCCTTGACGAGGGGCCGACAGGGAGCCCCCTTCTGGGTAACCCCGTCGAGCACATGTTCAATGGCGGCCAACCGAGCCGGAGTGAGGACGCAAAGCCGCTGTTGTTGTGGTTGTTGTTGGAGCTTGAGATGATGGGAAGAGATGCGGGGAGGTATGGGAAGGTCCTAAACTCCTACTGGTGCCATATCATCACATTCTGGTGCAACGAAGAGTCATAATTAATGGAAACAAGTCCTTAACTGACATAGATTAAGAATAACTAGCAAGATGTCCTATAATTGTCTACGTGTGGTGCGGGGGACCTGGGCACGACATTTAATGGGGGAATGAAGGGGAAGATCGGCTCTAATGGGTGTTGTTTACAGACAATGGGACTAGGGAATGGGGTAAGGGGAGAGTTGGGGAGTATCGGAGAAGATAGGGGAATATTTACAAGCGGATATGGAGGTCAAATTCCATATTCGCAACAATACAATAGTTCTCATATGTCTTACCGTCCCCGTCTCATATGTCCAGTCCCCATTGAAACTTACTCAAAATATCCACCAATCCAATGCCAATATTCAATGCCAATATCCATGGCTCACCAAGCAGCTAGTAAGGGAAACATATGAAAATCTGTTAACTAAATTGTTACCAAAAAATTTCTTCACCAATATGTTTGTAAAGGTGTGTAATAACATGTGTTAAAATGTTGAAGGTCAACTCCCGTGGGAAACCCAGAAAAAAAGCTGTTGAATTCGGGTACCGAAAAATTATTTTCGAGAATTTTTATTTTTTTTAATCGGCCCTTAAGTAACTTATGAGGGGTCAAATAAGGGTTTTTCATGATTCTGAGTTGATTGTTAACATTTATATTTCACCACAGACACTCCTTTGTGGAAAAATAATTTCTAAATATATCTCATTTTCTACTTTGCAGGACATGGAGTCTAGCAATATGGATGAAGACGTTACTCCACCTGTGCTCAATTGCTTCATCTGTGCACGCTCGGATACACCAGCTGAAAGGCTCATACAGGCAACTCCAAAGGGATACTCAACTTTTGTTGAAACAAGCAGAAACTGTCGAAAATGTTACTGTTGTGGAACGTATGAAGGAGGCTCAAAAGGAAGGAAAACTGAGGTACCACCAGAAGTGTAAAAATGATCTGTACAACAACTTTGTTGCAACCACCAAGAAGTCAGCTCAAGCATCAAAGGCAGAGAAAGAGTCATCAAAGTTGAAGAGAAGACGCACTACTTGTGAGTTCAGTTCATCAACTGGCTGCAGTTCTAGAAGATCACAGTCAGTTGACCTCCTGTATAAGGATGTATGCATTCTTTGCAACCAACCAGCCCAGCTCTACAAAAATAATCCAGCACAAGCTAGAAAGAAATACAGAGTGCCAGATAATTTGACTGCAGATACACTGAAGGCAAGCTTGCTGAAGACAGCACGGAGTCGCGGGGATGACTGGGGCACTGAAGTCACTGGACGCCTGGAAGGGATCAACGACTTGGTAGCAGAAGAAACACTGTACCATTTGCGATGCAAACTTATGTTTGCGAGAGGTGACAGTTTGTCCAAGACTGATGAGGAAGGAAAAAGGAAGAGAGGACAGAGGAGTATTGATGAGGAGCGAGAGGCTTCGTATTTCTCTAGATAAAACTTCTAGAGAAATACGAAGACACCTTGTATTTCACAACACAGGAAAGAAGGGCAGATGTACTCTGTCTCAAAGATGGCACCGACAATATTCTGCGAGCGCATCATGCTAATCTTGACCATGGAGATGAGAAGACTCAGATCATAAAGACGGCACTCAAGTTCATATCCAATGATATTGCCTTGATTGATTTAGGTCCAAAGTCATACCCCACCACACACAGTATGACTGACATCGATAGTCAGCTGACACTTGTTCCTGCAAGCCTTCAGATGTTCTTGAGACCGATTGTCAAGACAGACGAAAGAGTTGCCGTTTGGGGGCAGAATTTTATTAAGGCCTGTCGACCTCGGTCTGGAGTATTGCCACACCAAATGGGGCTTGCCATACAACTTGATCATAGATTTGGGTCAAAATGGATGCTCAACAAGTTCCACCGGCTGGGATACACTGAGTCTTACACGGAGACACAAAACGACAAATACTGCTTCCTTAATAGTAGGAGTGGAGATGATGTTCCAGATACTTCTGGCACTCTTGACACCATTGTGGAGGAAACCGATGAACAGATCAATGATGAGGTTGCGGTTGATGCTGCGCTTGAGGATCAATCAGTGATGACAGCCAAAGTGCCAGCCAGTGAAAGTGAATTGTCAAGTAATGATCAGCTGGTCTTTATGGAGGTTGGGGAAACAAACAATGCAGTCACTCAGTTTGTTGGAGACAATATAGATTTAAACATTGTCTCTATTCACGGAAACACTCCCTTTCACTCAATGGGTTGGATCGAAGTCACCTCTCCGGCACCACCTTTGCCAGATCCACAGACAATAGCAGCTTTCCCCGGGTGAAGTTGAAGGCACTCGACAAAGCTAAGATCCTGAGAGGAACTGAAGTAAAGATTATTCCATTTACGAACAGGAAACAGATAGGAACGAACGCGATCATGTTTCTCCCCCTCGCTGAGCTTTCCTCCTCCCTGGCTCATGATCAGCCACTCCTCACTCCAGGTGACACACTCTGGGCAGCGGGGTGGGTGATCAAAGCCAACGATCCTGAGTTCCCACACTCCAACTGGAATGGCTGGATGAAGAGAATGCATGGGTATGAGCCAGTTCCAACACTGGACCCCACGGCTCCTGAGGAGCTATTGCAGTTCACGAGCTGTAATTGTCATGGAGATTGCAGCAACCGGCGATGCAGCTGCAAGAAGAATGGGGTCACGTGCATCTCGGCCTGTGGAGTCTGTAATGGCATTACATGCAGAAACTGCAGTCATGATGTTGTTGAGTCTGAAGAAGACATAGACAATGACTGTTGAAACTTCTGACATTGTGAATGAGAAATAACTCTTGAGTATTATATATGTATGTGAAATAAAAGCTACTTTGTGTGTAAATGTAAAAGTGAAAATATAAATGTTAACAATCAACTCAGAATCATGAAAAACCCTTATTTGACCCCTCATAAGTTACTTAAGGGCCGATTTAAAAAAATAAAAATTCTCGAAAATAATTTTTCGGTACCCGAATTCAACAGCTTTTTTTCTGGGTTTCCCACGGGAGTTGAACTTCAACATTTTAACACATGTTATTACACACCTTTACAAACATATTGGTGAAGAAATTTTTTGGTAACAATTTAGTTAACAGATTTGTGAAATATCTCATAAAATGCCCTTACTAAGCCCATTGTCCCTGTCTATCTCTTTTTTCCATCTACACTGTTTACAGCGATGCCAATTCATTTTTTTAAAGTCACATCACATTAACCACCTGGACCCAGAGCATATGTAATAACCACTCAAACTTAATCCAGCTTCACATACCGATTTCCCAAAACCTCGTGAAACTTCACTCCCATTCTGGAAAAAACCTGGACTAAACCCTGACACCCTAAATAACTTCAGACCCATCTCCAACCTACCCTTTCTGTCAAAAGTTTTGGAACGCTCTGTAGCCACTCAACTCAAACATCACCACTCTGCCAAACACCTGTATGAAACATTCCAACCCGAATTCCGCCTCAACCACGGCAATGAAACTGCTCTCCTCAAAATCACCAATGACCTTCTCTCTCCTCTGACGCCGGCAACCTCAACATTCTCATCCTCCTCGACCTCAGCACCGCCTTTGACATCATCAATCACACCATCCTCCTCACCCTGCTTAGACCAGCTTGCGCCTATTAAACCCAAATCAGTTTCTTCCACCCATTCTGCTCCCTGGTTTACCCCTGAACTCCGCCTGATGAAAACTTGTGCTCGCCAACTTGAAAGACTCCGCAATAAAACAGGTCTCACAATTCACTCCCAAGCCTACAAGGACCACCTACAGCACTACAAAGATGCCTTCTTCCGCTCCGCCTGCTACTCTCAAATTATCCACTCTGGCTCCGGAAAACCCAAAAGCACTCTTCTCTACAATAAACAAACTAAATAAACAAACAAATAAATAAACAAACTCTACAACGTGAACAAACAACCTCAAATACAACTACGAACAAACTCCTCAGCGCCCTGAACACCACCACCAGTCCTTTACAGTAGAAACTGCATTTCCTTCCTTTCATTCATCCAAAGCAAAATTGACAGCATCTACACCAGCTTAATCACCACAATTCGCTCCCCCTCAAGGTTCAGTTCTTGGCCCAAAACGCTCCTCTTCATCCTGTACCTATCCACCCTCGGTCACTTAATCCATCGTGCACCATGGCCAATACACCATGGTCTCCAATTCCACTGCTTCACCGACGACATCCAGCTTTCATCTCCACCAAATTGAGCTCCTGACAAACTGCATTACTGAAATAAAATCCTGGCTTCAAATCGACTTCCTCAAACTTAACTATGATAAATCTGAATTAATCTTCATTTACCCAAAACCGCTTACCAAATCCACCCATAACCTTGCCCCCAACATCGACGGTTTCCCAGTATCCACATCCACTCACAACCGGAATCTTGGCACCATCTTTGACCAAACCCTCTCCTTCGACAAATACACCAAACAGATCACAAAGACAGCCTTCTCTATGGTTCACCCTCGATAATCATCAATAATTACCAAACCTCAATAATCCAATACGGTCAGAACTCCGCTGCCCGTCTACTCACCCATTCCCGGACCCGTGACCACATCACCCCCGTCATTATAACTGAAACTGGCTCCTCATTCCCCAGAGAATCCAGTACAAAATCCTCCTCTTGACCTACAAAGTCCTCCATAACCTGGCCCCATCCTACCTGACTGACCTCCTCTCCAGACACACTGTAACTCACAGTCAGACAGATAACAGAGGCGTATCACAAGCCCTAACAAAGGACATCACCTATTAAGACGTCCACCACAACAACTTACAAATTTCAGAAACCGATATTCTTCTATCCACAAATTACGTCCACAATTTCAGTTTTAACCAACAATATATTGTTCCTTTTTCCGATTTAACTTCTATATCAATTCGTTGAACTAACACCCAATAGATTGACTCAGCCTGTCGCCCTTTCAAGGCTAGCGAATTCACTCTGACCTCAGACCTGACCTTCAGGTCACTTCACTCTGACCTACAGATTCACTCTGACCACATCAAACCGATAGTTGAAACCTCGCATTTCTCCTTCCTCGAATGAGCGTTCGGTTGAAAACGCGACATTTCTGCTCAAATTATTGAACACAGAATCTTGTTGAATTTCCAATACTCTCCCTGCAGCGCCGTGAGGCAGCTTGTCCCACATTATCTGCCCTTAGAACCACATGCATTTTCATAACTTAATCTTACCACCATCGCTCGAATGCAAAGCCAATGTCCGGCGCATCGATCAACACAAATGCATCGATGCATCTTCCAGCCGCCACTCCGCACCTCGATCTTGCAACTGCTATTCTATATTTCATCTGCTCTAGACAACCTCATCTACCTCAATCAGAGATCTCTCTGAATCTCATCATTCACACTGTACCTCACTTACTGTATGAACAAGACTTCCTGTTATTCCATCTTAAACAATGTATTCCTTATTACAATTTACAATGCATGGCATGTCGCAGGCGCCCACCATTCTGACATGGCGTCCAGCACACCACATAAAACACACACGAACGTCTCCCTTGCTCACCGACATTCAGCAAAGTCGCAATGACCCACAATGCATCTGGGCACACATCATCCGAGCAACCTCATAGCAGTATTCTCCCCCTGTGCGGGACACATCCCCTCTGAGAGTAGGCAAGTTATCACCGGCACTCTGAGCAAATCCCATGCTCCGAACCCAATTCAACAAACTCACAACCCCGGCAGGGCTCGCATTTCCCAATTCCCATCCAATGAAACGGAAATCACGGAAGTAAGTTACCAAAATACCTCCCCTCCAGATCAAAGGTGTGTATTTCGCACCTCTGACAGCATTCCACACCAACAGAACTTTAATTAAACGAACGTCGCCAGGATCCTCGGATAGACGCTAAAATCGACACACACACGTCAATGACGAATGCACAATACACACGACAAAAATCCGATTTAAATTCAGAGATCGCCGATCGACCTGGCACAACCAACTCAACGCGACGACGCCACGCCGCCCCCCGTCCCGGCGCGCACCCTCGTGCCTCCACACGAATCCCAACACTCCCGCCTCGCGTTTTCCTGTGAGGGCCATTGCCGCGGCAACCAGCCTGCGCGCCGCTCTATTCGCATTCACGGTGGGGCTTACCTCGCGTCGGGACGTGAGTTTTTCCAAACGAGTTTGACAGCGGACTGTTATGACAGTTTGACAGTCCGCTGTCAAAACATTGAGCTGTCAACATAGTTAGCTGTCAATCAGCTGGTCATTAACTCATCCCTAGCTCGTAATCATCGCAAAAACCAGGATCTCTGACCCTTGACCTCTCTGACCCAAAATGCACATGACATCATCATCATCATCATCATCATCAAAACGTGACATAACATCATCCTAAAGGTGAGCAGCCTCAGGGATATACCAATACACGAGTCGCCAATACACAATGTAATCGTTGATTGCATCCTCTCCTGTCACACTCTGTACCTGTCGCACACCTTACCAGCGGCCTCTCACGAACACCCAGGTCTACACCAACCCCAAGCCGACTGAATCTCCCCTCACACACTTCAATGTGCCCGCTCGCACACCATAAAAGAACCGCCAGACCATCCGTTCGCCTCTCGTCCCAAACAAATAAAAATACACACGTCAATTACCGAACATCACCAGGACCCTCGGATGGATGCCAGAATCGGCAATCCCGGTCTGGATTCCCGCACCGCAAGCGGCCAATCACAATGATTCGAAGCCCACACAGTGGTGTTGCACATCAAGTGGTCATCAAAATCCACATTCGTTCATGTTCCTCATACCACGTGACTGTCAAACCGGCTCGCATTTCATGCGTTTCCTTATATCCGACCAAATTGACACTAACCGCGTACATTACAGCACACGTGGATTCATGCACACCCATCAATCTCAGAGCATCTTGTGCAGCAATTCCCATTCATTCGTATATGTCTCATTTCATTCAGAGGAAAAGGGGATTTTTGGGACAAGGGGAGGAAAGGGGTGAGAAGGGTGAAGCAGGGGAAGGGGGGGTCAGGGAGGGGGCTCGCTGCGCAGGGGGGTTGCCTGAAGCCCCGGGACAGAGCTTTAGGGCTTGGAGGGTAGGGGATCTGTATCTACCTAACCTTCCCCAGGTCTTGATTTTCAACGAGCGACATTGGTCGCTCCCTGGCTCGCTTATCTATCTTATTCCTTACTCCTTATTCCCGCTTTATCCTGCACCTGCAATTAGTTTGCCTGCTTCCTCAGGCCATCGAGAGGCTCGACCGCCTGCACTTTCCGAGAGGCTCATCCGCCTGCACAGCTGTCTACCCTAAATCCTAGAGGCTCGCCCGCCCCACAACTTTCTACCCTAACTCCTAGCTTTCTAGTGTAACTCCTAGAGGTTCGCCCACCTCATCTCAGCTCTCTACCATAACTCCTGAAGAGGTTCGACCACCTCATCTCAACTTTCTGTGTGCTAACCGTATCTTACCTGTCCAGCTAACCGCCAGGTAATCAGGCAACCTTACTCCTTATTCCCGAGAGATCTCTCCTGCATATAGCCGCCTAATCAGAGATCTCTCCCGCATATATGCTAACTGTACCTTACTTTTGCCGGCGTCCTTATGACGCTTCTAACCTTACTTTCGAAACCAATTTATTCCTTATCCTCGGCGCCCTCTTGGGGCACCTTACTCTCCCGTCCCGTAACGTTACCCTGACGAATCCTATAAACAGCTCAGTTGTTCTGGAGCCCAAAAACGGCTCGTTCTTAAATTTTGTTCGAGGATCAGGCTCGAGCAGGAAACAGGCAAACGACACCGAGCGACAGAGTGAGTTCCAATTTAGCCTAACATCCCAGTCTATAACAAAATAAACCCAAGGCTCACCTCACCCAGACCGATCAAACCAGCTGGTGTTTTTTCCCACTCACTCGCGTCTGGAGCTGCGTCCCGAGTCTGCCGGAGCTGATGTCCCTGTTCGGGCGCCATTTGATGGATCCGTGACTTAGGACTCAAGACGCATGATTGAGAGAAAGAACAACTGAGATATTTATTTGATTCATCAAACACACAAGCTTGTGGAAAGCAAAATGCATAAAACTGAGGCCCACAAGGACCAGGATTCCAACATGATGCTCTGAAATAATTCGGTCGAGTTTCACTTTATAAAGGGAATATTGGGGTGTGGTTTTTGCTCTCGAGACAAAGGAAAGACAGAGTAGTCTCCAAGGTCATTTAAGGGTCAAGCATGTTGACGATTCTCTAGAAACCAGTTTTTTGGGGGGAGTTCAGCAAGTCGTAAAAATGTCAAACATGAAAGTGATATAAGGCAGTCCTTTAAGGGGGACTGGGAAAGATAGGTTGGTCTTCACAGAGGGATTATATCATCAGGGTCTGGATTTACAAAGCATATAACTTTTTATAATAAGTTTCCAAAGAACATTTCGACAGTAAGAGAACATGCCATCACAGTAACTTAATTCTTTAACAGGAAATATAATGGATAAGGTTTACAAAGCAACACATACAAATTAGTTATTTTTGGTAATTGAGCAACATCTTTAGCCTAATACTGGGATAACAGGTTTCCAAAGAACATGAAAGTATTATGAGTATCCAGAAATCAATCAAAAACAGAACATTTTCTTGTTTATACTTGGAATTAGGTCAAACGATAATAGAACACAAGGGGGGAGGTGGGGGGGGGGGGGGTCTGAACCCCCACATATATATATATATATAGATATATATATATATAGATATGTATATATGTATATATATATATATATATATATATATATATATATATATATATATATATATATATATATATATATATATATATATATATTGTTACAGACGCGGTTTTGGATGTTAGTTTACCGAGCGGTTTGGTATGACCGCGTCTGCACAGTTTACCCGATTACATTTACACTCGAACGTTGGCCGAATCGCGCTACGCTAGATCAATGAAGGAAAGGACACAACGGCTGGGTTAAATGCCACGACACCAGGGGTACAGTTCTCAAGACCTCCGGAGGAGGATATAATATTGGGTATGCGGAACGTTTAGATTACACGGCACAAGAGGGACAGCACAGAAAGGTAGGCACTTATACACGGTCTTATCTTAGCCCTGACAGACCACAGACAAACGGGACAAGACTGACTCACACAGGGATTGATGGCAAGGAAGGGCAGGCAGTTGATAGCTCAAGGTGCACCTTGAGCTCAGGGGCAGAATCGACCCGGTCCGGTCCAGAGAGGCGGGAGGTATCTTTTAGCGCTAGGAGGTGGCGTCCTTTTGTCGTCGTAGCTGAGCCGCATCTGACGTCACCTCCGGTAAGTGGCCGCGTATATCCAGCGGGGAGTGACACGCCCTCGGCTCGTTAGCTCCGCCCCAGATGGAATCGGTCCGCCGCTTCTTATTGGGTGCGGGGGGGTTACCGGGCTCCGCCCTTGACGAGGAGCTGACAGTCAGCCCCTGTGTGGTAACCCCGTCGGAGCACGTGGTCAATGGCGGCTAACCAAGCCGGAGTGAGGACGCGCACTCCCCGCGCCGCTGTTGTTGTTGTTGGTGTTGTTGTTTCATGAGGAAGAGATGCGGGGAGGTATTGGGAGGTCCTAAACTCACTACTGGTGCCATACAATCACATTCTGGTGCAACGAAGAGTCAGAATTAATGGAAACGAGTCCTTAACTGACATAGACTAAGAATAACTAGCAAGATGTCCTCTAGTTGTCTACGTGAGATGCGGTGAACCTGGGTGCGACATTTAATGGGGGAAAAAGGGGAAGGTCGGGGCTACAGAGTGTTGTTTACAGACAATGGGACTAGGGAATGGGGGATTGGGGATAGTTGGGGAGTATTGGGGAAATAGGGGAATATTTACAAGCGGATATGGATGGAGGCCAAATCCCATATCCGCAACATTGCACCCTTCTCTACCTCGGGGCGTCCCGACCCGATAAATCTTTACCTACGTTAGTGTGGCACTCAGATGTAGTTCCCTCTACTATTAACTCAACCCTGAGTGTGACAGTTTTACAGATTTCACAAATGAGTAAATATGTCCCCCTGCGACGTTGCACCCTTCTCCTCACAGAAACACACCCACAGGATAACCGAATCGCGGAAAGAATCCTCAAACTAAACATACAGCCGGTAGGGAGCATTATTTACACAAGACTACACTGATATTTACACTACGATCCAGGACCTGTTTTTGGAGGAACACATGCAGATGTTATGCATAGAGAGAGCACGCATGCCAGCATCGATACACCAACCCACGAGTGCTCTGTGGCCCTACGGCCTTTAATAATGTGCAGAGCACCCCATCCAAGCACCAAAAGCACCACCCTTATTCATACAGTCAGCACCATCCGGTGCACCAATAAAGTGTTTATAGTCACCGGTGGTGTCGCAGCCGGCCGATGTTCTGCCGCTGGTCTTGCCTTGGAGCCCACTTGGTGTTCTGGCTTCCTTCAAAAATAAAGAAAGGCGCCAACCGCGTCCATTTCTAAATTGTGGCCGTCAGGGGGCCAACTATTAGTGGTTCACCTGTATGGCATAGGTGCCACGTTGACCCATAGGTCCATCGACGGGTGGTGCTTGGCCGCAAAAGACTGCGGTCCATGGTGGGCGGCCACAAAAATTGCGCTCCATATGGTGTATCGATCCCGGCAGCAAGCAGTGAAAGTGCAGGCCCACAACTGCGGAGCCAGCACCTCTCTCTCCTCTCTCTCTGCCCCAAAGCCAGATCCTCGGAGGTGGGAGACAAAAGAAGCAGACAAGTGAGTAAGGTGGTAAGGGCGCAAAAGTGCATGCAATACAAGATGATGCACACTGGGGGCACATGGGAACCAGGTGAGACAGGTACGTTCCTACCGTACGCCCCCCCCCCCCCACCAGGTAACCTACATTGCCCCTCCCTTACCCCTTACTGTATCCACAAAACACAACACTACCCATAAACATCTACTTTACACATCAACAAACGTCCCTACTGTCTTCCCCGTTCCTCCCATAAACCAAATTCGTCTTCTCTCCCTCCTTACCAATCAAATTTGCCATTTCCAACTCTCATCACAATTTGCCATCTCCAACTCGACATCAAAATTTGCCATCACCAATTCATCATCAGTCCCTCCTAAGGAGGGAGAGATGGAATCACCCCAATGTCTCATCCACGTCGTGATGCGTCTCACAAATCCACACAGCAATTCTCATTTCCTGCACACAGAACAAAGAAAACACAGGTGTGGAGTCATCATCATCACCTCAGGTAAGTGGCTGCGTATGGTGCGACAGGTTCATCAATCCTAACTATTTCCTAAATGACTTTAACAACTTTACATTACCCGGGGTCTTTCCCTGCCAATCCATTGGCCAACTTACACTATGGGTTCTACAAACCAATTCCCATTGACCAAACTGTGGTGCTTTTCAATTTGGGGCCTCACTCCCCCGATTCATCTCTCGGTGCCCTCGCACAATTTCTGGGCTGCGACGTGTAGCTCTCCCAGCAGGTCTACCCACCTGCACACCTCCACCACTGCAGTTGCCTCCGAGCTTACCTGCTCCTTACCCTAACCTATCTACCTGGGGAAGGCCCTCTGGCACTCTCCCCACTCGGTGCCCTCTCTGGCACTGGGCTACCCGGGTCCGTCCTCCGGATCCTCGGGCCCCATCCACAACTCTACCGGCTCCCAGAGCCCACCTGCGGCCTCACCTGGCCGACATCCTCACAGTGGTGGAGTGCCCAAACCAACTACACACACTAACAGGCTACACGCCCAGCCATTTCCACACACTAATGCACCCATCCACAATACCATTCTGCAACCGCACCACAAATGCCAATATCCAACCACAATTTACCTATACCCTCTACCTAACACTTACACTACCCGCCCCGGGTACTCGTGAAAGGGGTCCACTCTTCCCCCATCCACACCTTCGCACCATGCACACCACTCCGTACCACTTACTCCAACTCTCTCCACACCACTCATTCTCTGCTCCATATATTCCACACACCTGTACTTGCACACCTGTGCTCTCACACCTGGTGCCACCTGCACCCTTCTCTCCCCAAAGCGCATTCGCGCTGATCCACACACTCACTACTCATCCACTGCTCCACACACCTGTCCAGTTCTCACACAGCATCATCTCATCTAACTACTCCCCTCTGAAACTTGCGCTTCCCGGTCGTCCCTTTAAACTATTGCGCTCCCACGTCATTATCATCCACACTAATCTACCTGCGTCCCCACTACAGGTATCAGTCACTAACTAACCTTAACGTCACCTAATGTCATCTTCGCTAGATCCCTATCAATATAACCTAACCCACCCGGGCTAGTTTTCACTGCCATACACCCCATAAACTATAGCGCATTTGCCCCCACATGGGAAGGGTGGCAGGGATGCCACCCTTACCCACCGGGCCCATCGCTCCCTACCAATTTTGCACATCAAATTTCAACAAATCAAAAATTTGCCAATCACTGCCCATCATCTGCCAATCATTACTGCCAATCCTTTGCCAATCATCAAATTTTGTTTTTCTAATTTCGGGGCCAAAACACTATCCTCGTCATTACAGTCTACTTACTAATGCCTCTCGGTGCGCCAATTCACTTCCACAGCCCGGCTTCGTAAAGCCGAGCAATGAATGCGGGTTCTTTGGTGCCGGCGGCTGGATGCGTCCGGCACTCGGTGCAGGGACGGGGGCTTACCCGTGCCGAGATCCCACGCACCACCTCGGCGCGGAGCCATCCAATTGCCCGATCTCGACCTGCCGGAACGTCTCAATAAAAAGTGGTCGCCATGACGACCCTTCCTATCGGGCTGCCCGCTCTGCCTAGTGGAGCACGGACGCGGCCGTTCCAAGCGAGGCCCAGCATGGATCGCGTACGGCGGTCCTTTCGAACCCGCCGTGGCTCGGATCCCCACTGGTTCTCGCGGCACGCGAAGCTGCCCGACGGGCACCGAGGGCCCGATTCGGCTATAAGTCGTTCTAACCTCTAACCCGGTTACCGTCGATGCCTCACCTGCATGCTTACACGCATACGCTACCCCTTTCTTGCTCATACATCCAGCAGTTTCCCTGCTCTTGGTCATTGCACCTTCTCTTACACACCCAGGTACACTCATTCCACTCACAGACTTGGTCACACACCTGACCACCGAACACCTTGGCACACATTCGTCGCTCGCACACCTCACCAACACACCTCTTCCCGCCCCCTCCTCGGTCACCTCCTCTGTGACGATCACAGGTGTGCTCTCACTCGCACACCCAACCACGTGCCTCACTACCAATTCCAGCATGCATTCCCACACACGCTCTACCATTCCAGGTGTGCTTCCTTTCTCACCTGTCACAACCAACTCACGCTCCGTGTCACTCTTACTACTCTCACCTCCACTCTTGACAGCGCACTCACCCTTACTCTCGACAGCGCACTCTTCCCTCATGCACCCGTCCGTTACACACCTTTCTCGCGCACCCTCTCCCGTTACACCCTCTGTAACACTCACCACAGGTGTACACTCTTCCTTACTTTTGACAGCGCACTCTTTCCCCATGCACCCGTCCGTTACACACCTTGCTCGCGCATCCTCTCCCGTTACATCCTCTGTAACACTCACCACAGGCATGCATTCTTCCGTTACATCCTCTGTAACACTCCTCACTACGCGCTTCCATGTGCTCCCTCGCACACGCGCTACGACCGACTCACTCTCGACAACACCCCCACTCCTTGGCGCGCACTTTTTCCTCACACACCCCAGAGTCGGACTTTCTCGCACACCTCCTTTTTCGCACACCAGACCTGTCGCACACTTCACCAACGGCCTCTCACGAACACCCGGGTCGATCTCGACCCCCAAGCTTATTAAATCACCTGGCGCATCATACGCACGACCATATGGGTCACCACTTACACCGGGTCCTCTTTCTCTTCGCTTCTCCTCCATCACCTGCGAATCCCTCATCCGGTTAATGAGCACATCATCACGATCCGAACACAGACTTTGGACCAATTCTTTTACTTCCTCTTTGATCTCTTTCTTATCCCCTCTCCGTCGCTTCTTAATTTCGCTTACCCCTTCTTCCACTTCTTCTAATTTCTGCTTCACCTCTTTTATTTCCCGGTGCGTCTCCTCAAGCTCGTCCTCGAAGGCCACCTTGACCGTTTCTATGTGCGTCCTCACCTGCCGGTCCTTCGTCTCCATTACCTCTGTCACCTCGTCCAACCTCGTTGTCAGTCCCTCACGTACCATCTGACATTGCCTCTGTGTCGCTATCAAGTCATTTTTTAGGTCGTTTTGTGTCGCTTTTAACCCTCCTAATACCGCAGTGTTCCTTTGAACCTGCTCCGTTAGTTCTTTTTGTCCCTCTGTCAGCTGTTCCACTCCCAGCGTCAACTCCTCTATACCACCTTGCAATTTTACAGTCCCCTTTCTCACCTCCTTCTCCATGCGCTCCTCACAGTGCCTCACCTCCTCGCACACTCCTCCGACCTCCTCACTCACACCTCTTCTGATCTCCTCTCCCAGCACTTGCATCTCCTGCCCAGATGCCACCCTCATCTGCTCCATTTCCTCCCTGTGAGCATCCAATTTAGTTTCTACCCCCATTCTGACCCCCTCTATCTGCTGCCCCATTTTTTAAACTTCCCTTTCCGCTTGGTCCCTCATGTCCCTCAATTTGCCTGCCATACTGTTTTCTAACCCCTCTAACCCCTTTTTCATCCCTTCCATTTGATTCTCTTGAGCGGCCATTCTGTTTTCTACCCCCGTTAACCCATGTTTCACCCCTTCTATTTGATTCTCTTGAGTGGCCATTCTGTTTTCTACCCCTGTTAACCCATGTTTCACCCCTTCTATCCCATTGTCTAACCCCTCTAATTTAGCTTCTAGCCGTTCCCCCATTTCTCCCATTTTGCCCCCCATTCTGCCCCCCAATCGCTCACTATCAGCCCTCATTTGCTCACTCTGAGCATCCATCCGGTTCCCCATTACCCCCATCATTCTGCTTTCCATTTCTTCGCTATTCTTGTCCATAAGGGCCTTCATTTGTATTAAAAAAAGGTTCAAATCCACCAGCGGCGCTGCTACGGTCGAGGGCGCGGTCGCCGTAGCCATGTGCGAGGCGCCATTTTGCGCGCCCGTAACCTCGTGCGCTAGGACGCCATTTTGCGAACCTGCCGCCCTCACTGCTTCGCTCTCCTCATGTCCCTCAATTTGGTCCTGGATCGACCCTGCCTCACTCTCCTCTACCGGAACCCAGCCGTCTTGATCTCCCATAGCGCGACTTTCAAAATTCGGGTTTTTTGTAAAACAAAATCAAATTTCGGTGACTTGTAATTTTGAGCGCGTTAAGCGCCGTACGACGTTATAACATCATTGTTACGGTAATTACGGTAATTACGGTAATTATAACATTGTTACGGTAATAACACAATTGGTGTCCAAAATTTGGGCTAAATAAATTTAGTCCCAGGTTCGAATCCCAACTCCTGACAGCCAATTGTTACGGACGCGGTTTAGATGTTATTTACCGAGCGGTGGTATTGCCGCGACCGAACAGTTATTCCCCGACTAGACCCCGATTCCACCCAGACGTTGACCAAATCGCGCTATGCCAAATCAATGATAGAAAGGACACGACGACTGGGAAAGAGGAAACGACGCAAGGGGTACAGTTCTCAAGACCTCCGGAGGAGGGTATAATTACAGTGGTGGAGAAAAGGGGGTAGATTACAAGGCAGTGAGGTAAAGACACAGAAGAGATGGGCACTTAATTACCGTCTTATCTTAGCCCAGACAGACCACAGACAAATGGAACAAAGCAGACTTACACAGGGATTGATGGCAGGAAGGGACAGGTAGGTCGATAGCACAAGGTGCACCTTGGCTCGGGGACAGGATAAAGCACGGTCCAGAAGATGCGGGGAGGCCTCACAGCGCTCGGAAGGGACGTCTTTCTTGCTTCAAGCTCAGCGCGCATCTGACGTCACCACTCCCTCTGCTGCGCATGCTCAACGGGGAGTGACACGCCCTCGGCTGGTTGGCTCCGCCCCACTGGGCCCGGTCCGCCGCTTCCATTGGGTGCGGGGGTTACCAGGCTCCGCCCTTGATGAGGAGCTGACAGGGAGCCCCTATTTGGTAACCCCGTCGAGCACATGTTCGATGGCGGCTCGTTGGGAAGGTCTAGTACCCTCCCAACACCCCCTACCAACCAAGCCGGAGTGAGGACGCGCACTTCCCGCGCCCGCCGCTGCTGTTGTTGTTGTTGTTGTTGTTGCTGTTGTTGTTGTTGTTACTGAGGACTGTGAGGAAGAGCTGCGGGGAGGTATTGGGAGGTCCTAAACTTCCTAACGGTGCCATGCAATCACATTCTGGTGTAACGAAGGGTCAGAATAAATGGAAACGAATCCTTAACTGACATAGACTAAGAATAACTAGCAAGATGTCCTATAGTTGTCTACGTGAGATGCGGTGGACCTGGATGCGACATTTAATGGGGGGAAATAGGGGGAGGTCGGGTCTACAGAGTGTTGGTTACAGAAAGTGGGACTAGGGATTGAGGGATTGGGGAGAGTTGGGGAGTATTGAGGAAATAGGGGAATATTTACAAGTGGATATGGATGGATGTAAATCCCATATCCGCAACAATATATATATATATATATATATATATATAGTGGGTGGGGATAATATGGACCCCGGGGGAATATGGACCCCACTGAATTTCCCATGATGCACTGCATCAAACCTCGTCTCCATATCACGGGATAAACAAGTATGGCCGACCTGCAAGTGAACAACTGCAGTTGATTCAAACTCTTTAATGACGGTAAGTGGCAAACTTCCAAAAGTTTTCATCTCAAATTTTACAATTCATAAGCATGCAGTACTGTGTATGTACATGTAGTCACTTGTACTTGTACTAGCTTGTTTGATGAGTGGTCTCCTTGGCTGAGTACACGTGAGAGCTGTCTACAGCACCACTGTGTGTAGAAAACTCCATCCCAGCTCATATGTACTGGGCATGCTGACATGATCGAGAGGCATGGTGTGGGTAATATGGACCCTTTGGTAGTGTCTAATATGGACCCATGTCCATATTCCCCGCGGTCGATGTCCATATTCCCTGCGGTCGATGTCCATATTCCCCACACAGGAAGCTAGTAGAATAAGTCCACAAAACAGCATGTACACTGTCAAAATTTGAATCAAATAAATTTTCTGCACCGAAATATGTGACTAAGCAAAACTAGGCATGGTCCAAGTAGCCGTCAAGTATCGGCTGTTTGTTAACACCTGATAACATGTACACTTGATTCTGTATAAAAATCCGACAGTGACTATGCACTGTCGGACATTTAACTCGCCCCGAAAAAGCGTTATCAACACATCCTCTCCTTATAAAAGACGTTTGATTGTGGAACATCAAGAACAAGAGAGAAGGACATTGAAGAAAGGGCCAACACGCGAGAAGCAGAATCCTATATCCCCAACTAATTTGAAAGTGAAAAAAGGCAATAGACCACGAACAAAGCGCGGTCCTCCAGTTCGAAAGCAGGTTACCAAGTCTGCGAAGCAACACAGAAAAGGACCTGAAAACTGCATGAGTCATTTCGACTGCATATATTGCAATGAGTTATTTGTTGATCCACCTGAATTTTCTTGGATCCAATGCAGTGAATGCAAGCAATGGGCCCACGAAAACGAAATTATGAGGGCTATGAGACTATGAGGGTATAATAATAATAATAATAATTCATTTATTTTGTATAGCGCTTTTCATGAAGCCCAAAGACGCTTTGACAGAGTGCAAAACATAATGCATAACAAAACATGAAAACAACAATTGCAAAAAGAGAAGAATCAATAGGGAAATATTTAAAGCAAAAGGAGGGAGAAGGAGAAGTGATAATCAGGGGTTAAATGCTGTGGGTTGAATGTTGAATGCAGTGCTGAACAGGTGGGTCTTGAGTGATGTTTTGAATGTGGTGAGTGAGGAGGAGTCTCTGATGGTGTGAGGTAGTGAGTTCCAGAGGGTGGGAGCAGCGATGGAGAAGGCCCTGTCCCCCCAGGATCTGAATTTGGTCCGGATGGGGGGGGGGGGGGGATCAGGAGGTTGGTACCAGCAGAGCGGAGGTTGCGGGTGGGAGTGTGTCTGGAGAGGAGGTCAGCCAGGTAGGATGGGGCCAGGTTATGGAGGGCTTTGTAGGTCAAGAGGAGGATTTTGTCCTGGATTCTCTGGGAGATGGGGAGCCAGTGAAGCTTGTAAAGGACGGGGGTGATGTGGTCGCGGGTCCGGGAATGGGTGAGTAGACGGGCAGCGGAGTTCTGAATGTAATGGAGTTTATTGGTGATTGTTGAGGGTGAACCATAGAGGAGGCTATTGCAGTAGTCCAGACGGGAGGTGATGAAGGCGTGGATGAGGGTTTCTGCAGCCGTGGAGGAGAGGGATGAGCGGAGACGGGCGATGTTTTTCAGGTGAAAGAAGGCTGTCTTTGTGATCTGTTTAGTGTATTTGTCGAAGGAGAGGGTTTGGTCAAAGATGACGCCAAGATTCCGGATGAGAGGGGAGGTGGATACTGGGATACCGTCGATGTTGAGGGCAAAGTTATGGGTGGATTTTGTGAGCGTTTTTGGGCCAATGATGATTATTTCAGATTTATCACAGTTAAGTTTGAGGAAGTTGATTTGAAGCCAGGATTTTATTTCAGAGATGCAGTTTGTCAGGATAGAGTGGGTGTCGGTGGAGACGGACTTGGTGGAGATGAAAAGCTGGATGTCATCGGCGAAGCAGTGGAATTGGAGACCATGACGGCGGATTAAGTGACCGAGGGGGGACAGGTAAAGGATGAAGAGGAGGGGGCCAAGAACTGAACCTTGGGGGACACCTTGGGGGAGGGGAGCAGTGGGGGATTTGCAGTTATTGATGGAGATGAACTGGCATCTGTCAGAGAGGTATGATTTAATCCAAGAGAGGGCAGTGCCGGTAACGTTAAAGGTGGATTCAAGTCGGGTGAGGAGGATAGTGTGATCGATGGTGTCAAAGGCAGCGCTGAGGTCGAGGAGGACGAGAATGTTGAGGTTGCCAGCGTCAGAGGAGAGGAGAAGGTCGTTGGTGATTTTGAGGAGAGCAGTTTCAGTACTGTGGTTGGAGCGGAATCCGGATTGGAATGTTTCATACAGGTTATGAATAGGTGGTATTGCCCCCTTTGGCAGAAACTACCTCAAGTAGGCATTTCTTATAACTGTCTACCAGTCTCTGACATTGACTGGGAGAAATTTTTGCCCACTCCTCCATGCAGAATTCTTTCAGCTGTGCGATGTTTGAGGGGTTTCTTGCATGCACAGCTCGTTTCAAATCCCCCCACAACATCTCGATGGGATTTAGATCCGGGCTTTGACTTGGCCATTCCAGAACCCTCCATTTCTTTCTTTTCAGCCATTCCTTGGTGGATTTACTGGTATGTTTAGGGTCATTGTCATGTTGCAAGGTCCACCTTCGGTTGAGCTTCAACTTTCCGACAGATGGCCTCACATTATCCTCAAGCACCCTCTGGTACAATGAAGAATTCATAGTGGATTCTATGATGGTGAGCTGCCCAGTCCCTGATGCAGCAAAACTGCCCCAAACCATAATATTTCCACCACCATGCTTTACAGTTGGTATCAGGTTCTTGTGGTCAAATGCTGTCTTTGGTTATCGCCAAACGTGTTTTCTGGTACTGTGGCCAAATAGCTCTACCTTTGACTCATCTGTCCAGAGCACATTGTTCCAGAAGTGCTGGTCTTTGCCAAGGTGTTCATTGGCAAACTTTAGTCTTGCCCTGATGTTCTTTCGGGACAGCAAAGGTTTCCTCCTGGCACACCTCCCATGTAGATCAAATTTTTGCAGCCTCTTTCTAATGGTAGACTCGTGCACTTTGACATCAACAGTGGCAAGAGCTACCAAGAGGTCCCGTGATGACATTCTTGGGTTCTTCGAGACTTCTTTCAGCATCTTGCGGTCTGCTCTCGGGCTGAACTTGCTGGGGCGGCCTGGCCTGAACAAGTTGGCAGTTGTTTGGATTCTTCTCCACATGTAGATGATCTTCCGGACAGTGGAATGATTGATTTCAAATTGTTTGGAGATCTTTTAAAATCCCTTCCCAAACCCGTAGGCATCTATAACCTTCTTTCTGAAGGGTTCCTGAAGGGTTGCTGAATTGCCGACGTCTTCACGTCGGCAATACAGCCTTCTAACACTTCAACAGTGGGCACGATTTGTTGAATCGTGTTTCCTTTGTACAGCTGATTGTCGTCCGCAAAGGCGTGGTGATCAACTGAATGTCTGGCAACAAGATCAAATAGAGGCTGAGTGTACAAAAGAAAGAGGATAGGTCCCAGGACTGAGCCCTGGGGAACGCCAAAGGAAAGCGGACAAGGGGCTGATTTCTGTCCATTGACAACAACTGTTTGCACTCTATCAGTAAGATAGGACATCAGCCAAGAAAGGGGAGTACCAGTTATACCAAATGTGATTTCAAGACGACGAATTAAGACACTATGGTCAATGGTATCAAAGGCGGCAGACAACTCCAAAAGAGCAAGAATGGAAACCTTACCACAGTCAAGAGAGGTCAGAAGATCATTGGTTATTCTTAGGAGAGCGGTCTCGGTGCTATGGCCTGGTCTATATGCTGACTGGCGAGAATTGAAAACATTATTTGAAACTAGATGGTCATTCATCTGTGATAGTGAAGGAGCTGGGGCTCCCACGTCGATCGGAAGAATGGACGCGACAAAAAGCTAGAATTCATCCGAGTTGCTTTAATGAAATCAAACACTCAGGCACACTGAAAACCCGTTTATCGGGCAGCAATATATATACCAATTATCCCGGAGCGTTTGCCCAGGCCCGGCGCCAGGGGGCGTGGCCCAGCGTCCTGGCTGCGGCCTGGCAAGTTGAGGGCGAGCCTGCCCGGGCATGCCCGGGCATGCCCGGGCGTCCCGACCGAGGCCTGGCAAGTTGAGCGCGGGCCTGCCCGGGCGTCCTGGACGAGCCCGGCATGGTGATCGCTCCGCGTCCTTGATAGGTGCAAGGCGATTGTGAAAACCCAGCGGCAGCCGCTACACACGTCCCCCCAGAATCGACTTGCACCGGCAGGGTCAATTTGAGGGGGGTCCTGATGACCCGGCCGAAGCGACCCCTGGCGGGTCGTGGGAGGGGGTCCGGTGAGGTGGTGGGCGGTCGAGTGGGGGGCACCGTGGACGGGGGGCGGCCTCGCCGCGGCGGAAGGGCCACCCGTGGTGGGTGGTCGACGTCCACGTGCGCCGGCTTGAGGCGGTCCACCGCAATCCGGTCCGACCTGCCGCCGATGTCGATGACGAACGACTTGTCGTCCCGTCGCAGCACCCGGAAGGGCCCGTCGTACGGCGGCTGGAGTGGCCACCGATGTGCGTCATGACGCACAAAAACATACTCCGCTGTGCGGAGTGCTGGGGGGACGTAGGACTGGGGGTCACCGTGGCGGGATGTTGGCACGGGGGCAAACCGTCGGGCGGCCTCCTGGAGGTCCGAGCGCTGGTGAGCTGCGGACCAGGGACTGGTAGCGTCGGGCACGAATTCGCCCGGGACGCGTAGCGCCTGGCCATAGACAAGCTCGGCGGTGGATGCCTGGAGGTCCTCCTTGGGGGCCGTGCGAAGGCCCAAAAGGACCCACGGCAGCCGGTCGGCCCAACCGCCGTCTTGAAGGCCGGCCATGAGCGCGGCCTTCATGGAGCGGTGGAATCGCTCGCACAACCCGTTTGCTTGGGGGTGGTAGGCCGTAGTACGGTGGAGCTTGACCCCCAGGTTGCGGGCGACCGCGCCCCACAGCTCGGAGGTGAACTGTGGTCCGCGGTCTGACGAGATGTCCGCCGGTGCGCCGAAGCGGGCGACCCAGGTGGCGATGAAAGCCTGCGCCACGTCGGCGGTGGTGGTGGAGACGAGGGGAACGGCCTCCGGCCACCTGGTGGTCCTGTCCACCATGGTGAGCAGGTGTGTGAACCCCCGTGACGGGGGGAGGGGGCCCACCAGATCCACGTTGACGTGGTCGAAACGTCGTTCGGGCACGGTGAAAGGTGCCAGCGGGGCCTGGGTGTGTCGGTGGACCTTGGCCCGTTGGCAGGCCGTGCAGGTGCTGGTCCAATCGCGGACGTCCCGACGAAGGCCGTGCCAGACGAAACGCGCCGACACCAGCTTCTGGGAAGCTTTCCGGCCCGGGTGGGAAAGGCCGTGGAGGGAGGCGAAGATGCGGCGTTGCCAGGTGACGGGCACGATGGGGCGAGGCTGGCCTTGGGAGACGTCGCAGAGCAGGACAGTGTCCGCGCAGGGGATGTCAGCCAGGCGGAGGCCCGTGTCCGCCGCCCGGAGGGCTTGCACCGTGGTGTCGGTGGTTTGGTCCGCCGCCATAAGCGCAAAATCCACGCCCAGGTGGACCGCGTTCGCGCTGGCCCGGGAAAGACAGTCGGCCACGGCGTTGTTTTTGCCGGCGACGTGCCGGATGTCCGTGGTAAACTCCGACACGGCGGAGAGGTGGCGCTGTTGGCGGGCCGACCATGGCTCCGTGACCTTGGCCATGGCGTAAACCAACGGCTTGTGGTCGACGAACGCCGTGAAAGGTCGGCCCTCCAGGAGGTGGCGGAAATGGCGGACGGCCAGGTGTAGACCGAGGAGCTCCCGGTCAAACGTGCTGTATTTGAGCTCGTTCGGCCGGAGCTGCCGGCTGAAAAAAGCGAGTGGCTGCCAAACCCCGTTCACCCATTGCTCATGTACGGCGCCCACCGCGTAGTCGGAGGCATCCGTGGTGAGGGCGATGGGAGCGTTGAGCACCGGGTGAGCGAGCAGTGTTGCGTCGGCGAGGGCCCGCTTTGAGCGTTGGAAGGCCGCATCCATTGCTGCGGACCAGGCGATGTCGTGCTTGGCCGGCTTGCCCCGGAGGGCTTCGTAGAGGGGCCGCATGAGTTGAGCAGCGCGGGGCACGAAGCGGTGATAAAAATTCACCATTCCCAGGAATTCCTGCAGGGCCTTTATGGTGCGGGGACGCGGGAACGTGGTGATGGCCTCGACCTTGGTTGGCAGCGGCACGGCCCCGTTCTTGGTGATGTGGTGGCCCAAAAAATCAACGGCCGTCGTGCCGAAGTGGCATTTGGCCAGGTTGACGATGAGGCCGTGCTCGCTGAGGCGCCCGAACAGTGTTCGGAGGTGGAGGAGGTGCTCGGCCCGGGACGTGCTGGCGACGAGGATGTCGTCCAGGTAAACGAAAAGGAACGGCAGGTCACGCAGCACGCCGTCCATCAAGCGCTGGAACGCCTGAGCCGCGTTCTTGAGACCAAACGGCATCCGCAAGAATTCGAATAAGCCGAACGGCGTGATGACTGCCGTTTTAGGGACGTCGGCCGCCCTGACAGGTACCTGGTGATATCCCCGTATGAGATCAATTTTCGAAAAAATGACCCGTCCCGCCAGACGGGCGGAGAAGTCTTGGATATGCGGGATCGGGTACCTGTCGGGGGTGGTAGCGTCATTGAGACGGCGGTAGTCGCCACACGGGCGCCATCCACCCCCCGGCTTTGGCACGATGTGCAGTGGCGAGGCCCACGCGCTATCGGAGCGCCGCACGATGCCGAGGTGCTCCAACGCGTCGAATTCGGCCTTCGCTACGGCGAGCTTGGCTGGGTCGAGGCGGCGGGCCCTGGCGTAGACCGGCGGGCCCGTGGTTGGTATGTGGTGCTCGATCCCATGCCGTACTGCGACGGCCGAAAACGTCGGCCGCGTGAGGGCCGGGAACTCCGTGAGCAGGCGAGCAAACTCGTTCGCCGCCGGGACGGTGCATGCCAGCTCGGAGCTGCTCAATGTGCATACCAGGGAGCTGAAGGTTTCAGCGTTGATTAAACGACGCCGTTGGACGTCCACCAGCAGTCCGTGTGCGCAGAGGAAGTCGGCGCCTAGCAGAGCCATGGGCACGTTGGCGGTTACAAACGTCCAAGCAAAGCGTTGGCCGCCGAAGCAGAGGGTGACGTTGCGCGGGCCGAAGGTGCGGATAGTCTATCCGTTGGCCGCAACCAAGGAGGGGCCGCAAACCGCGGATTGCCTGTCCTGGTCGGAGGCGGGTATGACGCTCAGTTGGGCGCCGGTGTCGCACAGGAAGCGCCGTCCGGACGCTTTATCCGTGATGAACAGTAAGTTGCCCGTGTGGCCGGCGCTCATGGCTGGTAATGAACGCCGGCCCGGCCGTTTCCCGGCCTGCCGAAGGTGCACGGGGGTCGGCATGTCCGGGCCTTCTGTCCGAACCTGGCATGATAGTAACACCACGCTTGGTCAGGTGGAGGCCTCGGTCGTCGTGCTGGAGGTGGTCGGCTCGGTAGAGCGGCCGCCAATTGCGTCGGCAGTTCGGCCGTCGACCGTGCCGGGTGCTCGGGCGCCATGGGTGTTGCGTCGGACGGCGGTGGGTCCCATGTCGCCGCTGCGATGCGCTGTCCTGCGGCGGAGATCTTGTCGGCTTCTCTGGCAAGGGCCCGGGGATCTGTGATCGTCGTGCTTGCCAGGGCGAGGCGTACCGGGTTAGGCAGCTGACGGAGGAACAGCTCCCGGAACAGGAATGCCGGAGAGTGCTCGCCGAGCAGTGAAAGCATGTAGTCCATTCGCTCGGAAGGGCGCGTGTCGCCGAGCTCAGGCAGTTCGAGCAGGCGCCGTGCGCGTTCCGCCGATGGGAGGGCGAAAGCATCGAGGAGCAGCTTCTTAATCGCGCCGTATTTGTCAGCGGCTGGCGGGCTTTCGAGGAGGCTCAGGGCGCGGGCCGCGGTAGCCGACCCGAGCGCAGCTACCACATGGTGGAAGCGGGTGTCGTCGGCCGTGACGCCTCGCAGGGCGAACAGGGACTCCGCCTGCGCGAACCAAACCGCCGCGTGAGCCTCCTAGAAGGTAGGCAGTTTAAGGGCGACTGCCGTGTCCATGTCGATAGGTCACCAATGAAGGGGCTGGGGCTCCCACGTCGATCGGAAGAATGGACGCGACAAAAAGCTATAATTCATCCGAGTTGCTTTAATGAAATCAAACACTCAGGCACACTGAAAACCCGTTTATCGGGCAGCAATATATATACCAATTATCCCGGAGCGTTTGCCCAGGCCCGGCGCCAGGGGGCGTGGCCCAGCGTCCTGGCTGCGGCCTGGCAAGTTGAGGGCGAGCCTGCCCGGGCGTCCTGGACGAGCCCGGCATGGTGATCGCTCCGCGTCCTTGATAGGTGCAAGGCGATTGTGAAAACCCAGCGGCAGCCGCTACAATAGCACAATTCTTTCTGTGATCTTTGACAGGAAAGACAGGTCGGAGATAGGCCGGTAATTTTTCATGTCGTTAAGGTCAAGGGTGGGCTTTTTAAGAAGTGGTTTAACAAGAGCTTGCTTAAAGAGGAGAAGGTTTGCACAATATATATATATATATATATATATATATACATATATATATATATATATATACATATATATATATATATTGTTACGGACACGGTTTTTGGATGTTATTTTACCGAGCGGTGGTGTATTTAACCGCGTCCGAACAGTTACTCCCCGATTAGAACCCGATTCCACCCGAACGTTGACTAATCGCGCTACAGATATTCAATTGGGAAACCTCTAAAGCGACCGAAAGAGAAGAAGAGAGAAGAAAGACAGAGTTTGGAGGAAGAACAGATTTATTATACACACACAAGCAATATTTTAGAGCGACCAATATTATTTACAGCAATAGATGGAAAAGAGCAGTCACACAGTGCATTGTTAACTTATTCTATTTCATTTACTTAATCCCCAAGACAAACGAGTAGGACAGGACGTTCACACTCACACGGTGGATATTGCAGGCAGGTAATGGCTCGAGGTTGATTGCTTGAGAGGAAGGCAAGGTCGGAGGCAGCAGCTTTCAACCCCTCGCGGTTTTGGCGGGAAAACCTCCGTCGCGTATCCGCGGCCGTCACGCGCTGGCTCGGCACACCTGCTCCTCTTCCTGGGGTGGAGCCGTCTCCCTCCGTTCAGCGCGTCTCTCCAACGACAGGGGATATTGCAGGCAGGTAGGTAGGGCTTGCGGTGGATTGCGCTCCTCTTCCAGGTCATCCCCCAGCGTATCTCTCAAGGCCTCTCCTTGGTGCAGCCTCGTTGCTCCTCTCCAGCTCATCTCCAGTCATCTCCCAAAGCAGTCCCTTACAGTCGCTTTTATCACCTCGGCCGAAATCAAGCCGCCGGCTCCGAGGGCACGCCTACCGGGTCGATCACCGCGGTGTTGATTGGCTGATAGGGCCGGTTCACTCCTTCCCTCTTCTGACGAGGTGGAGACACGCCTTTCTTCTCCAACCTTACCTCGTGGCCAATGGTGGTTGAAGAGAAAAACCGACCAAAATGCGGAAGGCAAATGGAAGGGAGGTTTTGGGGAAATTGGAAGGGCCTACGCTTATTTTGTTTGATACAATGCAAAGTCAATCTAGTGGAAAACACATACTTAGCCTACATGGAATAAGGAAATACACTATTTAAAAGATATATCGTGACCTGCGTGTATGTTCTATGAAATTAATTAGGAGGACGGCTGCGACCATTATTTACATTACCAGGATGTTACCATACCAAAACCATACTCTTCACATCCGTTACCCTTCCTCCAAAATTGTTACACTCCTCAAAACCCGTTACACTTCTCAAAACCCGTTACACTTCTCAAAACCCGTTACACTTCTCAAAATCGTTACACTGCACCCTCCTTTCTTCAGGCACGTCCTCGGGCCTACTAGACTTAACTGAGTGTGACATGTAGGTGTAATTCCCTCTACAATTAACCTGACCCTGAGTGTGACAATTTTAAAACACAAATAAGTATGTCCCCCTATTGCATTGCATCCTGTCTAACAGACTCAAGCCCACAGCTAACCGAATTACGGAATTATTCTGAAACTATACATTTACGGTGGGGAGCATTATTTACAATGACGTGATTTCTTATTTACAACGCAACCCAGGACCTGTGTGTTTTTTTCTTTTCTTTTTAGGGAACAAGAGAAAGAAATTCCTGTTGGGAGGGAGGAGACAGCACGCATTGCATCGATGCACCAGTACCAATACCACCAAAGCACCCAAAAGCACCACAAGCACCACTCGGTGCGCAGTCACCATGGTTCATAATAAACACAACAAAACAACTGGTGGTGGTCTTCTCCTTGTCTGCTGGGCCGATGTTCTTCCTGACGTCTTCTGGCTTCATGCGGCCTATTTGGACATAATAAAAAGCACAACTTGTGTTCGTTTTTTATTATTATTTAGGGCCTCAGGGGCCAACTAAGGGTGGTCCACCTGTTTGGCATAGGTGCCACCTTACCGAGGTCCGCAAGCAAGATTCCCTGGCCACTATGGCCGGTCTCCAACAGAGGTGCTCTGCCCCAGAACCTGGGGTCCATCAAGTGGTACTTGGCCGCCGAACAGCGGTCCATAAAGTGGTACATCAACGCAATGCGTGCTGGTTCTGGGAATCTCGGGCGCACAATGGCCACCTCACGCACGCTCCCCTCGGCACCCAATGGCGCACAGGTCATGTGGGAGACAAAAGAAAGACAATTGAGCGAGGGGTAAGGTCACAAGGGTACACGTCAAACAAGGCAATGCAAGGTGAAATGCGTACGGAGGGCGAAGTGAGAAAGCTCGTCCCTACCGTACGTCACCCCCCTGTCACCTACACTACCCTTGCTCTTACCCCATATTTACAAAATCTACCCATTTACAAATTCGTCACTACTGTCACGTCTTCCCCATATTTCCCTTATACCAAATTCGTCACCACAATCCCTCTACTTCAAAATTTGCCATCATCAAATTCATCATCAATCCTCATAAGGAGGCAGAGATGGAACATCAAAGCACAATGTCACACCCACGTCATGATGCGTCTCACAATCCAAACATTTGCATCATAAAAAATAATCAAAACATGGCATGGTGTGGAGTACCTGTCACCTCAGGTGAGTGGATGCAGATGGTGCGAGGAGATCCTTCATCCTAACTATCCTCTAAATGACTTTAACACACTTTACACTACCCGGGGTCTTTCCCTGCCAATCCATTGGCCAACTTACACTATGGGTTCTAATAACCAATTCCCATTGGCCAAACTGTGGTGCTCTTCAATTTGGGGTCTCACTCCCCCGATTCATCTCCCGGTGCCCTCGCACAATTTCTGGGCTGTGGCGTGTACCTCTCCCAGTGGGTCTACCCACCTGCACACCTCCACCACTGCAGTTGCCTCCGAGCTTACCTGCTCCTTACCCTAACCTAACTACCTGGGGAAGACCCCTCTTGGATCTGTCACCCCACTGGTGCCCTCTGGCACTGGGCTACCCGGGTCCGTCCTCCGGATCCTCGGGCCCCATCCACAACAACTACTACCGGCTCCCAGAGCCCACCTGCGGCCTCACCTGGCCGACATCCTCACAGTGGTGGAGTGCCCAAACCAACTACACACACTAACAGGCTACACGCCCAGCCATTTCCACAACACTAATGCACCCATCCAAAGACCATTCTTCCACTCGCACCACAGATGCCAATATCCAACCACAATTTACCTATACCCTCTACCTAACACTTACACTACCCGCCCCGGGTATCCGTGATGGGGGTCCACTCTTCCCCCATTCACACCTTCGCACCATCCACTCCACTCCACAATTTCCACCATTCTCACTCCACGACCATCCATTTCACTACTCCATACCATTTATTCCATACAGCCACATACACCTGTTCTTCATTCACCTGTCGTTGCACACCTGTGCAATCATACCTGGTGCCACCTGCACCCTCCTTTCTTCCTGGACCATTTGGTCAACACAACACGCAATCACCACTACTCCCTCATACACTGCTCCACACACCTGTTCAGTTGCACACCTGTGCAATCACACCTGTTCCATTCTCACCTGTTCAATCCTCACACACACGGCATCATCTCAGCTAACTACTCCCCTCTGAAACTTGCGCTTCCCAGTCGTCCCTTTAACTATTGCGCTCCCACGTCATTATCATCCACACTAATCTACCTGCGTCCCCACTACAGGTATCAGTCACTAACTAACCTTATCGTTACCTAAGGTCATCTTCGCTAGATCCCTACAATTATCCAAGCCCTCCCTGGCTCGGTTGTCATAGCCACCCCATAAACTATTGCGCATTTGCCCCCACCTGTGAGGGATGGTGGATTTGCCATCCCACCACATCGGGGGTCTCTCACTACCAATTTCGCTCGTCCAAATCCAACAATTCAAAAATTTTCCATTTACTGCCAATTCTATTCACTTTTCTAAATTTCGTTTCAAATCACTACTATCACTATCACCATCACCCGTCTACTTATTACATCCTCTCGGTGCGCCAATTCACATCTACAGCCCGGCTTCGTACAGCCGAGCAATGAACGCGGGTTCTTTTGTGCCAGCGGCTGGATACGTCCCGCATTCGGGGCAGGGACGGAGGCTTACCCGGGCCGAGATCCCATGCACCACCTCGGCGTGGAGCCATCCAATGTCCCGATCTCGACCTGCCGGCACGTCTCAATAGAAAGTGGTCGCCATAGCGACCCTTCCTATCGGGCTGCCCGCTCCGCCTAGTGGAGCCCGGACGCGGCCGCTCCACGCGAGGCCCAGCGTGGATCGCGCACGGCGGTCCTTTCGAACCCGCCGTGGCTCGGATCTCCGCTGGTTCTCGCGGCACGCGAAGCCCGGCACGCACCGAGGGCCCGATCCGGCTAAAAGTCGACCTAACCTTTAACCCGGTTACCGTCGACGCTTCACCTGCAGGCTTACATGCATACGCTACCTCTTTCTTGCTCATACATGCAGCCGTTCCCATTCTCCTCGTACCTTTTCTTTCACACCTCGGTACACTCACTCCGCTCACCGACTTGGTCACACACCTGACCACCGAACACTTTGGCACACATTCGTTGCTCGCACACCTCACCAATACACCTCTTCGCGCCCCCTCCTCGGTCACTTCCTCTGTGACAATCACAGGTGTGCCCTCATTCGCACACCCAACCACGTGCCTCACTACCAACTCAAATGTGCCTTCCCACACACGCTCTACCATTCCAGGTGTGCATCCTTCCATCCCAGGTGTACATCCTCGCTCACCTGTCACAACCAGCTCACTCTCCTTGTCACTCTCACTACTCTCACCACCACTCTTGACAGCGCACTCACCCTTACTTTCGACGGCACACTCTTTCCTCATGCACCCGTCCGTTACACACCTTTCTCGCGCACACTCTCCCGTTACACCCTCTGTAACACTCACCACAGACGTACACTTTCTCGTTACATCCTCTGTAACACTCACCACAGGTGTACACTCTCTCGTTACTTCCTCCGTAACACTCACCACAGGTGTACACTCTCTCGTTACTTCCTCCGTAACACTCACCACACCGCGCTTCCATGTACCCCCTCGCACACGCGCTTCGACCGGCTCACTCCTGACGGCACACTCACTCCTCGGCGTGCACTTTTTCCTCACACACCCCATGGTCGGACATTCTCGCACACCTCTTTTTCCGCACACCAGACCTGTCGCACACTTCACCAACGGCCTTTCACGAACACCCGGATCCAAACCAATCCCCAAGCCGACTGAAGCTTTCCTCACATCATATACATTGCCACTCAC
The DNA here is from genome assembly GCF_964187855.1 of Myxine glutinosa. Taxonomy (NCBI): domain Eukaryota; kingdom Metazoa; phylum Chordata; class Myxini; order Myxiniformes; family Myxinidae; genus Myxine; species Myxine glutinosa. The sequence continues at coordinate 30,737,590 of NC_136272.1, forward strand.
CTCCGTACTTTGTCTCCGCACCTCCTTTGCCACCTGCAAACTCTTTATTTGGTTAGTGAGCATCACATCATGATTTGAACACAGACCTTGTACACATTCCATCACCTCCTCCTGGATTTCTCTTTTAGTTTCTGTTCGTCCCTTCTTAATTTCACTCACCTCTTCTCCCACTTCCTCTAATTTTTGTTTAACCTCTTTTATTTCTCGGTGCGTCCCCTCAAGTTCGTCCTCTAAGGCTACCGTGACCGTCTCTATGTGCATCCTCACCTGCCGGTCCTTTGTCTCCATTATCTCTGTCACCTCCTCCACCCTCATTGTCAGTTCCTCCCGTACCATCTGACATTGCCTCTGCGTCGCTATTAATTCGTTTTTAATTTCTTTTTGTGTCGCCTTTAACCCTCCTAGTACCGCAGTGTTCTTTTGAACCTGCTCCACTAACTTAGTTTGTCCCTCTGTCAGCTGCTCCACCTCCTCCGTCAGATCTTCTATTCCCCCTTGTAACTTAGCCGTATTATTCCTCACTTCTTTCTCTATACGCTTTTCGCCTCGCTTTACCTCCTCGCGTAGCCCCGAGACCTCCTCACTCATCCCTCTTCGTATTTCCTCCATCTGGTTCCCCATCTGTTCGATTCCCCGGGCGGATTGTTCCCCCATTTCCCGCAATTTGTCCTCCATCCTATTTTCTAACCCCATTAACCCATTTTTCACCCCTTCTATCCCATTGTCTAATCCCTCAAATTTCTTGTCTAACTCCTTAAAATTATTGTCTAATCCCTCACCGGTACCCCTCGCTTCGTCCCTCATTACCCCCATTTGGTTTCCCATTACCCCCAATTGCTCACTCTGAGCATCCATCCGGTTCCCCATTACCCCCATTTGGTTTCCCATCCTGTTTTCCATCCCTTTGAAATTATCGTCTGTTTTTACCATAAAGGCCATCATCTGTTTCATAAACAGGTTCCAATTCATTGGCATCTCGGGTTCGGCTACCGCGACCATGGGCGTGGCTAAATTTGGTGCCGCAACAACCATGTGCGCGAGGACGCCATCTTGTGCACCTGATACACCCTCAACCGCCTCCTCATTGCTCTCCTCCTCCCTTTCTTCCACATACATTTCCCCTGGTTCCTGGGTTACCCCTAACCCGTCTATCTCCCCCACCGACATCCGATCGCCTTGATTGTCCATGGCGCGATCTCAAAATTCGGGTTTTATAAAACAACACAATTTCGGCAGCTCGTAATTTTGACCAAGATTTTTTTTTTAAAATTTGGGCCTAACAAATTTAGTCCCAGGTTCGAATCCAACTCCTCGACACCAATTGTTACGGACACGGTTTTTGGATGTTATTTTACCGAGCGGTGGTGTATTTAACCGCGTCCGAACAGTTACTCCCCGATTAGAACCCGATTCCACCCGAACGTTGACTAATCGCGCTACAGATATTCAATTGGGAAACCTCTAAAGCGACCGAAAGAGAAGAAGAGAGAAGAAAGACAGAGTTTGGAGGAAGAACAGATTTATTATACACACACAAGCAATATTTTAGAGCGACCAATATTATTTACAGCAATAGATGGAAAAGAGCAGTCACACAGTGCATTGTTAACTTATTCTATTTCATTTACTTAATCCCCAAGACAAACGAGTAGGACAGGACGTTCACACTCACACGGTGGATATTGCAGGCAGGTAATGGCTCGAGGTTGATTGCTTGAGAGGAAGGCAAGGTCGGAGGCAGCAGCTTTCAACCCCTCGCGGTTTTGGCGGGAAAACCTCCGTCGCGTATCCGCGGCCGTCACGCGCTGGCTCGGCACACCTGCTCCTCTTCCTGGGGTGGAGCCGTCTCCCTCCGTTCAGCGCGTCTCTCCAACGACAGGGGATATTGCAGGCAGGTAGGTAGGGCTTGCGGTGGATTGCGCTCCTCTTCCAGGTCATCCCCCAGCGTATCTCTCAAGGCCTCTCCTTGGTGCAGCCTCGTTGCTCCTCTCCAGCTCATCTCCAGTCATCTCCCAAAGCAGTCCCTTACAGTCGCTTTTATCACCTCGGCCGAAATCAAGCCGCCGGCTCCGAGGGCACGCCTACCGGGTCGATCACCGCGGTGTTGATTGGCTGTTAGGGCCGGTTCACTCCTTCCCTCTTCTGACGAGGTGGAGACACGCCTTTCTTCTCCAACCTTACCTCGTGGCCAATGGTGGTTGAAGAGAAAAACCGACCAAAATGCGGAAGGCAAATGGAAGGGAGGTTTTGGGGAAATTGGAAGGGCCTACGCTTATTTTGTTTGATACAATGCAAAGTCAATCTAGTGGAAAACACATACTTAGCCTACATGGAATAAGGAAATACACTATTTAAAAGATATATCGTGACCTGCGTGTATGTTCTATGAAATTAATTAGGAGGACGGCTGCGACCATTATTTACATTACCAGGATGTTACCATACCAAAACCATACTCTTCACATCCGTTACCCTTCCTCCAAAATTGTTACACTCCTCAAAACCCGTTACACTTCTCAAAACCCGTTACACTTCTCAAAACCCGTTACACTTCTCAAAATCGTTACAATATATATGTAGCGACCCATGGGTCCCCCAAGCGAGACCTGCATCAGAATCTCCTTGCTCCAGCCGGTGACGTCACCGGTGGGGAACCACGGCACCAGAGTGGCTGGTTACGTGACCACCAAAGCATGCCGCGCGTGCGGGTATAATCAGCTACCCCTGTTGATCACGTGACCACCGAAGCACGCCTCGCCTGAGAGGCGTGGCTTTCGGTTTCGGTTTCGGTTTCTGGTTGTGCTTTATAAGGCAGCCCGATAAACGGGCTTTTTGGGAGAGTTTCAGTGTTCCCGAGTTGGTTTTACGAATAAATATCTTCTCGGACGAGTTTCTGCCTTGCCATCCTTTTGTCCGTATCATGCTGGAGCCCGGACTCCTTCATATATATATATATATATATATATATATATATATATATATATATATATATATATATATATATATATATATATATATATATATATATATATTGTTGCGGATATGGGATTTGGCCTCCATCCATATCCGCTTGTAAATATTCCCCTATTTCCCCAATACTCCCCAACTATCCCCAATCCCCCATTCCCTAGTCCCATTGTCTGTAAACAACACTCTGTAGAACCGACCTTCCCCTTTTTCCCCCATTAAATGTCGTGCCCAGGTCCACCGCATCTCACGTAGACAACTTTCGGACATCTTGCTAGTTATTCTTAGTCTATGTCAGTTAAGGACTCGTTTCCATTAATTCTGACTCTTCGTTGCACCAGAATGTGATTGTATGGCACCAGTAGTGAGTTTAGGACCTCCCCATACCTCCTCCCATCTTCCTCATGAAACAACAACAACAACAACAACAACAACAACTACAACAACAACTACAACAACAGAGGGGGGCGGCGCGGCGCGGCGCGGGGAGTGTGCGTCCTCACTCCGGCTTGGTTAGCCGCCATTGCCCATGCGCTCCACGGGGTTACCAAGAAGGGGCTGGCTGTCAGCTCCTCGTCAGGGGCGGAGCCCGGTAACCCCCCGCAGCCAGTGAGAAGCGGCGGGCCGATTCCATCTGGGGCGGAGCTAACGAGCCGAGGGCGTGTCACTCCCCGCCGGATATGCGCAGCCACTTACCGGACGTGAGGTGAGATGCGCCCCCAGCTTGGAAAGACAAGTCGCGACCTCCGAGCGCTGAGCGACCTCCCCGCATCTTTGGACCGGACCGGGTCGATTTTGCCCCTGAGCCAAGGTGCACCTTGAGCCATCGAATACCTGCCCCTCCTTGCCATCAATCCCCGTGTGAGTCAGTTTTGTCCCGTTTATCTGTGGTCTGTCGGGAATAAGATAAGTGTGTCTAAGTGCCTATCTTCCTATGCTGTCTCTCTCATCCCTGTAATCTAAACGTTCCGAACTAATATAACCTCCTCCGGAGGCCTTGAGAACTGTACCCCTGGTGTCGTGTCATTTAACCTAGCCGTTGTGTCCTTTCCTTCATTGATCTAGCGTAGCGCGACTCGGCCAACGTTCGAGTATAATCGGGTAACTTGTGCGAACACGGCGGCCATTCCGCTCGGCCCATCATAACATCTAAGTCGTGTCCGTAACAATATATATATATATATATATATATATATATATATATATATATATACACACAAAGAATTAAGTTAAGCACCCCTACACAACGAATTAAGGTAAGCACCCCCTAATATATATTCTTTGTGTATATGTATACATTGGCATATATTCTAAGGTATGTGAGATCAAATAATGATTGGTATGACATTAGCAATTATCCATTGATGAAATTGAGTGATCAAAGTGAAAAAAAGTGATTGGGTGAGTCAGTGATCCGATCACGTGGGTCCTACACACGTTATTGACGCAAAGATCGCTAGAGGTCTTCTCAGAACAATGACTGTACGTTAGAAAACATAAACGTCATCCACACTGACCGTGATGGACCTATAGCTCCATACTTAAATTGAGGTGAAGATATGCCTAAAATTCCCAAAAATTTTCACCTTAAATTATTCAGAATAAAATATTGAAAACGGCATGATTGTTATGTTTTTATGTGACCATACTATCACTTCTCCAGAAAATATAGCAATATCATGGGTATATTACACTGTTTTGACGACAACGAACTTGTAATGTGCGAGGTTGTAAACAAACGGGGGGGGTGCTTAACTTAATTCTTTGTGTATATATATATAGATGTATATATATATATATATATATATACATATATACACATATATACGTACACACACACACACACAAACACACACACACACGTACACCTACACACATCACACATGTCCCACATGTGGATATCCCACATCTCACATGTATATATACATGTTTAAAGTGTTTGTTTTAAAAGTCAGCAATTTCCCGTCTGTTAATTTATTTATTTATTTTACATATGTGAATGACACGTCCATTTACACGTGAAATGGAGTTTGTTTTTTCACACGTGAAATGAGCACGTGAACCTTTAGTTCCGGATAATAATGTTGAATGAAATAAGGAACGAAGAACTATATGTCGGCATCATTGTTGACGTTTTTGTGACGACTGTCATCAAACGGAAAAGTAATATATCTTAACGGAAACAAGTACAAAAAGTTTTTATTAAAACAAAAGCCGCGTCGATGTTACACAATGCCTAGATGCAGCTGTGCCTATAACGTCGATGTTATAGGCACAGGACATTCCTATTGATTCGATTACTTGATGTTATTTTTGTGCAAAGTGAAAATATATCTCGGCAATTTCCCGTGTGTGGCGACGAATTTTTAATATATCTCGGCATTTTCCCGTCTGTTATTTCAGGCGGTGTATGACTGACCATGCCGCGATTTAAAAAATATATATCTCGGCAATTTCCCGTGTGTGGCGACACGTGAACGAAGCTATGCTCCTCTCTCCACATTATTGTGACGACGTATAAATGAAATATTTCATCGTGACGATTGTCATCAAATGGACGAATTTTTAATATATCTCGGCATTTTCCCGTCTGTTATTTCGGGCGGTGTATGACTGACCATGCCGTGATTGTAAAAAAATATATCTCAATGGACTTGAAGTTACAGGCCTTTGAGAATTCATTTCGTTCTATAAAGGGCAACTTTCATCGGATTTTCTTCACGTTTTTTTTCAACCGAGTCTAAAACTATGTTAGCGACTGTGAAAAATGAAATGATATATCGAATTTGATTTGAAAGAAAACTGTGTGAGAGAGCAAGACACCACGGGCCTACAAAACAGGCCTCAAAGCTATGCGAGTTAATAAAATGGTGGATATTTGTTTATATGAGGTGGCTGAAGCCTCTCCCACAATGGGTGGAGCTATGGTTCCCAGAATGGGTGGAGTTTTGAGGTTTTGTCTTCTCTGCAAGAACAACAACAACAAGAAGAACAACAAGAAGAAGAACAACAACAACAACCGAGGGCACTCTATGAGCAGCGTCTGCGACGCGGCTAAAAAGCGAATTTTTAATATATGTTGACATGTTGCCATCTGTGTCATGTGGGGCGGTGTATGATACACCGTGGCGTGATTTTTTATTTATATATCTGCATTTTACCGTGTGTGCGTGAATTTTCTCAATTATTGCTGACACCGAGTCTAAAACCATCGATACAAATGAAATCAGATGGTGAGTTAGATTGGAGATAAAGGCGTGAGAGAGACTCAATGGCCTTTATATTACAGGCCTTTGAGTATTCATTTCGTTCTATAAATGGCAACTTTCATCGAATTTTCTTCCCGTTTTTTTTCTACCGTGTCTAAAACTATGTTAGCGACTGTGAAAAATGAAATGATATATCGAATTAGAGTTGAAATAAAATTGTGAGAGAGCAAGACACCGCGGGCCTAACAAAACAGGCCTCAAAGCTATGCGAGTTAATAAAATGGTGGATATTTGTTTATGAAGCCTCTCACAGAATGGGTGGAGCTACTCTCTAAATGGAGTAAGTCACACCCCCGGACAGACAGACAGACAGACAGACAGAATCACCTACGGCTAATATAATATAGATAACTAGTCTATTTTACACCCGTTACCCCTTATTCATATCCCCGCAACAATATTAACCCCCTCTCTTCAACAGCTTGCACACAGATATCCCTCAATTTACTCCAGAAACATATCCACATTCTTTATCAAGCCCCATTTTACTTCACACTATCTCTATTGATTATATAGTAAAGTACTTGTATGTATTTACCATCTGACAATCTTATATTAATATATAAAGCTCATTCTCACCGAATGGTACCTGGATGGTACCTTGAAGGAGCCGCATGAAAGAACGAGAGCGGCCATTGTGAGAAGTGCATCGAAGTCCTTTCCAAGGGTGTGGTGCTGACTGGGCCGACGTGGTGTGGTGCTGACCGGGCCGATGTGGTGTGGTGCTGACCGGGCCGACGTGGTGTGGTGCTGACCAGGCCGATGTGGTGTGGTGCTGACCGGGCCGACGTGGTGTGGTGCTGACCGGGCCAACGTGGTGTGGTGCTGACCGGGCCGACGTGGTGTGGTGCTGACTGGGCCGACGTGGTGTGGTGCTGACCAGGCTTGCCTATCCGGACGAAGATTGAAGAGCGCGGACAACGTGAAAAAGTCAGACCGAATCATACAGCGTACAGCGAATCGTACAAATCGTACAGCCCGACCGAATATCGTCGCTTCGTGGCTGCTTCCGCCGCCGAAATCCAGCGCGGCTTGGGCGATTTTGCCCCTGTTTGGAGAACACCCAGCGAGGCCTTCATCGGGGCCGGGCAAGCAAGGGTGTGTCGGGGCCTGGTTCGAACCATTGACCGAGTGGTTCACACCAACCGGAGCTGTTTTCGGATGACGTGCTGATGTCCTTGGACTTCGCGCCAGGCTCCGGGCCGACCGGGCCGACGTGGTGTGGTGCTGACCGGGCTGACGTGGTGTGGTGCTGACCGGGACGACGTGGTGTGGTGCTGACCGGGCCGCCGTGGTGTGGTGCTGACCGGGCCGACGTGGTGTGGTGCTTACCGGACTGCCGTGGTGTGGTGCTGATCGGGCCCCCGCAGCCGTGGTGCTGACGCCGCCCCCCCCCCCCCCCCCCAGAATTTCCATGTTTTAAACGTTTCCCGGTGTGTACCCTGGTTTAGAATAGGTACATCGTATCCCTGCGTGGCGTAATAAGCGACTAAGAGGGTTGGCATCAGGAAGGGCATCCGGCCATAAAAACATTGCCTCAAAAAGAGAACCATGACAATTACAACTACATATGGGCAGGGTACAGCCCGAAGTGGAGATCGGTTTCTGAGGTTTGGGACATGGAATGTAGGGACAATGACAGGGAGATCAGGAGAAGTGGTGGAAGTATTGGTCAGAAGAAGAGTCGACATATGTTGTGTGCAAGAGACGAGATGGAAGGGAAGTGGTGTGAGAATGGTGAAGGGTAGGCAGGGACAGAAATACAGGTTTGTGTGGCAAGGGTACCCAGAGGGCGTGAATGGTGTCGGTGTCCTGTTTTCTGAGGAGTTTGTAGACAGTGTGGTGAGTGTGACGAGAGTGAGTGAAAGGTTGATGATGGTGAAAATGATGATTGGAAAGCACTTGGTGAACGTCATCTCGGGATATGCTCCGCAGGTTGGTCGGAGCGATGAAGAGAAGGACAAGTTCTGGTGTGCGATAGAGAAGCTGATGGAAAACGTGAAAGATAAGGAAGTTGTTGTGGTAGGAGGAGACCTAAATGGACACGTGGGAAGGAGTATGGACAGTTTTGAGGGAGTTCATGGGGGTTACGGATATGATGTGAGAAATGGAGAAGGTGAAAGGATTTTGGAGTTTGCTGATGGAGCTGATTTGTTGATTTGTAATACTCAGTTCCAGAGAGGATCATAAGCTTGTTACATACACGTCAGGTGGGTCGACGACAACTGTTGACTATCTGATAGTGGGTAGGCGAGATAGGGGGCACCTCCATGACACAAAGGTGATCCCGGGGGAGGAGGCTGTTTCACAGCACCACTTGGTTGTCTGCGACATAAGGGTGAAAGGTGTGAGGAGAGCTCGGCAGGTGAAGTACCAACCGAGAATGAAGGTGTGGAGGTTGAAAGAGGTGACAGTAAGGGAGGCATTAAAAGATAGGCTGAGTAGGGTAGAGGATGATGTGGTTGAGCTTGAAAGTGGTTGGATGTCAATGAAAGCTAGTCTGTTTGGAGCCGTTGGTGAGGTATGTGGATGGATAAAAGGACCACCGAGGCACTCAGAAACATGGTGGTGGGAGGATGACATTGGAAAGAGGATTGACGAGAAGAGGAAGAAGTTCAAGGAGTGGCAGAAGGCGAAGGGTATGGGAGCAGAAAAAGCAGAGCATGAAAGTTATAAGGCAGCCAAGTAGGCTGCAAAGAAAAAGGTAGCAAAGGCGCAGGAGGCATGAAGGAAATTGTTCGGAGAACGCTTGGATTCGGAAGAGGGTCAGAGAGTGGTATTCAGGATTGCAAAGCAGATGGCGAAAGAGAGGTGTGATGTGATGGGGGTGAGTTGCTTGAAGGATGAAGTGGGACAAATCGTTGTGGGCCCAGATGGAATGAATGGAAGATGGAAAAGATATATGGAAATGCTGTTGAATACATAGAATGAATGGGATGGCAACATAGAGAGTAACTCAGTTTTAGGACCGGCAGAGAAGATAACTGAGAAGGAAGTTGAGGAAGCAATAAAAGCAATGAAGTGTAGAAAAGCGGAAGGGCCGATGGGAGTTGTGGGAGATATGTTGAAGGCAGCAGGACGTTGGGGGTGTGAAGAGAATGACAGAGATCTGTAATCTGGTGGTGAAAGAAGGCCGCATTCCAGTGGATTGGGAACTGAGTACCCTCGTCCCTCTATACAAGGGGAAAGGTGACCCTCTGGAGTGTGGCTCGTATCGAGTGATAAAGCTATTGGAGCATGGAATGAAGGTATTGGAAAGGGTGTTGGAGAGGAGGATAAGGAAGAAGGTGAAGATCGACGAAATGCAGTTTGGATTTATGCCAGGAAGAGGAACGACAGACGTGCCCTTTATTGTGAGGCAGTTGCAGGAGAAGTACATGGAGAAGAGGAAGGAGTTGTTTCTTGGGTTTGTTGATCTGTAGAAAGCATTCGATAGGGTTCCACGCGAAGTATTGACATGGGCATTGAGGAAGTTAGGAGTGGAGGAATGGTTGATTAGAGTAGTGATGGCAATGCACAAAAGAGAGCACACAGCTGTAAGGACGAAGGATGGGTACAGTGGTGAGTTTGAGGTGAAGATGGGAGTGCATCAGGGGTCGGTACTAAGTCCACTACTATTTGTAGCTGTGATGGAGGTGCTGGCTCAGAACGTAAAGGAGGGTTTACCGTGGGAGTTGTTGTATGCAGATGATCTGGTGTTGATTGCGGAAAGTATGGATGGACTGAAGGAAAAGATGAACAAGTGGAAGGAATGTATGGAGACAAAAGGTCTGAAGGTGAATATCGGAAAGACGAAGGTGATGGCAAGTGGTAAAGCATGTGGTGAGGTGGAAAGAACTGGGAAGTGGCCATGTGCTGTGTGCAGGAAGGGTGTCGGAGTGAACTCCATTCAATGTACAATGTGTGCTGAGTGGGTTCATCACAAATGTAGTGGTCTGAGAGGGTCATTAACCAGTGTGGCAGCTACATTCAAATGTAAGGTGTGCACAGAGGGAGCTGCAGATGGAGGAAATGTTGAGTTGGATCTTGGAGACGGCGTGAAGCTGGAAGGTGTGAAAACATTTTGCTACCTAGGAGACATGCTGAATGGAGAAGGTGGATCACACTCGGCAACGGTTGCTCGAGTGAGATGTGCATGGAAGAAGTTTCGGGAACTGAGTGGCGTGCTGATGAGGAGGGGAGTGTCGTTTAAGCTGAAGGGAAAGGTGTATGCTGCTTGTGTGAGAAGTGTTATGTTTTATCGGAGCGAGACATGGGTAATGAACGTAGAGCAGCAACGAAGGCTGGAAAGGGTGGAAATGCGAATGGTTCGGTGGATGTGCGGAGTATCGTTGAGAGAGAGGAAGGCAAATTATGAATTGCGAAAGATGATGGGAATAGAGCCTGTGATTGATGCTGTGAAGAGGAACAGGTTGAGATGGTTTGGTCACGTGTTGAGGAAGGATGAAAGTGACTGGTTGAGAAGAGTGATGGAAATGAATGCAGAAGGAAGTAGAGGACGGGGAAGACCGAGAAAGACTTGGCTAAAGATGATGGAAGAAGAAATGCGGGCAAGGGGGTTAACAAGGAGAGATGCAGGAAATAGGGCAAAATGGAGAAGATTGTCATGGGGTCCACAAGGCTAACCCCCGCTCTAGCAGGGAAAATGGCCTTAAAATGCATGTTGTTGTTGTTGTTGTTGTTGTTGTTGTTGTATTCTCACCACTCACTCACTATCCGATATTAATGTTCGGTACCTTTCGGGTGACGTAGAAAGCTAAAATTTGGTGTGCCGACGGACATTGAAGCCGGTGCACCGGAAAAAATCACAGAACCATCGGAAAGCGTTCGTAAAATAAAATTTACGTTAAAAAAGGCGTAATCGCGTTGGTAAAAAAAAATACACCCTCAATCAATATCTAGCAGCAGGTCGGTGATGCTCACTTATAATCATAAAGCTTCCACTTATTGTTTACCTACGTTCGAAGTTCGGTTCGTTATTATAGAGTATATTGTGGCGGGCACAAGGGACAATAATTCCACGCACCAGTGGGTGGCGCGAGCGTCCAGGCGGGGAACGAAAGCGCATGCCCTGCCTTTCGACCGATCGGCCACGCTCGGGGACAAGGCGTGGCCTCGGGACATATATGCGGGCTCTAAGCTCGAGCCCGCCCAGTGCTGAAGTGCGAGCTCTTAATAAAGACTCTTTGTTTGTACCAACGCGTTGTGGCCTACCTCTCTGGCAATCGAGTCGTGTGTGCACAGCACCACAATATATGGATATGGAGTGCCCACAAGTATATATAGAGTGCCTCCAGAAAGTATTCACACCCCTTGACTTTTTCACATTTTGTTGTGTTACAAGTTGAATTTAAAATGGATTACGTTGAGGTTTTTTTTGTTACTGATCTACAGTGAGTTGTTGCGAGTGTGAATGGTGTAACGAGGGCAGTGAGTTGTGTGTGAGTGAAAAGTGTAATGAGGGCAGTGAGTTGTGTGTGAGTGAATGGTGTAACGAGGGCAGTGAGTTGTGTGTGAGTGAAAAGTGCAATGAGGGCAGTGAGTTGTGTGTGAGTGAGTGAATGGCATAAGGAGGGCAGTGATTTGTGTCTGAGTGAACGGCGTAAGGAGGGCAGTGAGTTGTGTCTAAGTGAACGGTGTGAGGAGGGCAGTGAGTTGTGTCTGAGTGAATGGTGTAAGGAGGACAGTGAGGTGTGTCTGAGTGAATGGCGTAAGGAGGCTAGTGAGGTGTTCTGTTTGAGTGAACGGTGTAAGGAGGCTAGTGAGATGTTCTGTGTGAGTGAATGGCGTGAGGAGGGCCATGAGTTGTTCTGAGTGAGTGAACGGCGTAACGAGGGCAGTGAGTTGTGTGTGAGTTAAGTTGCACATCCCCTCCTTCACCTCATCCCCCGCCCCTCTATACCCTCCCCCTGCCTTCCCCTTCCTCTTTCTCCCACCCACTCCTCTCTTCATATTCCGGGCACAAAGCGACTGCGTTGCCCGGCAACGCTGGGTACTTTTGCAAGTCAGAAATAAAAATATTCCGCATGCCAGTCACGTTTTTTTCGCTGGTGGTCTTTGGGGGTTCCCACACTCTCTCTTCACCCAATTATTGCTAACCAGTTGTTCTCTGGACACCATCGCAGATCGACCGGTAATATAGTGGAGTTGGGTCTCGTATTAGCCCAATTAGTGCCGATTGATTTTTGCGCTCAAGCCCTGCTCAGGTTGATTTATTTTTATCACGTTGGACCCTTTGCTTCTCCGGTATCGAATGACCTGATACCACACTTATTTCCTGGTGATGCCCTGAAAGTACCTGACACTGGTGACACAGGTAATCTCCTGGTGACGTCATACCACATAACGAGAAGAAAAGATTTTTCAGAAGTGTAATGGATCATAATAATCATGGTATGAATGTGGTGTGCAATATTCACAACCAAATCGATTACAAGACTATCCCAGAATGTGTTTGTGTGTGTGTGTGTGTGTGTGTGTGTGTGTGTGTGTGTGTGTGTGTGTGTTAGTGTGTGTATGTGTGTATGTGTGTTCACGTGTGTATATGTATGAGTTTACATGTATGTGTATATGAATGTGTTTGTGTGTGCGTGTATGTGTGTGTATATACAGTCGTGGCCAAAAATATTGGCACTCTTGCACCTTTTTCAAATAATGCACCATTTCTTCCAGAAAATTGTTGAAATTAAAAAATCTTTTGGTATCCACATATGTATTTCTTTAGCTTGCAGTGGAACAAAACAAAAAAAGCTGAAAAATTACTAAAGCTTAGTTTATTCCACACAGAAATCCTAAAATTGCCCGAACAATAGTATTGGCACCTTTTAGAAGTTGTTAGAAATAATTGGATTTCAAAGAGGTGATTCTCCTTTACTTTGGAATTGAACTCACCTGTGGGGAGTTGCAGGTACCTGCAATATAAAAATCACTCATTCAACCAGTTTGAATGGAGAAAAGGAGTCATTCTGCTGTTCTGTGTCACTGTGTGAACTGCAATGAGCATGGAGAAAAGAAAGAAAACCCGAGAATTGTCCGAGGAGGTCAGACACAAGATTGTAGCTAAGCATGGACAATCTCA
>NC_136272.1:30755903-30760903 GCF_964187855.1 Myxine glutinosa
CTGACCATGCCGCGGTGTGAAAAAAATATATCTCGGCAATTTCTCGTGTGTAGCGACACGTGAACGAAGCTATGCTCCTCTCTCCACATTATTGTGATGACGTATAAATTAAATATTTCATCGTGACGATTGTCATCAAATGGACGAATTTTTATTATATCTCGGCATTTTCCCGTCTGTTATTTCGGGCGGTGTATGACTGACCATGCCGTGATTGTAAAAAAATATATCTCAATGGACTTGAAGTTACAGGCCTTTGAGAATTCATTTCAGTCTATAAAGGGCAACTTTCATCGGATTTTCTTCCCGTTTTTTTCAACCGAGTCTAAAACTATGTTAGCGACTGTGAAAAATGAAATGATATATCGAATTTGATTTGAAATAAAACTGTGTGAGAGAGGAAGACACCACGGGCCTACAAAACAGGCCTCAAAGCTATGCGAGTTAATAAAATGGTGGATATTTGTTTATATGAAGCCTCTACCAAAATGGGTGGAGCTATGGTTCCCAGAATGGGTGGAGCTTTGAGGTTTTGTCTTCTCTGCAAGAACAAGAAGAACAAGAAGAAGAAGAACAAGAAGAACAACAACAACAACAGCAGAGGGCACTCTATTAGCAGCGTCTGCGACACGGCTAACAACAACAACAGCAGAGGGCACTCTATTAGCAGCGTCTGTGACACGGCTAATAAAAAACAAAACTTATTACTTTAGTAGGCAGCAGTATCTAGAGAGCTTAAATGTTTCAAAGATCAGCAGGGAAATTGTCCAACAGCGAACAATACAACTTTTAACACCACATTAGTACTGTTTATGTGTCATGTAAACCAGGGTCAGGAACATGAAGAGTAACACAACAGAGTCCAGGTATGAGGATGATGAGCAGCGTTCATTCAGTGATAGGGTTTTTACAACAATCACGTCCCTTGCATTTGCAGTACTTGCAACACTTGATCCCAGCTACCCTGCAGGGACACCCATTCTTGTGAGCACATTTGCCACACGTGCAGGGATCTGGCAGGCCTTCGGGTTTTGAGATCACAATCTCAGGGACTAATAAACTGCCCCTTCTTACAAAACCATAAGACTCGGCATTCATAATCAAGGTGGCGTCTCTAAATGGGGCTTGGACCCACAGCTGCTGTTGGTGATAGCCTCTATGGATATGTTTCCTTGCATTAGTTGAGGTGCAAGTGGTTCTCTCAAAGTCCATCTTGAGGGCATTGCTATCAAATGCAGCGAGACGCAGGTCGTCAAATGTCTTCAGGTCTGTTGATGGTTTGAGGCACTTGACCAAGAATGTCTCCGCCATCTGTATTGCGCTTTCTGTTAGCTGTGGACAGTGGAAATTCATGATCAGAGAGGAATTTCCTGGTTGGCGGACAGCGTTCAGGGCTGCAAGTTTAGTTGATATCTTGCTGGTTGTATCGCACCCAGTCAGCGCATGGAGTGCTGGGAGACACTTTGTGAGCTCGTCTCCCAGCGCTATGCAGATATCGTGGAGTTAAGTGGCAATATTGATCTTTTCACTCCTGAGTTGCGGACGAGCCAGAGCTCTTGGAGGCCAAGATGTCTCCAATTGACTGTGATGTGGTATAACAGGCATACAAAGACATCTGTGTCACCTGATGACAGCGTCATGGATGTAGGTTCTGACCGGTGACTTAGAATGTCCTGCACATGGAACATCATCCTGTCATCAGCTTCCTCGTGTGTGCAGTTGAGCCGAGGGAATGGAGAAGCACACCCAGCTAACACCATCCATGCCTGTGGTGATATACCAAGGTATAGAGGTTTGGTGCCTTGGTAATTGGTGGTGAGCCACTCAACATAGAATGCCTGGAAAGCAGTTTTGCTGATGGAAGACGACCAAAAGTTCTCTAATACCACTGGAACATTTTGGTTCGGTGATATCACATCAAGGACAACCATTTCTTTTGACTTTCCTCTTCTCCCCCTCTCTCCATTCTTGATGCTGTCCTCTCTGTAAGTGTCGAAAACGATGTGGATCTCATCACAGTTGTGCCCAGCTTTGGTGACCATAGATGTCAAGGCAATAGCAAAGTCATGGAATGTCTTGACGGGCAGATCAAGCTTCTTTAAGGGGACCTTTCTCACCAAGGCCATGACGTCGATAACGATGGCGTGGGTTTGTGGGGAGGATTCTGGCCCTTTTTTTATCTATTAATGGGCACAACTTCAGCAGCTCAGTCCCAAGTTGTGATTTGGCACTCTTCCTCAAGTAACCATCTTTGTCAATCAAGAAGAACGCAGAGTTGGTGATCTCATGCTGGAGTAGCTCCTCAACAGTGAACCCCCGGTGACACCCATACTCAATAAACATGAGAGCTTTGATTGTCTCATCTTTGATGTCTGCTGTGGGAGCCAAATTCAAGGTGATCTTAGGGGACGTAAACTTGATTTTGCTAATAGTTGAGTGTATCGATATCGACCTATTTCTGAGTCGATCATCGATAAATTTAGCACAAGCAGCGCTGCCCTCATTGATACAGCACAACAACTTGTCTACGTTTACGTTGGTCACAATTTCTCCAGTGAGAACATTCTTCAGCGCTACCTCGTCTTGTAGAGGACTGCATACCTTCAGGAGATACTCCTCTATGTCTTGCACCATCCCAACTATCTTAGTTGCAGCACTCGGGTTGAAGTCGTGGTGAAGTGAGAGTTCTCCTTCGACATCATCCTTCATCTTCAGGAGGTCAACGTACTGGTCTTTTTTATGCTTGATGATTCCCCACAGAGCTACTGCTTCCTTCTTCCTGGTGACCCCAATTATCCCCCCACTCACTTTGGCAGGCCGGTTGTAGCACTGCTCTAGCGCCTGGTCAAAGGGCACTCCACTACCTTTCTTGGTGGTGTTCACGACAAATCCACCGTTCATGTAGGAGTCGTAGAGGAGTGGGAACTTATCTTTCAGTTGATAGCAGTCCTGCAGGAATAGTGGTGTCCATCGACAGTAGTTTGTTCTCCCAAAAAAGAAGAACAGTGACGTTGCCCTCTCCATAGCACTGAGGTAGAGAATCCAGTCTCCAGATCGCAGAGAATTGGTCAGATCCCTGACTATTGGGAACAGGTCGGAAACGTATGTGTTCCAGTAATCAAAGGACTGGGACAGCGATGCTCTTTCCTTAAGGTAGACTTGAAAGGCTGCTTTGATGGTGTCAGTGCGCTCCTTTGTGGTGTTCCATTCTTCGCCCGTGAGCTCTTTGGACTGACAGTTGACCTGCACTGCCTCTAGTTCCGTTCGTCTCTCAGGGTATTTGGAGAGGAATGCTTCCAACATCATAGATGTGAGGACCTCGTGTATCATTGAATGGGCAGTGCGGGCCCTGGAATAGTGGGAACCGGAGATCACGGTCTTGATGACATCAGTACCATAGCACTCTGTCTCAACTAGAACAGCAAAAATTCCAGAGGGTTCCAGGCATGTACCAAGACAGGCCAACACAATCTTCTCCATATGAAACCAACCTAGACCTAACATCTAACCCACAGAAGCCACAGATATAAGACTAGGTAAATAAATTAAAGCTTGTCTTACCATTTCGCTGTACTTCAGTGAGATATTATCTCTGTGACACTGGATGGACAAATCGTTCTCTCACTGTTTCACTCTCTCCGGATCTTGTAGCACTGGTGCTATGAAGCAGTCTTGTTAGTTTATAATTGAATGATTATATTAATTAGTAGAGGACCTGGCTTAGACATGTATGCACATAATTAGGAGAGGATAACTCAACTGTTATAAATATATGGCAATTCCAGTATGTAGGTAGTTGTATGGTAATAAGTTGACCGAACGGTTTTTAGCCATTTTCTCGTAAAATATCAAATTAGAAATTTTACACTCTTCTATGATCCTCCTAAACATGGCCATTCTGAACATTTTGAGCACCTCAGAAAATCTGTAGCTCCAACGGTTTCGAAGATACTGCTATGTCGGAAGTAGCACTTCTGATGAAAAAGGGCGTGGTCATTTTTAAAAGGGCGTGGTCATTTCTAAAAGGGCGTGGTCATTTTCGGGCTTTTCGTCCCGGATAGAGATTTTGGCACACATCCCAAGTTGTTCCTTGGGGTCATATTAGCATATACCAGTTGAGTTATCCTCTCCTAAATTGTGTGCATACATGTCTAAGCCAGGCCCTCTACTATAGCTAACTAACCTCATAACTGATTATACATTATTTTCTATCTCATTCAAGGTCAGTATCCTTCGTTTTGACATTTCAAGGTCACAAAGGTCAAATTTTCAAAGTTGTCGGAATCGAACCGAATTTTTCTTCTGGGGGTCCTCCCCTTACAACTAGAGAATAGAGTCCGAGAGTTGGAAGAAATAGGTAAACAAAAAAGGTCAATAATGCCAATGCGATGGAATTTAAAATTTATAGAAGTTAAACTGAAGTCTGAAGTTGCGAACAGGGTGATTATTAAATTAAAGTTATTCTATACCATAATGTTGTGTGTAGATTAATTTAAAGGCCAGCACCACACACAATTATTATGTACAGCTGGCTCTTAAAGGCCTGCGCACGCAGCGCATTGAGGCCCTTTGTAAATAGGCATGTACACCGCATGTCGGGGGCCGACACCTGCCACGTGGGCCCCCGACCCCCCAGTCCGGGCCTGTTTCGGTTATAGTCCTTTGTCATTGAATACCGCTCGCTCGTGAACCGTCGTCGTCTCCTGGCTTGTCTCGTTTTTTTTGGAAATCGCTCATTTGGTGACCGCTACACGGACATTTAGTGGATGTTTGATTTATATTCCAGTTGAGAGTGCGGGCTTTGACAGGGTGAGATGGGAGATAACAGGAAGCGTTTGTTCTTTGAATATGGGCCTCACAGTGAGAATTTCAATTTTCTGTTGCACATCCTCCAAATCGTCATTGAATGAGAGTCTGAGGATAGGTCATTCACACATGTCATCGATGCCAACCTTCTCAAACAAGCGCAAATTACCTGTATGACATTTCTCAATGTTCTC
>NC_136272.1:30763403-30833403 GCF_964187855.1 Myxine glutinosa
TACTGCCATGTCGTCGCCTCCCTCGGGCCCGGCACGGCCGCTCGAGTTGTGTCCGTCCTTCGCCACCCACCGGACGGCCACAAGTACGAGGCACTCAAGCGGCTACTCCTAGCCACGTTCAGCCTCACGGACGACGCATGGGCCGACCGCCTCGTGGATCTCCCCGAGCTCGGTGAGACGTGCCCGTCGGTCCGAATGGACCATATGCTGTCACTGTTGGGCGACGAAGCCCCCGGTTCGCTATTCCGGGCGCTTTTCCGTCGCCAACTTCCAGCGCAGGTTCGCCTCGCGTTGGCCGGGACCGGGCTAACGGAACCCCGAGCATTGGCGGCCGAGGCGGACAAGTACTTCGCCGCTTCGGACACGCGGGCGAGCATTGGCGTGGCCGTCACGGCCTTCGACGCTGCTGTTCCACAGAATCATCTTCTACAGCACGCTGAGTTTCAGCAGCATGCTGATACGCACCTCGTGAACGCCGCCACGCCCCGCCCACCGCCGCGGAGAAAACCGCCACCGCGGGGAAACCCGTCGACTCCACCAGCCTGGCGGAGCCAGCCGCGCTCCTCCAGCTCCACCACCTGGTGCTGGTTCCACGCCAAGTTCGGCCACGAAGCTCGGCGGTGTCATCCGCCGTGCTCCTTCAACGGGTCGGGAAACGCCTGGGCCGGCGCTCAATTGTGGCGATGAGCGCCGGCCGTTCGAGCAGCCTGCTGTTCATAACGGACACCTTCTCCGGGCGCCGTTACCTGTGCGACACGGGAGCACAGGTGAGTGTCATTCCCGCCGGCACGTCAGACAAGCACGCCGCGGGTGGGGGCCCCGCGCTGCTTGCCGCGAACGGGACGCCCATCCGTACGTACGGAAAACGCTGCCTCTCTCTGCGGTTTGGAGGGCAGGTTTTCCGATGGACGTTCGTCACCGCCGACGTGCCCATGGCACTGCTTGGCGCGGACTTCCTGTGCGCTAATGGGCTCCTGGTCGACGTCAAGCGCAGACGGCTTGTCCAGGCCGAGACGTTCAGCTCGCTCGCATGTGCGTTGCCCAGCTCAACGAGCGGCTTGCCAAGCGGCTTGCCGAACGATTCGGTTCCGGCCACGTTGGTCTGTACGCTTCCGGCAGCGGACACATTCACCCGCCTCCTCGCCGGCTTCCCGGCCCTCACGCGGCCCACCTTCTCGGCGGGGGCCGTCAAGCACGGGGTGGCCCATCACATCCCCACCGTCGGGCCACCGGTCTACGCCCGGGCACGCCGCCTCGAGCCGACGAAGCTGGCGGTGGCAAAAGCGGAGTTCGCTACCCTGGAGCGACTCGGCATCGTTCGGCGCTCAGAGAGCGCTTGGGCGTCGCCGCTGCACATCGTGCCGAAGCCCGGCGGGGGATGGCGACCGTGCGGGGACTATCGCCGTCTCAATGACGCCACGACTCCCGACCGCTACCCCGTCCCCCACATTCAGGACTTTTCCGTCCGTTTGGCGGGCAGGTCCTTCTTCTCGAAGGTGGACCTCATACGCGGCTACCATCAGGTCCCCGTCAGGCCGGAGGACGTCCCGAAGACAGTGGTCATCACGCCATTCGGACTCTTCGAGTTCCTGTGCATGCCCTTCGGTCTGAAGAATGCGGCTCAGGCGTTCCAGCGACTGATGGACAGCGTCCTGCGCGACTTGGATTTTGTCTACGTCTACCTGGACGATATCCTCGTCGCCAGCGCGTCCCGCGAAGAGCACCTACGCCACCTCCGCACGCTCTTCGAACGCCTGGGCCAGCATGGCCTGATTGTGAACCCCGCAAAGTGCCGGTTCGGCGCCGCCACAATCGATTTTCTGGGGCACCGTGTCACCAGGCACGGAGCCGTCCCCCTGCCGGCCAAGGTGGAGGCGGTGAAGGGGTTTCCGCGCCCCCGCACGATCAGAGGGCTGCAGGAGTTCCTGGGCATTGTGAACTTTTACCATCGGTTCCTGCCCCGTATCGCCCAGCTCCTGCGCCCCCTGCACGAAGCTCTCCGAGGTAAGCCGGGCAAAGGCGACGTTACCTGGACCGAGCAGATGGACACGGCGTTCACGGGCGCGAAGCTCGCCTTGGCTAACGCCACCATGCTCGCGCACCCGGCGCCCGATGCACCGATCGCCCTCACCACCGATGGCTCGGACTACGCGGTGGGCGCGGTGCACGAGCAATGGGTGCGTGGAGCTTGGCAACCGCTGGCGTTCTTTAGCCGGCAGCTTCGCCCGCCCGAACGCCGTTACAGTACCTTCGACCGCGAGTTGCTCGGACTTCACTTGGCGGTCAGGCACTTCCACCATCTGCTCGAGGGCCGGGCGTTCACTGCCTTCGTCGACCACAAGCCGCTGATCTTCGCGATGGGCAAGGTCACCGAGCCGTGGTCGGCCCGGCAGCAGCGTCACCTCTCGGCCGTGTCCGAGTACACGACGGACATCCAGCACGTCGCGGGGAAGGACAACCCGGTGGCGGATTGCCTTTCCCGGGCCGTCGCCCACGCAGTCCACCTCGGCATCGACTATGCCCGGATGGCAGCGGACCAGGCCGCTGACCCCGACGTCCAGGCCTTCCGGACCGCCGTCACGGGCCTCCGCGTCACCGAGGTGCCGTTCGACGGCGCGGGCGCGGCCCTCTTGTGCGACGTCTCCCTCGGGCGTCCTCGCCCCATTGTGCCCGCGGGCTGGCAGCGCCAGGTGTTTGACGCCATCCACGGCCTGTCCCACCCGGGCGCGAGGGCCTCCCAAAGGCTGATCGCCGACAAGTTCGTCTGGAATGGCCTCCGGAAGGCCGTCCGCGGCTGGGCCAGGACGTGCCTCGCGTGCCAGCGCGCCAAGGTGCACCGGCACACCCAGGCCCCGTTGGCCCCGTTCACGGTGCCGGAACGCCGGTTTGACCACGTCCACGTGGACCTGGTGGGACCTCTGCCCCCCTCGCGGGGTTTCACCTACGTCCTCACCATGGTGGACCGCACCACCCGGTGGCCGGAGGCCGTGCCCTTGGCGTCGACAACGGCGGCCGATGTCGCGCAGGCTTTCATCGCCACCTGGGTCGCCCGGTTCGGCGCCCCCTCAGACATCTCATCCGACCGCGGCCCCCAGTTCACCTCGGAGCTCTGGGGGGCGGTTGCGCAGGGGCTCGGGGTCCGGCTGCACCGAACCACGGCCTACCACCCCCAGGCTAACGGCCTGTGTGAGCGATTTCACCGCTCATTGAAGGCTGCGCTCCGGGCCACCCTCCGCGACGGCGGCTGGGTCGACAGGCTCCCCTGGGTCCTGCTGGGCCTCCGGACGGCGCCCAAGGAGGACCTGCGCGCATCCGTGGCGGAGTTGGTCTTCGGGCAACCGCTGCGGGTGCCGGGCGAGTTCCTCCCCGACTCCACGGCACCATGGTCCGCGGCACAGCAGCGCTCCGCTCTGCAAGAGACCGCCCAGAGGTTCGCCCCGGTGCCAACGGCATGCCACGGGCACCCACCGACGCACGTCGCCCCGGAGCTTCGCACGGCGGAGTACGTCTTCGACCGCCACAATGCCCATCGGACACCACTGCGGCCCCCGTACGACGGGCCTTTCCGCGTGCTGGAGACCGGGGCGAAGCACTTCACCCTGGACATCGGCGGTACTCCTGACCGCGTTTCGGTAGACCGCCTCAAGCCGGCCCACCTCGATGTGGACCATCCACCCCAGTGGCCCGACCCCTACGTCGGGGCCGCCCTCCTGCGGGCGGACCCCCGGCACCGCCCAGCCCCGCCGCCACGGCGCCCCCCGGTCCTGCACCCATCCCAGGGGCAGCCAGGGGCATCCCACCTGGTATCCCTGCACCCCGGACGCCGCCGATCGCCAGGGGGCGCTTCGGCCGGGTCATTCGTCTGCCCCGCAAACTGGCCCTCCAGGTGCGCGGGAATTCTGGGGGGGCGCGTGTGGCGGACACAAAAGCCCACTGGCGTGGTGACATCATTCCACGCACCAAGTGGGCGGTGGCCACGCCCGAGGGGTAGGCGTGGCCTCATGATATACCCCGGGCGACCAGCCCGGAGGAGTTCAGTGTTACAGTGTAGTCTTACAATAAAGACGTTTATATGTTACCGCTTGTCCGCTTCCTCCTTGCTCACAAGCAGCGCGCGTAACGCCGCGCTTTATTACTATATATATTACTATATATTTTACTGTATATTTATATATTTATATGTATATAAATATATTTATATATATTTATATATATATTTATTTATATATATATATATATATATATATATATATATATATATATATATATATATATATATATATATATATATATATATTATATATATATATATACGTATATATATATATATATATATATTTATTTATATATATATAATATATATATATTATATATATATATAAATATAATATATTTATATATATTTATATATAAATATTTATTTACTTTTATAATTATTTATATATATATACTAGCTGAGGTACCCGGCTTCGCCCGGGTTGAATAAGAATAATACAAATATATGATGAAAAGAACATGTATATTTTAGAGCAATATCACAGTACATTTCCTACATGACGTTTTTTCAATTTTCAATTTCTCAAAACCTCTGGGTATACAACATTTCTGGTTTTCTTACGTGGTGCCAAGACATAAAGATTGCTTGGTTTTCCAACCCTCGAGCAGCCCACGTAGAGCTGGCCATGGGCAAACACTTGTTCTGTGAAGTTCAGGCCTACAACCTTCATTGATTGCCCCTGCGCCCTGTTGATGGACATAGCAAAACATAGCCTGATGGGGAACTGAATCCTCTTGAAGGAGAATGGAAGGTCAGGTGGAATAAGTGGTATCCTTGGAATGAATACTTTCTCTCCTCTGTATTGTCCTGAGAGGATGGTTGCCTCTAGGACATGTGGCATCATTTGCTGGATTGTCAATCGTGTTCCATTACACAGCTTTGGTGGATCAAGATTCCTTAGAAGCATGATTGGTGCTCCCACCTTGAGAATCAACCTGTGTGTTGGGAGTCCTTGAGGCTGACGACTGTTGAGAAACTCAGTTGGGAGGTTTACTGCCTGATCTTCATGTCACTTTGTCAAGAGAATCATAATTTATTTCATGACCGGGCAGCGAACGTCATTATGTGCGACATTACGTCACTCCTACGGACGTGAAAACATTTGTTTTCCTTAAAAATATATAAATAAATACAATAGTACATAAATTAACAATAAAAGAAGCTAAAAAACAATTAAAAATACAATAAAAAGCACATTTAAAAAATATAAATATGTATGTACAGTATACTGTACATACGCGCAACCGCTGATTCTCATTCAAAACAGAGGCGACGTACAGTATTCCTTTACTGTGTCTGTGTTAGCCACGGGTCCGAAGAAGGATAATGCTCGTGTTTCCAAGCGTAATGTGGTTACGATGGACGATAAGGTATATCTGATTAAAAGGTATGGAAAAGGTGGAAAAGTGTCGGTGATAGCGCATAGACCTTATCGCGAATCGGAATCGCAATGCGTCATGGGATCGGAAAGGGGCAATAGCGCCGCCACAAACTACACCATGGAATTGCAGCTGGCGCGGTTTTTTTAAACCATTGATATTAAAATAAAACGTAGCCTAAAACCACCGGGATTTTATGCTGATTCCGAATCTGTGTCCAAAACTCTTCTCCGATGTGTAGTTCTTGAGTTTTAAGCGGACATCCAGACAGACACACACATACACACACAGACAGACACTCCTTTATATATAGATATATCTATATATCTATATATATATATATATCTATATATATATCTATATATATATATATTGTTGCGGACACGGTTTTTAGATGTTATATTGACCGAGCGGTGGTGTATTTAACCGCGTCCGAACAGTTACTCCCCGATTAGAACCCGATTCCAACCGAACGTTGACTAATCGCGCTACAGATATTCAATTGGGAAACCTCTAAAGCGACCGAAAGAGAAGAAGAGAGAAGAAAGACAGAGTTTGGAGGAAGAACAGATTTATTATACACACACAAGCAATATTTTAGAGCGACCAATATTATTTACAGCAATAGATGGAAAAGAGCAGTCACACAGTGCATTGTTAACTTATTCTATTTCATTTACTTAATCCCCAAGACAAACGAGTAGGACAGGACGTTCACACTCACACGGTGGATATTGCAGGCAGGTAATGGCTCGAGGTTGATTGCTTGAGAGGAAGGCGAGGTCGGAGGCCGCAGCACCCCTCGCGGTTTTGGCGGGAAAACCTCCGTCGCGTATCCGCGGCCGTCACGCGCTGGCTCGGCACACCTGCTCCTCTTCCTGGGGTGGAGCCGTCTCCCTCCGTTCAGCGCGTCTCTCCAACGACAGGGGGGTATTGCAGGCAGGCAGGTAGGTAGGTAGGGCTTGCGGTGGATTGCGCTCCTCTTCCAGGTCATCCCCCAGCGTATCTCTCAAGGCCTCTCTTTGGTGCAGCCTCGTTGCTCCTCTCCAGCTCATCTCCAATCTGCACTGGTAAAGCAGTCCCCTGCAGTCGCTTTTATCACCTCCAGCGAAATCAAGCCGCCGACTCCGAGGGCGCGCCTACCGGGTCACTCACCGCGGTGTTGATTGGCTGTTAGGGCTGGTTCACTCCTTGCTTCTTATGACGAGGTGGAGACACGCCTTTCTTCCCCAACCTTACCTCGTGGCCAATGGTGGTTTGAAGAAAACCAGCCAAAATGCGGAAGGCAATTGGAAGGGAGGTTTTGGGGAAATTGGAAGGGCCTACGCTTATTTTGTTTGATACAATGCAAAGTCAATCTAGTGGAAAACACATACTTAGCCTACATGGAATAAGGAAATACACTATTTAAAAGATATATCGTGACCTGCGTGTATGTTCTATGAAATTAATTAGGAGGACGGCTGCGACCATTATTTACATTACCAGGATGTTACCATACCAAAACCATACTCTTCACATCCGTTACCCTTCCTCCAAAATTGTTACACTCCTCAAAACCCGTTACACTTCTCAAAACCCGTTACACTTCTCAAAATCGTTACACTGCACCCTCCTTTCTTCAGGCACGTCCTCGGGCCTACTAGACTTAACTGAGTGTGACATGTAGGTGTAATTCCCTCTACAATTAACCTGACCCTGAGTGTGACAATTTTAAAACACAAATAAGTATGTCCCCCTATTGCATTGCATCCTGTCTAACAGACTCAAGCCCACAGCTAACCGAATTACGGAATTATTCTGAAACTATACATTTACGGTGGGGAGCATTATTTACAATGACGTGATTTCTTATTTACAACGCAACCCAGGACCTGGGTGTTTTTTTTCTTTTTCTTTTTAGGGAACAAGAGAAAGAAATTCCTGTTGGGAGGGAGGAGACAGCACGCATTGCATCGATGCACCAGTACCAATACCACCAAAGCACCCAAAAGCACCCAAACACCACAAAGCACCCAAAAACACCATCCGGTGCGGTTACCATGGTTCATAATAAACACAACAAAACAACTGGTGGTGGTCTTCTCCTTCTCTGCTGGGCCGATGTTCTTCCCGACGTCTTCTGGCTTCATGCGGCCTATTTGGACATACTAAAAAAAAGCACAACTTGTGTCCATTTTTATTTAGGGCCTCAGGGGCCAACTAAGGGTGGTCCACCTGTTTGGCATAGGTGCCACCTTACCGAGGTCCGCAAGCAAGATTCCCTGGCCACTATGGCCGGTTTCCAACAGAGGTGCCCTGCCCCAGAACCTGGGGTCCATCAAGTGGTACTTGGCCGCCGAACAGCGGTCCATAAAGTGGTACATCAACGCAATGCGTGCTGGTTCTGGGAATCTCGGGCGCACAATGGCCACCTCACGCACGCTCCCCTCGGCACCCAATGGCGCACAGGTCATGTGGGAGACAAAAGAAAGACAATTGAGCGAGGGGTAAGGTCACAAGGGTACACGTCAAACAAGGCAATGCAAGGTGAAATGCGTACGGAGGGCGAAGTGAGAAAGCTCGTCCCTACCGTACGTCACCCCCCTGTCACCTACACTACCCTTGCTCTTACCCCATGTTTACAAAATCTACCCATTTACAAATTCGTCACTACTGTCACGTCTTCCCCATATTTCCCTTATACCAAATTCGTCACCACAATCCCTCTACTTCAAAATTTGCCATCATCAAATTCATCATCAATCCTCATAAGGAGGCAGAGATGGAACATCAAAGCACAATGTCACACCCACGTCATGATGCGTCTCACAACCCAAACATTTGCACAGTAAAAAAATAATCAAACATGGCATGGTGTGGAGTACCTGTCACCTCAGGTGAGTGGATGCAGATGGTGTGAGGAGATCCTTCATCCTAACTATCCTCTAAATGATTTTAACACACTTTACACTACCCGGGGTCTTTCCCTGCCAATCCATTGGCCAACTTACACTATGGGTTCTAATAACCAATTCCCATTGGCCAAACTGTGGTGCTCCTCAATTTTGGGGTCTCACTCCCCCGATTCATCTCCCGGTGCTCTAGCACAATTTCTGGGCTGCGACGTGTACCTCTCCCAACAGGTCTACCCACCTGCACACCTCCACCACTGTAGTTGCCACCCGAGCTTACCTAGCTCCTCACCCTAACCTAACTAACTGGGGACAGCCCCTCTCCTGGCTCTGTCACCCCTTGGTGCCCTCTGGCACTGGGCTACCCGGGTCCGTCCTCCGGATCCTCGGGCCCCATCCACACAACTACTACCGGCTCCCAGAGCCCACCTGCGGCCTCACCTGGCCGACATCCTTACAGTGGTGGAGTGCCCAAACCAACTACTCACACCAACAGGCTACACGCCCAGCCATTTCCACAACACCAACGCACCCATCCACATACCATTCTGTCACCCGCACCACAGATGCCAATATCCAACCACAATTTACCTGTGCCCTCTACCTAACACTTACACTACCCGCCCCGGGTATCCGTGATGGGGGTCCACTCTTCCCCCATTCACACCTTCGCACCATCCACTCCACTCCACAATTTCCACCATACTCACTCCACGACCATCCATTCCAATACTCCATACCATTTATTCCATACACCTGCCCTCCATTCACCTGTCGTTGCACACCTGTGCAATCTCACCTGGTGCCACCTGCACCCTCCTTTCTTCCTGGACCACTTGGTCATCACAATACACAATCACCATCACTCACTCATACACTGCTCCATCCACCTGTTCAGTTGCACACCTGTGCAATCACACCTGTTCAATCACTCCCACACACGGCATCATCTCAGCTAACTCCTCCCCTCTGAAACTTGCGCTTCCCAGTCGTCCCTTTAAACTATTGCGCTCCCACGTCATTATCAACCACACTAACCTACCTGCGTCCCCACTACAGGTATCAGTCACTAACTAACCTTATCGTTACCTAAGGTCATCTTCGCTAGATCCCTATCATTATCCAAGCCCTCCCTGGCTCGTTTTCACTGCCATAAACCCCATAATCTATAGCGCATTTGCCCCCACCTGTGAGGGATGGTGGATTTGCCATCCCACCACATCGGGGGTCTCTCACTACCAATTTCGCTCGTCCAAATCCAACAATTCAAAAATTTTCCATTTACTGCCAATTCTATTCACTTTTCTAAATTTCGTTTCAAATCACTACTATCACTATCACCATCACCCGTCTACTTATTACATCCTCTCGGTGCGCCAATTCACATCACCCGTCTACTTATTACATCCTCTCGGTGCGCCAATTCACATCTACAGCCCGGCTTCGTACAGCCGAGCAATGAACGCGGGTCGTTTTTTTTTGCCTGCAGGTTGAATCCGTCCGGCTTTCGGTTCAAGGGAGGTGGTTTGGTTGGACCGAGGCTCCACGCACCATCTCGGCGCGGCACCTTGCGGTCCCGGGCCCGATGGCTCAATCTCCCCCGGTCGGAACCCCGTCCCCACGAGGGGGCACCGTTCCGCCTCCTCCCACTCGCCCTCGAACCGGACCGGTCGCCTCGCCCGGCAAAGCCCGGACTCGACCGTGCGGGGCGGGGCCAAGCCCGAATCGGCAACGACGCTTCGAAGAGAAGCGACGCAGCATCGATCCGCGCCGGGCCTCGCACCCAACAAAGCACCCCACGCCCCGAGTGCTCGCATCGGCTATCCGTCGCCCTAACCGCTAACCTGGTTACCATCGATGCTTTACTTGCATGCTTACAAGCATACGCTACCCCTTTTACCCTTACAAAACCTGGCGTTCCAACGCCGTCCGTACATTCCACCAACGCTCTCCCTGTTACACACCATACCTCTCGCGCACACTCTCCCGTTACACCCTCTGTAACACTCACCACAGACGTACACTTTCTCGTTACATCCTCTGTAACACTCACCACAGGTGTACACTCTCTCGTTACTTCCTCCGTAACACTCACCACAGGTGTACACTCTCTCGTTACTTCCTCCGTAACACTCACCACAGGTGTACACTCTCTCGTTACTTCCTCCGTAACACTCACCACAGGTGTACACTCTCTCGTTACTTCCTCCGTAACACTCACCACAGGTGTACACTCTCTCGTTACTTCCTCTGTAACACTCACCACAGGTGTACACTCTCTCGTTACTTCCTCCGTAACACTCACCACAGACGTACACTTTCTCGTTACATCCTCTGTAACACTCACCACAGGTGTACACTCTCTCGTTACTTCCTCCGTAACACTCACCACAGGTGTACACTCTCTCGTTACTTCCTCCGTAACACTCACCACAGGTGTACACTCTCTCGTTACTTCCTCCGTAACACTCACCACAGACGTACACTTTCTCGTTACATCCTCTGTAACACTCACCACAGGTGTACACTCTCTCGTTACTTCCTCCGTAACACTCACCACAGGTGTACACTCTCTCGTTACTTCCTCCGTAACACTCACCACAGGTGTACACTCTCTCGTTACTTCCTCCGTAACACTCACCACACCGCGCTTCCATGTACCCCCTCGCACACGCGCTTCGACCGGCTCACTCCTGACGGCACACTCACTCCTCGGCGTGCACTTTTTCCTCACACACCCCATGGTCGGACATTCTCGCACACCTCTTTTTTCGCACACCTGACCTGTCACACACTTCACCAACGGCCTTTCACGAACACCCGGATCCAAACCAATCCCCAAGCCGACTGAATCTCCCCTCACATCATGTACATTGCCACTCACCTCCGTACCTCGTCTCCGCCCCTCCTTTGCCACCTGCAAACTCTTTATTTGGTTAGTGAGCATCACATCATGATTTGAACACAGACCTTGTACATAATCCATTTCTCCCTGCAATTCCCGGGCTACCTCCGTCATCTCTTCAATTTTAATTATTCCCGCTACTGCTTTTTCTTTATTAACCTCGGCGACCGCTGGCTTTTCTAAACCCCGTGTCGCGATTTCTACCCCCGTCATTGTACCCGTGCTTTCCTCCGCTTCGCTCAACCAGCGCTTTTCGACCCGCTTTACCTCGTCGTGCACCGATGTGCCTCTCCCGCCTCCCATGCCATCTACGAACTCCCCCATTTTTTTTATGCTGTCGTTTATTTGCTCCCGATATCCCTCCGGGTTGTCCTTTGCTTCCCTCCTCATTTTTTTCATGTCGATTCCCTGGGTAGCCATCATTGCATCCAATCCCCTGCTGTCGCCCTTCATAGATGCCATGAAATGCGTCATAAATAGGCAAAAGTCCATTGGCACTGCGGGCTCGACTGCCGCGACTAAATTTGGTGCCGCAACAACCATGTGCGCGAGGACGCCATCTTGTGCACCTGATACCCCCTCAACCACACCTTCTTTACTCTCCTCCACCATTTTCCCCACTTACATTTCCCCGAGGTCCTGGGTCGATTCTACCCCGTCTATTTCCCCCACCGACATCCGATCGCCTTGATTGTCCATGGCGCGATCTCAAAATTCGGGTTTTATAAAAAACACAATTTCGGCAGCTCGTAATTTTGACCAAAAATTTTTTTTAAACTTTGGGCCTAACAAATTTAGTCCCAGGTTCGAATCCAACTCCTCGACACCAATTGTTGCGGACACGGTTTTTAGATGTTATATTGACCGAGCGGTGGTGTATTTAACCGCGTCCGAACAGTTACTCCCCGATTAGAACCCGATTCCAACCGAACGTTGACTAATCGCGCTACAGATATTCAATTGGGAAACCTCTAAAGCGACCGAAAGAGAAGAAGAGAGAAGAAAGACAGAGTTTGGAGGAAGAACAGATTTATTATACACACACAAGCAATATTTTAGAGCGACCAATATTATTTACAGCAATAGATGGAAAAGAGCAGTCACACAGTGCATTGTTAACTTATTCTATTTCATTTACTTAATCCCCAAGACAAACGAGTAGGACAGGACGTTCACACTCACACGGTGGATATTGCAGGCAGGTAATGGCTCGAGGTTGATTGCTTGAGAGGAAGGCGAGGTCGGAGGCCGCAGCACCCCTCGCGGTTTTGGCGGGAAAACCTCCGTCGCGTATCCGCGGCCGTCACGCGCTGGCTCGGCACACCTGCTCCTCTTCCTGGGGTGGAGCCGTCTCCCTCCGTTCAGCGCGTCTCTCCAACGACAGGGGGGTATTGCAGGCAGGCAGGTAGGTAGGTAGGTAGGTAGGGCTTGCGGTGGATTGCGCTCCTCTTCCAGGTCATCCCCCAGCGTATCTCTCAAGGCCTCTCTTTGGTGCAGCCTCGTTGCTCCTCTCCAGCTCATCTCCAGTCATCTCCCATCTGCACTGGTAAAGCAGTCCCCTGCAGTCGCTTTTATCACCTCCAGCGAAATCAAGCCGCCGACTCCGAGGGCGCGCCTACCGGGTCACTCACCGCGGTGTTGATTGGCTGTTAGGGCTGGTTCACTCCTTGCTTCTTATGACGAGGTGGAGACACGCCTTTCTTCCCCAACCTTACCTCGTGGCCAATGGTGGTTTGAAGAAAACCAGCCAAAATGCGGAAGGCAATTGGAAGGGAGGTTTTGGGGAAATTGGAAGGGCCTACGCTTATTTTGTTTGATACAATGCAAAGTCAATCTAGTGGAAAACACATACTTAGCCTACATGGAATAAGGAAATACACTATTTAAAAGATATATCGTGACCTGCGTGTATGTTCTATGAAATTAATTAGGAGGACGGCTGCGACCATTATTTACATTACCAGGATGTTACCATACCAAAACCATACTCTTCACATCCGTTACCCTTCCTCCAAAATTGTTACACTCCTCAAAACCCGTTACACTTCTCAAAACCCGTTACACTTCTCAAAATCGTTACACTATATATATATATATATATATATATATATATATATATATATATATATATATATATATATATATATATATAGATAGATATATATTGTTGTGGATATGAGAATTGTGTTTTTTTTTGTGTAATAAATTGTAAGATATCACCCTCCTTCCTCCAGTTGTTGTGTATAAAGGTCATAGGGCGTCCCTTAGTTAGGTCATATACAATCACGTTAGCCAATCATAGATTTCCTCCTTGTTGGTAGTTATTTCCTTATTGTGTGTATTAGGTTAAGGCTATGTCGTCCATTAACTAATACTGATTGCACCGAAGTGAAACAAGGTAGTATCCCCTTTCAATTTCCCCAGAACCTCCATGGATTCCCCTTTCCTCAATTGCCAACTGCATTGAGCGGTTCGCTGAATTCTGCTGCAGCTGTGGGTTGTTGTTTTCGCTGCAAGACTCCATTAGCCACGAGGTCATCTCGGAGCCGAAGGTGGGAGGAGTCGGCCCAGCGCCGGGAACAAGGCGTGGCCTTGCCAACGCCTCCTCTAAGGGCGGGATCGGTGAGCCCTCGCGACCAATCAGGGCTGAGGCGACCTCACCGATGGGCGTGTCCTGGAGGCCGGCGGCTTGATCGCCCGAGGGAGATATAAGTGCGCGGGGAAGCCTTTGGGTGGTTGTTGCGTGAGAGATACGAAAAGCCTTTGACAAGAAAGAGTTGCGTCAGAGATACGAAAAGCCTTTGACAAAGAGCCGCTTCAACCAGCCCCGTTTCAACCAGCCGCGTGAAGCCCTGACGGGGCAGCGAGTGACCCTGCCGGTGTGCGGTGTAAAGCCGAATACAAGGAGCTGCCGGCTCCTCACTTCCCGCCCGGAGTGGACCTGCTCGCTGTGCCCTGTGATTCCACCTGCTCATCCCTCCAAACGATTCCTGTCCTTCCATCCTTTTGTGTACGTGAGTTTGTTTTGTGTGTTCTGTCCTGGGTAATAAGTTAAGCCTGTTTATGTAAGCTAGAAATTGCACTGTGTCCTTCTGGTCCGTCCCCCTTTCTACATTATTTTATTATCCTTCCTTCTTCCTTGGTTTCTTTCATTGTGTAAATAGTAATAATAAATAATAGTCGTATTTCCAACCTTTTGCCTTCGTCTTCTTCTTCTTCACATCCGTCTTTGGCTTTTCCCAATTGAATACCTGTGGCACGATTTGGCCAACGTTTGAGAATCGGGTCTAGTCTTTGTCAACGGTTCGGGCCGCAGCTGTCATCCGCTCGGCAAATTAACATCTTATCCGCGGTCACGAATGGGGCTGTGCACCGGCCTTTCCGGAGGTCGCGGTGCAGCTTCAGGGACCACGTCGGTCAGTAACAAACGAGGGGACTAATCCCCCCTCAAAGGGGAACCATAGGCCGACGTTGGGTTCCGTAACCCGTATATATATATATATATATATATATATATATATATATATATATATATACATATATATATATATATATATATATATATATACATATATATATATATATATATATATATATATACATATATATATATATATATATATATATATATACATATATATATATATATATATATATATATATATATATATATATATATATATATATATATATATACATATATATATATATATATTACTATATATTTTACTGTATATTTATATATATATTTATTTATTTATTTACTTTTATAATTATTTATTTATACATATGTCAGGCATGGGGGGGGGGGGGGGGCACCATGTGACCCAGGGCACCTGAAATATATATATAATTGTGTCTTTCCTTTCCTTGCTTCAAAAAGGTTAGATTCACTTGCAAAACATGTTGTTCACGGCTCGGTCAGACCCAGCCTTGGAGACGTCTTTCAACATTTGCCAAAGGGAGAAGAGTTATGGGAAAAGTTGCCATTTAATTCTTGTTTGCCTTCAGGTTCACCTCGAGCAGAGTATGATTTAATATGTATCCTTTGATTTGTATGTGCCTGGCTCAATATGTTTTACTGCCAAGTGTAACACAATTGAACTCCATTGTGAGAACACATCCCTGGGCCTTGTCGGCCCAGCTTGTTTGAGATAATAGCTTGGGAAATATCTTACTTTCACACACATCTGTGCCTTAAAACTCGTCCCTCTCTTATCTGAAGGTCATTACTTCAGCGGAGAGTTTTTTAGACTTTGTTCGATTATATAATAAGGGATCTTGTTTCAGAGTACTTTCAGTGTGGCTCGGACTTGTACTGCTTTGTGTGACGAAGCTCTGCATTTCCGGACGCGCTCCACAATTGTGTTGTTCGATTTTTATGAAACCACTCTTGCTCCAATCTTGCCTCTTCTTTGAGTTTAAAGAGGAATACCGTCACATATATATATTGATACGGATTTCAGATTTGTATATATGACATCATTAAAGGCTAAAGGTTTGCCCCCCATAGTTAGGCCACAAGCAACACGTAGGCCCACTTAGAGTATTAGTTATGTTATAGTATGTGTAAGAGTAGGCCATTTTCCCAAGTAACATCTGCGTTGTGTAAAGAAATGAGCTTCGGTCCTTTCATTTTGCGGCCACCCTCCATTTCCATCTATGGGCAAACTCGATCCCGCGCCCCATTTTGGCTGATCCCTCCGTGTGTTACGCTTTGGCTGCCAGCAGCATTCGCTGCCTTTTGTTCGCTCGAAACTAGCCCAGTAACACGAGGTAGGCCTAAGAAGAGGGAGGAGCGCGGGGGTCGAGGAGGAGAGGCATCAAGGAGCACGTCAGAGGTGATGACGGTAAGGGCCACCAGCCAACCAGGACTCGTTGTGAAAGGGCGCGAGGACTTGTCGGCACCGGAGTTATGAGAAGGGAAAGGACTCGCGTGAACAAGACTGTATCCAGAGGACTGGAAGGAGTTGCATTGTATTGAACTATTACGTACGCAGCCACGCGAGTGATTAACCGCCAGAGCCCAGACACTACCGTTCGCCCCGTAATTATCCCGTGCGCGCCAACGACACGCGGAGAGCTCCTGCCGTCTCGACTATTCATCTACTTCGTGGTGCGAGCTGGGGACCGGAGGGAGAGCTGCCTGGACGCCATCCCTGGATGTGCTGACCTGTTCATCTGCAAACCCCATGTGAGTATGTCTGAGTGTGAACGGGCCCGTTTGTCCAGGGAATAAGTTAAGACTGTGATTAAGGCTGCACTGTGTCTTCTTCTTAAGATCATTGTACATTGTGTAAATAAATCTGGTTATTCCTTTTCTTCCAATTCGACCGCTTCTGTGATTTCCATCATTGGGTAAGCGTGGCACGATTAAGAACCGCTGGGATCGGGGTCTAGTCATTGATAACGGCTTTGGTCACGGGTTCGCTACCGCTCGGCGTATCCACCAACACCCGTGATTCGTGCGGGGCTTATTTCCTCGTTTCTGGGCAGCGCGAGTCATTAGGTATTAGTGATTAGTCCTACGACCCTATTTCGCGCTGTCCGGGAAGGACGTCATCGGTCCCGGGTCCGGTCGGCTAGTCAAAAACAAGGGGACTAATCCCCCCTTGGTAAGGGGAAAAGGCCGGCGCTGAGATCCGCAACAATTGGTTGTCAGGAGTGGGGATTTGGAACCTGGGACAAAATTTGTTAGACAAAATTTTGGACACCAATTGTGCCTATTGGCCGCAACAATTGGTGTCAGGAGTTTGGATTGGACCCGAAGTGCGCTTAACGCACTCTAAATGACAAGCGGCCGAAATTTAGTTCACAACCAAATTAAATTCGTGCCATGGATAACCAAGACGGTCGGATGCCGGTGGGGGTAAATGAGGAGGTAGAGGAGGAATTAGAATCAATAACCCAGGACCCCCGGGAGGAAGTGGGAGAAATAGAGGAGGAAGCAGTAGAGGTAGCGGGGGAACAAAATGGCGGTGCCTCGCACGTGGCAGCAGAAGCCGAGCCCGCGATGCCGAGGTACATGCAACTATTCCTGGCTCAAAAAAAAGAAATGAGGGATGAAGCAAGGTGTAATAAGGGCGAGCTGAAGAATGACATAAATAAGATACATGGAAGAGTGGACCTCCAAGAGAAAAAAATGGATGCCCGGATAGCAGAGTCAGAAAAGAACATTAAAAAATGAGGGAGGAATCCAGGTGTGATACGGAAAAAGCGGGGGAGAACATTGGGCGCAGGTCGAGCGGGAAAATCGCATTGGTACGCAACGAGGTAACGCGATTTGAGGAACGCGGGAAAAGCGAGATTGAGCAGAGTACAGCCAAGTTGACCGGGGTAGAAATCGCGACACGGGGTATGGAAAAGCCGACGGCCGTCGAATTAGAAGAGAAATTTTATTAGCACCGGCGGTCGTCGAGGAAAAAGAAAATGAAAAAATTATCATGAAAATTGGGGACGAAGAGACGGCAGAAGCAGAAATTAAATCGGAGATGGAAATGGAATATGTGCAAAGTCCGTGTTCGCATCGTGATGTCGTGCTGCCTAATCCCAATGAAGGTTTGCAGGTGCGGTTGCAGGAGAAGAGAATCCCGAAGGTGAGTAGGAGCGTGAATGGCGCGAAAATGTTTGGCGCGAAAGTGTTTGGCACGAAAAGATTTTTCGCGCACTTGGGATCGCGACGTCACCCGGGCGCTCGTGGAAGGTCCGTGGGGAGGTGTACGAGAGTGAATGGCGCGCGTGTGCGAACGGCACCGAAGCGCGAGTGTGTAACGGGAGAGTGTGTTACCGAGAGTGAGAGTGAATGCACAATGGAGTGAATGTGTAAAGAGTGCGACAGAGTGTGCAATGGCCGAAGACAGTGTGTGGGAGTGCACACCAGAGCGCGTGATTGGGTGTCTGCAGGAGTGCACACCCGTGGTTGTTACGGAGTACGTAACGGGAGAGTGTACGCGAGGGTGTGCGATGGCCAACTGTGTAATGGAGTGTGTGAGCGGCATGAGTGCGCCTGAGTGGTGTGCACCGGAGTGTGTGGGAAACGAGTGTGCACCGGAGTGTGCGGGAAACGAGTGCACACCGGACCGTGTGCGGAGAGAGAGAGTGCAGTAGTAGAATGCATGGGGTGTATGAGAGGCGCTGGAGCGCCTCGGTGTGCGAGTATGGAAAGGGTCGCGTGGTGTGAGAATGCGGCTCAAGCATCGACCCAGACTAGGGGGTTAGGGTTTAGACCGACGGATAGCCGACGCGAGCCCTCGGTGCGCGGGGTGCTTTGTGTGCTGCGGGAGCCGGTGGGGATCGTTGCCGCAGCGGCGTGCATGATTCGTGCCGGGCCCCGCCCTGTATGGTCGTTGCCGTGCCGTGGCGAGAGGCAAAAGGCACGGTTCGAGGGGAGGAAGGAGATGTCGGACCTTCGCCCCCTGGCGGGCGTGGTGCTCCGACCGGGGGAGGTTGGGCCACAGTGTAGGGGACCGAAAGGCCCTGCGCAAGGATGGCACCTGGAACCGTGGCCCAAGCATGCCTTCTCCCCTGAACCGAAAATGCCGGACGGACCCAACCTACAGGAGACCAACCACCCGCATGCATTGCTCGGCTTTTCGAAGCCGAGCTATAATGACGATGTATTTCCGCACCGAGAGGCTCGAGTGGAGTGGACAGTTAGCCATAGTGTTGGCGAATGGTAGCTTTACCATTCCCTCTTTTGGGGCACATGAGCTATAGATTATGGGGATGGCAGTGAAAACTAGCCGAGGGCGGGCTAGGTTAATGTTAGGGATTTAGAGATGACTTTAGGAGACATGAGATTTAAGGAGAGACATTGCACAGGTAGAGGGGACGTAGAGAGATTAGAAGGATGTTAATGACGAGGGAGTGCTTAGTGTAAGGGAAGACGGGAAAGCACAAGTATGAGAGGGAAGTAGTTAGTTAGATGATGCTGTGTGTGTGTAGAAGTGTATAAGTGGTGTATTGAGGACATGTGTAATTGTGTTGTGTGAATTGACTTGCATGGTGTGCAAGTGGGGAATAAATGGGGAGAATACTTGGTGTGTGGAATAAATGGAGTGGAATGAGTGGTGTGGTGTGCATGGTGCGAAGGAGTGGATGGGGGAAGATGGACCCCTTCACGAATACCCGGGGCGGGTAGTTTAAAGTTAGGTAGAGGGTTTAGGTAAATTGTTGGATATTGACACCTGTGGTGCAGGTAGTAGCAAGGTATTGCTTTGAAGGGTGCGTGAGTCTGTGGAAATGGCTGGGCGTGTGGGCTTAATTGGTGAGTATAGTTATTGGGGCACTCCGCCACTGGTAGTCTGTCGGCCAGGTGAGGCCACAGGTAGGCTCTGGGAGCCAGTGAGAATCAGAGTAGTGTTCAGTGGGGCCCGAGGATCCTAGGAGAGGACCTGGGTAGCCCAATGCCAGAGAGGGCATCAGAGGGGTGAGAGAGCCAGGAGGGGCCTTCCCCGATTTAGGGTAGTCGCAAGGAGCATGGTAAGCTCGGTGGCGACTTCAGTGGTGGAGGTGTGCAGGTGGGTAGACCTGCTAGTGGAGCCACACGATCCAGCCCCGAAATTGTGCGAAGGCACAGTAAGAAAAATTGGGGAGTGAGACCCAAATTGGAGGGCACCACAGGGTGGGTCAATGGGAATTGTTTTTTTAGAACCACATAGTGTAACGATGGCCAATTGGATTGGCAGGGCATGACCCTGGGTAGTTTAACAGTTAATGTTATTAGAGTATAGTTAGGATGAGAATATCTTCGCACCATCCACATCCACTCACCAAGGGAGACGGAACTCCACACCAGGTTTTGTGAACTATTTGGATGGTGAGACGCATCATGACGTGAATTTGACATTGTGTGTAATTCCATCTCTTCCTTCTTGGGAGGGATTGGATGACGAATTTGGCATAGAGGGGGATATGGGAGACAAAATGTAGAGACGGATTTGTAAATTGTAAATACGGGGAGGGGCAAGGGTAGTGTAGGCTGACATGGGGGGTTACGAAAGGCTAGGGACGAGCTTTCTCTGCTCGCTCTCCCGCGCCCCTCATGTTGCATTGCCTCGTGTTGATGTGTACCCTTGCGCCCTTTCATCTGCTAACACTCTGCTTTGTCTTACCTCCCCACCCATGGACCCATATTTTTTTGAGGGGAGTATGCAGGAACCCTGAGCTGTGCGGCTGCACTTTGCTACACCTGTGCAGCTGCACTCTGCTACCTGTTGCTGCACCAATGCACCTTATGGACCACACGTTCTGTGGCCTGGCACCTTTGCTGAGCAGACATTTGCTGCAAACATTACTTGCCCCTGCGGACCACTGGTTTTTAAGTGGCGTCAATGTCACGCAGATGGCCCATCTAAGATTGGCCCTGCTAGAAATAAAAACGGACACGGTTTGTGCATTTTTTATTCCGGTGTGTCAGGAAAGAAGACTTCAAGTTTTTATTATGGCACACCGAAGCGAAGCAGGAAGTTGCAAGAAGCAGCAGCCCAGCAGCAGCCAAGCAGCAAAAGCCAACATTTATTATTGAAATGTGATTGTGCAATTTTGTGCATTTTTTTTTGGTGCATTATTGGTGTATTGGTGCAGTGCAGTGCATTGTGTTTCTCTCCTCTCAAATTTTCTTCCCACAAAAGAACAGGTCCTGGGTTGTGGAACTGTAAATAATAATTAGTTAGTCTTGTAAATAACATGCTCCCCACCGGCTTTATGTATAGTTTGAGAATTCTTTCCGCAATTCGGTTAGCTGTGGGTGTGAGTCTGTTAGTTAGTACACAACGCAGTAGGTGGGACATATTTAGTGTTGTAAAACTGTCACACACAGGGTGTTAGGTTAAATGTAGAGGGGAACCACACCTAAGTGTCACACGGAATTTAAAGAGTAGTCCTGAACCTTGCTCAAAACCGGTCGTTCTCACATGTGTGGGTTCAGCTCGGGGACGAGCCTGGCGAAGGAGGGGAGCAGTGATACGGTTTTGAGATTTGTATATATGACATCATTAAAGGCTAAAGGTTTGCCCCCTATATTTAGTCCACAAGCAACACGTAGGCCCACTTAGAGTATTAGTTATGTCATAGTATGTGTAAGAGTTGGCCATTTTCCCTAGTAACA
The DNA here is from genome assembly GCF_964187855.1 of Myxine glutinosa. Classification (NCBI taxonomy): domain Eukaryota; kingdom Metazoa; phylum Chordata; class Myxini; order Myxiniformes; family Myxinidae; genus Myxine; species Myxine glutinosa. The sequence goes on from NC_136272.1 coordinate 30,784,747, forward strand.
TCTGCGTTGTGTAAAGAAATGAGCTTAGGTCCTTTCATTTTGTGGCCACCCTCCAATTCCATCTATGGGCATACTCGATCCCGCGCCCCATTTTGGCTGATCCCTCCGTGTGTTACGCTTTGGCTGCCAGCAGCATTCGCTGCCCTTTGTTCGCTCGAAACTAGCCCAGTAACACGAGGTAGGCCTAAGAAGAGGGAGGAGCGCAGGGGTCGAGGAGGGGCGGCGTCAAGGAGCACGTCAGAGGCGATGACGGTAAGGGCCACCAGCCAACCAGGACTCGTTGGGAAAGGGTGTGAGGACTTGTCGGCACCGGAGTTATGAGAAGGGAGAGGACTCGCGTGAACAAGACTGTATCCAGAGGACTGGAAGGAGTTGCATTGTATTGAACTATTACGTACGCAGCCACGCGAGTGATTAACCGTCAGAGCCCAGACCCTACCGTTCGCCCCGTAATTATCCCGTGCACGCCAATGACACGCGGAGAGCTCCTGCCATCTCGACTATTCATCTACTTCGCGGTGCGAGCTGGGGACCGGAGGGAGAGCTGCCCGGACGCCATCCCTGGACGTGCTGACCTGTTCGTCTGCAAACCCCGTGTGAGTGTGTCTGAGTGTGAACGGGCCCGTTTGTCCAGGGAATAAGTTAAGACTGTGATTAAGGCTGCACTGTGTCTTCTTCTTCTGATCATTGTACATCGTGTAAATAAATCTGGTTATTCCTTTTCTTCCAATTCGATCGCTTCTGTGATTTCCATCATTGGGTGAGCGTGGCACGATTAAGAACCACTCGGATCGGGGTCTAGTCATTGATAACGGCTCGGGTCACGGGTTCGCTACCGCTCGGCGTATCCACCAACACCCGTGATTCGTGCGGGGCTTATTTCCTCGTTTCTGGGCAGCGCGAGTAATTAGGTATTAGTGATTAGTCCTACGACCCTATTTCGCGCTGTCCGGGAAGGACGTCATTGGTCCCGGGTCCCGTCGGCTAGTCAAAGACAAGGGGACTAATCCCCCCTTGGTAAGGGGAAAAGGCCGGCGCTGAGATCCACAACAATATATATTACTATATATATTACTATATATATATTTTATATATATTTATTTTTTATTTTTTAATTTTTTTATTTTTTACTTTTATAATTATTTATATATATATATATATATATTACTATATATTTTACTGTATATTTATATATATTTATATATATATATTTATATATTTATTGATTGATTGATTGTCCTCTGTGTTCTCTTTTTCGAAAATCAAATATGCTAACCCTATATGATAGAGTGGTTTAAGATATTTAAGGGTATCGACAAAATAAGTACAGAATAACGATTCAGCAAAACAGACAATGATAGGACCAGGGGCGGATGTTGAGTCTATATAGTACTCTATATAGTACTCCTAATCTCATAGGTTGAGAGTAAAGAAGAGGAGAGTCAAGACGGCTGTAAGACAGGGGAGTATTTAATACATGGAATGGTCTCCCTGGAAAGGTACTGGCAGCAGAAACAGTAGCTAAGTTTAAATTGGAATTCGATAGTTACCTGGAAGTATTGGAGATATATGGGGATGTTGGCAGGACTTGGAGATAGCTTGCGTGTACATGGGTGATTGTGTACATCTGTGCTGAGTGTGATGTCTGTGAGAGGGTCTCATCCAGGGATAGTGTGTGATCGGTGTTGTACATTCTTCACAAAAAAAAAACACCTGCATCCCCCAAAAACGCATTTTCTCCCATCTTTATTTGTAACATTCTAGCAATGTCCTTGAGCTTGGCAACGTTGTCATCCCCACTCCTCCTCCCATCAGATGACATCATGAACCATGCTTCATACAGACGGTCGGTGCTGCCATAGCTGTTTCTAGGGCTGGGGTTACACTCCTGGATGGGTCGCCACTCCTCCAAAGGGAAGTTAAGGTAAGCCCACCACCCCTCATCCTCCAATGAAATCAAGTCATTAGTTTGACGGATTTATTTAATCTGGTTTTGGTGTAGCACAGGCATGATGGGCCGAATGGCCTCCTCCTGTGTCAGATTTCCCTGTTAGTCCTTGTCACATGTTATAACCAGGTGTACATGAAGTCAAAATACAATATTATCTTCAGGTAAATAATGTAAATGACGAATTCACAATGATGGATTGAACCACTCGTAGGATATGTGTACGCTTGTGCAGGTAAGTTCAAGTGAAGATTGTTAAGGTAAACTCTAATGTTAATGTTGGAATCCAGTCTGTGTAAATGGTTTCGTTGATATGATTGTGTTTGTAGCTCCTTGTTAAAGTTAAGTTCACGGGGAAGAACTTGTCACCTCTGGCAAAAACCACAGCTCATGGTACTAAGTGCCCAGGTGTTCAAATACCCATTTGTCTGTTGTTACCTCCACCACCAAAGGTGGATGGAGGTTATGTTTTTGTTTTTATCGCTTTCTTTCTGTCTGTGCACAAGATAAAGTTGTGGAAGGATTCGGACAAAATATGGTGGAGATGTTGGGTTTGTGACAAGGAAGAATTGATTCCATTTTGGTAAAGATCCGGATCCGGCTAGTACAATTTTTAGGTTATTCTTCACCATTGAGTGATGTGGCCAACCAGGTGGAGGTATGCTCTCTACTGAATGTCGTTCTCGTCTAGCCATGTCATTGTACGGATGTGTGTACGAGCTATTCCGTTTACTGTGTGGACCAAACATAACATTGGTCCCTTTCCTAATCACTACTGGTCTGAAATCCCTTTGGGAATCCCTGTAGGCTTTATGAAGCTTAAGGTTGTAATAGGATTTTTTTTTAATCAGACTCTTTTTCTATACGGGAAAGCTTTAAAACTGCATGATGTACATTACGGACTCGAATGATTGGGCCTCGTCTGTTGGATTCCGTTTAATCCCGAGAAACAAATGAGGCTTCTCGACGAGAATGTCTCTCCATTCTACCTCAGTAATCCACTCACAGGTAGGTACACCTGGTTTAAAGAAGAAATACAACAGGGTTAGTGTACAGAAGTACTTAGAGCTGTCTATCCCATGTTCAATTCCCAACCTGACTATAAACTGTCGGATTGTTGTTCTGTCGGTCGGGTGCCATTCCTCAAGATGGACGTTAAGCTGGCTGTCCTGCCTCCTGTGGCATTAGTTAGTGGACGTTAAAGATCCCATCGTGTATTTTCCAAAGGGTAGGTGACTTATTGCCCCAACCTAGAATAAAGTACAAATTCCCGCTCGAACTAACAGCAGGGAAGGCAAAGGCAACCCACCCAGTGCATATAAATATTGCCATAGGGATGCATTGGCAGCACTGAATCCATAGCAGAGATAGAGATTGTTACAGGCACAGGATACGTTGTCGACACATCCATTGATTGGTCAGCACGGTGAATCACTGATAGTCTAGTAGGAAGACTAGGTCCCCCTGCACCCCCCGGAGATATACTTCTAATCAGTGTTTCTAGATTGGAAAAAATGTGTAGAAAATGACTAGCTATGGCCCCAAGCTGAAAAAATGTCCCACATACCATTTGTATGCAAATTACTGCTGCCATTATCAAAAAAACGATTTTTGACATATCTCAGCCAATATTGCAGATAATTGAAAAATGAAGGTGTCTAGACCCATGTTTTGAAGGGCATAGATCATGATAGAACTATTCATAACATGATTACATGTGTCTATGGTATACTAGTATGCATATTAATGCTGTAATTACAAAATAATCAGTTTTACAAATGATAAGGATACGTTAATACTGCAGATAACTTAACATGGTACATAAGGGGTCTAAACCCAGGTATTTTCAAGGTTAAATGTCAACAAGATGCTCCTGAGTCTTGCATAGGGGCGGGACATTGGCAGTAACATTGGTACCACTCAACTTTTCTTCCCACCATTGACTTTGTATTGCGAGAGATTTTCACTTGCTTATTTAAAGGTTTCTCACCCAGCCCACGTAAAATCTACCAACTCCTGCTGTTAACTCCCAAACATATTTTTTTATGTTATCCAATCACAGTGCAGAAATGACAGACTAGAGATCCAAATTAGTGCTGCTATAGCTGCCATTTTACATTTCCATCCATGTAACATGCGCGCTCGCGCGCTCGTATCAATTGGTAATGTCGCGCGCTCGTATCAATTGGTAACGTTGATGTTATTGAATACCTCAGTTGAAAGTTCAGTCTTCCATTCCATCTGTGTGTTGTTCTTGGTATTCATCCTCCAATCTAGCCAGGTAAGATGCTAACTATAATGTTACTCACACTCTTGACTTCAGTTTCTGCATGAAATCATAAACAGGCAGAATAACAGCTGAGCCAGCTAGCACCATGTTAGCTAACGTTAAAGCTAGCCTCATCTATGTACAGTATGTTCCTAATGTCGGTGTAACTTAAACTTTTGTTAATGCCAAACATGAGACATATCTGTTGACTTCTGTATATGAATTGAACCAGAAAGAGGCACGACAGCTGAGCTAGCTACAGTAACTTAGCACAATGTTTCATTGGCCTAGATAGCTAACGTTAGTGTGGAAGAATTTAGATGTTTTAGCTATTAGCACTTTTGATGCCACTAAACATGGTTTAGTCAGCTAAAAAGTACCCTAGTGTAGAACATGACTCAGAACCTCTGTTACCTCACTGAAAACTCAGAGCCTCCTTTCACAGGCACTTTTAACATCATTCGTGATTTCTTATTTGTCATTTAACAGTGATGGTAGACATCGACAGCAAGCATGCCCAAAAGAAAACGGAGTGTAGAACCTGCAGCCCAAAGCTCTCCTCCTACATGCATCCTTCATGTACCATCCATGTCTGATCATGGGGATTTCACGCCCCTCCGTAAAATTAAAGGATCTGCTTCAGAAAAACTGCAACTGCTTCAAAAGATCCGGGATAGACGTCTCAACCAACCGCATGACTCCCCATGTCGTATGCAATCAGTATGTGATCAGATCCCGGCAACTCTTCCTGATGACCTAGAAAGAGTAGGATATCACAGCAAGTGTTATAAGCACTTTGTCCGCCACTTTCATCGTCTGGGAGATGATACAGAACCAGGGCCATCAACCTCATCATGGCATCACTCTCCTCGTAAACCAGGAGGTTCTGCTGAACCCATCTTCCCGCCAGAGTGTATATTTTGTGAGAAAGTTGAGACCAAAGATGCTCATCGCAATACTGAGAGGCCTACAACCTTCCCATCCTTTAAAAACAAAGAAAATGCATGGGAGCAAATCGAAACACGGGCTGAGAAAATGGGTCTCTATCGACTCCATCGAAAGGTGAAAAACAAAGACCTCTTTGCATGTGAGGCCAAACACCATCCGTCATGTTTTAAAGCTTTCCGCACAGCATTCTACAACTATGAGCGTGCGATTCACAGAGCCGAAGCACCAAAGGAGCAGGCTTGCATGTCAGCCGCCCATGAAAAGGCATTCAACTCAGTACTGGAACACATTCAAACCCAGGTCATCCAGCAGAATAAAGTTCTACAGCTTTCTTCCTTGCGCTTGCTCTATGTCGAGGAACTGAAACTGAATGGATATGAGAACTCAAATTATCGGTCAGAGAAACTACTGAAACGCCTACAGAATGACCCAATCAAGGAGCATATCCACTTCACGAAGGTTGATCATGACAAATGTGATGTCATTTCTTTCTGGCTTGTGCACAGCTCAAACATAACAGTTTCCAATGCTCTCGCACGAGCATTCACACTCGGAAGCACAAACAAGAACCAAAATGTTGCCCTCCAACTTCGCCAGGGTATTCTACAGGCTTTCAGAGAGTGTAAAGACCAACCATGGCCACCAACAGCTGAAGACATGGAGCTCAATCCTGAAGACATCCTACCTCCAGACCTTGTCCGCTTTCTCAGCGTGCTAATGACTGGCAAGGAGGGCATCGAGACAGAAAAGGTGAAGCGTCTGGTCTTCTCCATTGGACAAGATCTGTGCCGTGCAGTGTCAGTTTTGCACACCAGGCTGGAGAGAACAGAGATGGCTGTGCTGATCGTGGAGGGGAAGGCCCACCAACTTGCCTCAACGAATGGCAAGGTAAAATTGAAAGCCCTTCGTGAATGGCGATTCAATTTGTAATTTTTCCTGAAAAAAAGGTGATTACCTGTGATGTTTGTCTAGATCTGAAACTGGCAGTGACTGGTGATTGAAATGCGGTGCCTTTTTGTGTTTCAGGTCGAGGTACGTGAACTCCCCACGATCTACAGCAACCAGGAAGAGACTGATACCAGGGTGGTTCTGTACCTCCATCATGCTGCTACCATCGGATACAAGAACGCTGTAGTCAGAACACCGGACACAGACATCCTCCTGATCCTGCTCCACCATGCTCACAACATCAAGCTGACGGTGTACCTGGATACAGGGTCAGGGAAGCATCGCCAACTTGTCAACGTCTCTGAGCTGGCAGAATCCCTGGGAGAGGACTACTGTGCCACTCTCCTGGGGTACTATGTGTTCAGCGGAGAAGACTGCACCAGTGCCTTCAAAGGGAAGGGAAAAGTCGGGCCCTTGAAAAAGCTGGAGAAGAATCCCAGGTTTCACAGGGCATTCGGTGAACTGGGTGACAACTGGGATGCCAACCCTGAGGTGGAGAGGCAGTTAGAAAAATTCACCTGTGTGATGTACGGCCAGAGTCGCGAGTCATCAGTGGACATTGTCCGTGCCAAGCTGCTACGAAAAATGGTGGGAGAGGACAAGACCCTCACATCCAAGTCCAAGGTTGATCTGGCTCGCCTTCCTCCATGCCAGTCTGCCCTGAAGCCGCACATCCAGCGTGTGAACCACCGCGTAGCATTGTACAAAAGAGCCGATCAACCTATCATCGAAAAGCCAAAACCTTATGAGGAGCAAGGATGGATAAGGACTGATGAAGGACTGTTGAAACCAATGTGGTCCAGTGGTCCCATCCTACCAACCTCACTGGTGGATCTTCTGAACACAGGAGAGCACGAAGAGGAGGAGGAAGAGGAAGGAGAAGAAGAGTTTGACTCTGACGATTTCGATGAAAATGATGATGACTGACTCAGTGTAGAATCACTAATGCTAATGATGTTTATCTAAAACAAGCAAGAGAAGAGTGGTCACATTGAGTGCTAGGACTATTTTGACAGTTGTAATATTTAGAAAAATAAAACTTTGTGTTAACGTCTGTGTAGACGGACCTTAATATGAGTCTATTATTTCGTAAAACTGTGATTATTTTGTAAATAAAGCACTAATTAGCATACTAGTATACCATAGACACATGTAATCATGTTATGAATAGTTCTATCATGATCTATGCCCTTCAAAACATGGGTCTAGACACCTTCATTTTTCAATTATCTGCAATATTGGCTGAGATATGTCAAAAATCGTTTTTTTGATAATGGCAGCAGTAATTTGCATACAAATGGTATGTGGGACATTTTTTCAGCTTGGGGCCATAGCTAGTCATTTTCTACACATTGTTTCCAATCTAGAAACACTGATTAGAAGTATATCTCCGGGGGGTGCAGGGGGACCTAGTCTTCCTACTAGACTATGAGCCATTTTGTGTTTGTCCCACATTATACGGTCTTTGTGTTGTTCCCATTAACCGACTCGCGCCGGCAATCAATGCTTCTTGGGGTTTCACCGCCGGAGGCCGGTTTCCACTTGATTGGGTACTCTTGAAGTGTCAGGCCAAAATCCCGTTTCATTCAACATTATAAAAGAGAGAAATTTCTTTAAATGTGAAATCGAATGAATGCAAAAGTTTTGGTGACACGTGGCCTCGTGCTTCTTCGGCGAAAGTCACGTAATACCAGTAATAGCTTAGACCTGGATAGAGATCGCACCTAGGCTAGACAGTTCAAGGATGAGTAGTTTTGTGATATTCAGATGAACTAATTTATTGAAGGGCTGAATATTTTTTTCAACTGTTTGTCCTTTGAGTGTATAATGATAACGGGCGCACGGCAGAGGAATATGCTATATCCAGAGGTGAGGTGTTGGCAATTTGGAATGTGGCTCGGGTACCTGGACGCAATTCTGATTCTGTTGGCAATTTGGAATGTGGCTCGGGTACCTGGACGCAATTCTGATTCTGTTGTCAATTTGGAATGTGGCTCGGGTACCTGGACGCAATTCTGATTCTTTTGGCAAATTGGAATGTGGCTCGGGTACCTGGACGCAATTCTGATTCTTTTGGCAAATTGGAATGTGGCTCGGGTACCTGGACGCAATTCTGATTCTTTTGGCAAATTGGAATGTGGCTCGGGTACCTGGACGCAATTCTGATTCTTTTGGCAATTTGGAATGTGGCTCGGGTACCTGGACGCAATTCTGATTCTGTTGGCAATTTGGAATGCGGCTCGGGTACCTGGACGCAATTCTGACTCTTTTGGCAATTGGGAATGTGGCTCGGGTACCTGAACGCAATTCTGATTTTGTTGGCAATTTGGAATGTGGCTCGGATACCTGGACGCAATTCTGACTCTTTTGGCAATTTGGAATGTGGCTCCGGTACCTGGACGCAATTCTGATTCTGTTGGCAATTTGGAATGTGGCTAGTGCACCTGGACGCAATTCTGATTCTGTTGGCAATTTGGAATGTGGCTCGGGTACCTGGACGCAATTCTGATTCTGTTGGCAATTTGGGATGTGGCTCGGGTACCTGGACGCAATTCTGATTCTGTTGGCAATTTGGAATGTGGCTCGGGTACCTGGACGCAATTCTGATTCTGTTGGCAATTTGTAATATGGCTCGGGTACCTGGACGTAATTCTGATTCTGTTGGAAATTTGGAATGTGGCTCAGTACCTGGACGCAATTCTGATTCTGTTGGAAATTTGGAATGTGGCTCGGTACATGGACGCAATTCTGATTCTGTTGGCAATTTGGAATGTGGCTCGGGTACCTGGACGCAATTCTGATTCTGTTGGCAATTTGGAATGTGGCTCGGGTACCTGGACGCAATTCTGATTCTGTTGGCAATTTGGAATGTGGCTCGGGTACCTGGACGCAATTCTGATTCTGTTGGCAATTTGGAATGTGGCTCGGGTACCTGGACGTAATTCTGATTCTGTTGGCAATTTGGAATGTGGCTTGGGTACCTGGACGCAATTCTGTTTCTCTTCGCAATTTGGAATGTGGCTCGGGTACCTGGACGCAATTCTGATTCTCTTCCCAATTTGGAATGTGGCTCGGGTACCTGGACGCAATTCTGATTCTCTTCGCAATTTGGAATGTGGCTCGGGTACCTGGACGCAATTCTGATTCTCTTCGCAATTTGGAATGTGGCTTGGGTACCTGGACGCAATTCTGATTCTCTTCGCAATTTGGAATGTGGCTCGGGTACCTGGACGCAATTCTGATTCTCTTCGCAATTTGGAATGTGGCTCGGGTACCTGGACGCAATTCTGATTCTGTTGCAATTTGGAATGTGGCTCGGGTACGTGGACGCAATTCTGATTCTGATGTACCATACCCTGTTTCAGAGCATCAGTGCTGCCCAAGCGGTTTATTGGCAAGAATTATACTGGGTGGTTTGCCATTGCCTTCCCAGCAGTAGTTGGGGCAGGAATTTGGAATTCGTTCAGTGTGCAGCTTGTGGCTGCTGGTTGGGCCATTTTCTGGAAGAGATGTGGTCTCCTCTTCCTTTAACAGCACCTCAGGGGGTTTACTCTGCAGCAGCACCAACTCCTTTCTCACCTCAATGTGGTGTTCAGTGACATAAGTTACAACACTATGGGGCCAAAAGCCTGCGGCTCACCTGTTTTCCTTGTTTTACTGCTGTTCGAGGCAATCCCTCCTTGTGTTCTGATGGCATAATGGCTGCCCATGCTCCCCTCCATAAATCAGTCTGCTAACTTTATTTGTTCTCCCCTTCTTTTCTCATTCCTGGGAAACTACTTCCTGGTTTTCAAAATGAGACACATAAACTACACGGTGCAGCTACCCAGTAGGCAAGACTCAGGGCCTATATTGCCTTATCTGCTATGTGCCTTCAGTTTTGAATGGGGATTTTCGCAGGAAGGACCAGTGTTTTATGTACGGTATACCATCTGGTTTCTATCTGGGCCGTCTCTTTGGTCCAGGTCTTATGGCTCTCTCATGCCTGGTCTCCAAACCAGAGAATCGGCCTTGTGGTGGTGCCTGAATGGTGGGTGCATGGTAATGCAAACTTACAACAGGAAACGGGATGTTGAAAGCATTTTCATCATCATCAGTGACATCACAAGAGGCTTGATATTTGTTGCCCTTTCTGTATGGTCGCCCTATGTCCCCTAATTCGACCAGATCACAAATGGTCAGCTTATCGTTCGAACAGTATGCAACAATGGTGGTGTGTGCAGTGCAGACAGTCACTAAAAGTACAAAATTGAGAGTATGAAAATGAGTCATGCCTCATGACGTATCTGTTGCTCATTGTGCACAAGCAGTGAACTTGTTATAGAACCCTTGCAATTGCAATGAAACAAATTAGTGTTTGAAGGGAGGGTACGTTAGGTCTATATACCTATGTGGGTCATGTTTTAGCTAAACCAGCCATGTTTGAAGAGACTCCCTTTTAAATGTGTGGTCAATGGATTCCAATTTGGTATATGATTGCTATGGCAGGTCAGAAGCCAATGGTGAGTCAATGGCCTGCTGTACGTGGTAGGGGTGAAAAAAGGAATGCGATCTCAATGGTGCCGAATGGTTTTCCATGGTAACTGTGTTTGGTACATCATCGACAAACCTTTATGGAATGTGATTTGTGAACAGCACTTTGTGTGAGGGTGCAGACACATACAGTATACAGGGTGTTCCATAAAGACCTGAACAACTTTGCTTGTTAATATATTTAGAACCACCAAACGGTACAACAATACCCTTTGGTTTACATGATACAGAAACTCAAAGTTTTGTGCACACCATCAATAAACTTCAATCTGAGCTCCGTTTGTCACGCGCAGGACATCAAGGTGGTACACGAGTTCTTACCATGTTGCGTCCACCAGTGCACATGCAGCTGTGATCCGAGAACGAAGACCCTGCAGGTTTGCCACTTTGATGTTGTACACAACATGTTTGACAAACCCCCACAGAAAAAAAATCAAGGGGGGTTATGTCTGGTGGTCTTGGGTGCCAGGCGGCGGTTGGTCCGTCTCGGCCAATCCAGCGACCTGGAAATTCTTCATTCAGGATGGCTCGAACGGCTAAGGCCCAATGAGGGGGGGGGGGGGGGGGTGCCGTCCTGTTGAAAAATGACATTGGGTTGCAGGTCTTCAATCTGTGGGAAGGTGAATCCTTTCAACATGTTCATATGAATTGTTGAGGTCACGGTATCCTCCACAAATAAAAAGACACACCAGGTGGTCATGGAGAAGGCCACACCACACATTGACCTTTGTACTATCGCGTATGTGTTCAATGACCACGTAGGGGCTTTCGAGAGCCCAATATACTCATCCTCAAATTGTGCCGGTTGACCTTCCCCGATACATGAAAGCAAGCTTCGTCTGTGAATATGACCTTTTCAGGTAATCTTCATCATCCTCTATGTGACTGAGCATTTCCAAGGCAAACACCTTGCATTTGGGTCCATCATTTGGTTTGAATTCCTGCAGAATCTGCACCTTATAGACATGAAGTATTTGATGCAAAATTCTGTGTACAGTGGTGGTTGGTAGTCCCAGTTCTCTGGATGCAAATCCTGTGTACAGTGGTGGTTGGTAGTCCCAGTTCTCTGGATGCAAATCCTGTGTACAGTGGTGGTTGGTAGTCCCAGTTCTCTGGATGCACATCGGATTGATTTTTTGGGACTTTGTTGAAATGATTCACACGGTGTCTTCCGTGAAAAGTAGGCAAGCTATCTCCAGCACCCTGAACAAATGTCAAATTCCTGCTTTAAGCTACAGAGCTTTGCTGCAATTGTGCTTGTCGACCAGTACTTTGCTGTTTCTGACAACTTCCAGTCTTCTTAAATCTCCTGGACCACCCTCCGATATTTGTCCGCCATGGCGGATTCCTTCCATACGTGCTTGTCGGATCTCGTCTTGATGAACCATTCGATGCACTGAATTTTATCCTGTGGTTGAGGTAGTTGAGGTATACTATTAGCCAATTGATTAAGAAATTAATTCTTTAACGATTTTTATTTATTTATTTTAATTACGCAATGAATCGATCAATTATTGTACACCTCTCCATCCCAATACTGTCTCTATGGAGGATGCTATTTATTTATTTGGCATGGGGGAAGTGTACTTTCAATGTACCTATACTTGTATTAATATTATTATGATGTGATATTAATATATATTATAATTAATAATAATATTAAATATTCTAATAATTATTTATTGTAAGCACGTTTGGTGACCCTTCGCGAACACACAGCACATATGAATAACATGCAATGCGAACACGATTCATAGACACACTGTGTGTACGACATGTGTGCCAGTTCGTTATCATGTACATTCTGAAAACGTTTGCTCACCACAAACTTAGTTTAATGGTACCGTACATCTGTCCACTATGGGGTATATTTAGAGCATTGCAAATGGCCACTCTGCAGGCCATCTGTCCCTGATAAATATATCAGCTGCAAGAGCTATTTGCATTTTACTTCCAAACTTCTTTACTTGCATTTCAGCTAATAATCAGAATGTTATATATTTCCACGAAATTCCATTTATCACTCCCAAGGCCTGGGTCCAAATGGGAATATAATCTGACTGCTGTGCATCGATTGCTATGCATAAATCTACAAATGCAGAATGTATCATGAATATGTAATCTGGCTTATGGATATGTAATCAGGTTTCATGAATATGTAAAAGGTAACTTAGAAATCTATCTACCGGAAGGTAAGACCCAGATGACACGTTCCACTGCGATAATGCCTCATGCTCTCAGGGTTCGCTTATTTGAATTCTGTAGATCCGTCGGTCTTCGACCCCCAGGAGACCACGGGTTAATATTACTCCCTCTTGCCACGACCCCAATCCTCTTAGCTGCAGGACGAGGAAACGGTTGAAGCACTTCAACGACTGTGCACCAAAAGTCACGGGACGCACCTCTTTCAAAATGCCATTTGCATAACCATAAACGTCATCAAATGGCACAGGATTGTGGTTGTGTCAAGAGGAAGTGTTTGTGTCAAGTTTGAGGAAACAGTCCGAGAGGATCATGTCCCACAGGAATGAGTTAATGGGAGATCCAATAAGGAATGATATAATCAGATATAAGAATGGGCACCCCCATCAGGACCTATCCGCCTCCAAATAAGCCGAGGAGATTTCATCATGAAGTGGAAAAGCTTCCACTATCGATCATTGATGTCATCCTCGTAGCTTCCCAGTGCAGCTTCCAGAGAGAGCTGCCAAAGGGATTACCTTGACAAGCCGAGACAAGAGCACACGCAATGAGGGCACTCACTGTCAATCGGGAAGACCACTGAAAATCATATCGAGATCCAAGAAAACTGCAATGGAGTGGACGTAGACACAGCAGAGGACATCTGTGAATCCAGTGACATTGAGCCTCCATGACATGAGAAACAAGAAAGAGCCATCAGAGATTGAAAATCCTCGCATCCTCGAAGGATGTATTTTCAGTGGTTTTTAAGGCTTTTGTGTTAAAACAAATATGGCGGCCGAACCACGTGACCGATGACATTTTCCTTATTTTTTTTCTCCACTAATTTATTCCTAGATTATGCTCAAGAAATTTCATCTTGATCGGATGAAGTTTTGTACTTGTCAAATTATGACGTCATAATGGAGGCACCTATGACATCATCATTAACATATTTTATTCCCCATGGAGAGTTCTTTACAAGGAGCCATGTCTCCATTTTTTCTATTCAGCACTTTCTGAGATATAGAGGTGCAAAGTTTTTCGATTTTCCAAGATGGCGGCCGAACTACGTGTCCTATGACGTCATAATTATCATAAAAAAATTACACAGGTTGAGTTGCACCTACGGTGAAAATTTCCTGTCAATCGGACCAACAGTTGCAGAGAAAATCATATTTATTCTGTGCGGACAAAAAGACAAACAAACAGACAAACGGACTCAAATGCAACACCTTCTCCTCTGGCGAGGGTAACGAGTTCAATGAGACATTATGATGTCAGGCAAACATGAGAAGAGCCTTGAATTCTATGGAACACTACACGGAAGAGCAGCTGCACTTGAGTCTTTCATCAATGTCGTGAATCCATTGTGTTGCAGGAGGTGGCAAAAAAGGTATTTGGGGCCTCAAAAGATGGGAACGGCTTTTGTGGAGCAACCGGCTACAGGCAGATATGTATTTCACAAATCTCTAATGGCAGGAGCTGTGGGATGTGTTGGAACACTCATTATGGGCTCAGCAACAATGACTACAAATTATAAAAGAACGAGCGTTTCAGGAACGAGTGACGACACAAGGATGGTCTTCTGCCTCAGATATCCAGATACGCGGTCTACCATTGGTCGTGGTGTTATCCTCGGCGAAGAAAACCACAAGACAAAATTCTGAGTTTATCCGAAGACGTTTTCCAATTGAAATCCTTTTTATGCGAGGCAAAAAATACTTTTTGGTGAGACAGAGAAAACAAAAATGGTCCAAGCTTGCATCCATCCATCTCCATCTATCTCTATATCTCTGTCTATCTATATATCTCTATCTATCTATATATCTCTATCTATCTCTATATCTCTGTTTATCTATATATCTCTATCTATCTATATATCTCTATCTATCTATCTATCTCTATCTATCTATATATCTCCATCTATCTATATATCTCTGTCTATCTATCTATATATCTCTGTCTATCTCTATATCTCTATCTATCTATATATCTCTATCTATCTCTATATCTCTATCTATCTATATATCTCTATCTATCTCTATATCTCTATCTTTCTCTATATCTCTATCTTTCTCTATATCTCTATCTATCTATATATCTCTGTCTATCTATATATCTCTGTCTATCTATATATCTCTATATATCTCTATATCTCTATCTATCTCTATATCTCTATCTATCTATATATCTCTATCTATCTATATATCTCTATATCTCTATCTTTCTCTATATCTCTGTCTATCTATATATCTCTATCTATCTCTATATCTCCATCTATCTATATATCTCTGTCTATCTATATATATCTGTCTATCTATATATCTCTATATATCTATAAATCTATATATATCTATATATGTCTGTCTATCTGTATATCTCTGTCTATCTATATATCTCTATCTTTCTCTATATCTCTATCTATCTCTATAACTCTATCTATCTCTATATCTCTATCTATCTATATATCTCTATCTATCTCTATATCTATATCTCTATATATTGTTGCGGATCTCAGCGCCGGCCTTCTCCCCTTACCAAGGGGGGATTAGTCCCCTTGTCTTTGACTGACCAGGCACGACCCGAGGCCTATGACGTCCTTTCCGGGCAGCGTTAAATAGGGTTGTAGGACCAGATTCGCTATTACCTAAGTACTAACGCTGCCCTGAAACGAGGAGATAAGCCTCGCCCGAATCACGGGTGTTGGTGGATACGCCGAGCGGTAGCGAACCTGTGACCCGAGCCATTAGCAATGACTAAACCCCGATCCAAGCGGTTCTTATTCGTGTCACGCTTACCCAATGGAGAAATCACAGAAGCGGTCGAATTGGGAAGAAATGAAGAACAGAATTTATTCACACTATTTACAATGATGAGAAGAAGAGGACACAGTGCAGTCCTGAAGCAGTCTTATACTTATAGTGCAAGAACCAGATATCCATTTTGTGAGTTCCGTTCACGCATCAGTGTATATACCTGAAACCTATATAGTTTGGTGGAGGGGTCCTATGGACAGTAGATATGCCCGATTTTAATTCTAGATAGGTGTGCATTACCGATTTATAAGCATTTTGCTGATTCATTTGTGTACACCATTTCCACCACTTACTGAATTTGGTATAACGTATCTACATGGACAAATATACAGCATGGGTAGCTTTGTATGGTATCAAATTGACCGGAAAGACATACTGCACACATAGAGTATCACCATAAGGCCTTATCCTAGCTGTTCATTCTTCAAGCCACCAAAAACTTCAAAATTTTGTCAAAATTCCGTTTCAGTTTAGGTTCTAGTCCCCCATCATTTTGTTCATAACCCCAAAAGTATATGACCGATTTATATGTTTGATACACCAAAATCATACCCATTTATTACCCTTCAAAATAAGATCACATAATCAAGAAATGTATCCCATTAATAAACTCTCAGTGAAGCAAAACTAAGGCTACCCCCTTAATTTTGATGGAAACAAAAATGTCCAAAAATGTGTATTAATATTTATGTCGGTTGCTAACATTAAATTAGGAAGGATACTGGAGCTTATCTGAATCATGAAAACAAGAAATAAACCAAAGAATTATTGCAATAATTAAACAAAACAGATTGTTGTTGTTGCAGGCCATAAAATGACATTTAATACTCTCAAACAATCCTTATTTAACAAGTATGATTCTAAGGTGAGATACTTCCGCCCCGCCATAAGGAACAACTATGTTATAATAAACTGTTATAATGTAATTATAAGGCTTACATGGCTTTACAGTAGTAAAATTATTAATCTTGTAACTGTAAAGTATATTATGGAGCAAATGTAACACTCCAAAGCTTGGTCTGTAGCGATTTGGTTGAACGATTCAGTCGATTCTTTCACGACGAAGTTTCCCGTCATGAATTGTTCATACACGCGAGGTGCTGTCTGTTCCAACTGTAGCATGTCCAACAGGTAGATAATACCACATCTTGAGTAATTTGCATGATCATAAATAGTCATGAGTGGCAACATATCTGAGAATGAAGATCGGTGAAGGGTCCAATCGCCTTCTCTGTCGGCTCTGATAAACAGGAGTAGAGTCTCAACCATCTCCAGATACTGCTTCCAGAACATCAATGTGGAATTATTCGCATTCTCTTCATAGAAGTCCTCCAAGTCCTTCAACAAATCATTCACATTATCAACGAATGCTCTCACTGCTTCAGGTGTGTTCTCATGGTCTTTATCTTTGAAGTGAGCAGCTATCGCAGTACAATGCTGATTAATATTTTCAATGTTGTCTTTCTCTTTTCTGTCATGCCAAGCTTTAAAGCTGTGAAATAGTGTTCTCCACATAGCTTCCATTGTGAGTTTATGTGCACGGATAGCACGGTTCCAAGATTTACCTTGCATCATTGTTTGTGCAACACATTCACTGTCCACCCCAGCTTCGATCCAGATGTCTGAAAGACCAGACTGAGCAAAGTGCCTCCCGAGAACACCCAGGTAATTCATTGCTGTGTGGAACGATCCAAGTCGTACTGTGACATCACTCAACTTCTCTGGATGAAGCCATACCAGCTCCTTTGCCTTATGATACAGTGCCTGGTCCAACGTGATGACGGTTGTTGTTTGGCCCTGCTTTAGTGCAATTGTTTTGCTTCTCATTAGAAACGTCATTGCAGTATCGAGGTCATGCGCTGGCGCTGGAATGATTGGAAGATAACTGACTGTAGTTACTTCTGCTGTGGATCTTGATAATGACTGATTGAAGCCGGTCCATGATAGCACGTTTTGAGTATCGCCAACTTCCAATCGACTCAAAACCCATAATAGATCAATCTTGCGGTATTCAGATGACCGAGAAGGTGGACATATCAGGCTATTTTGCGTTAAAGGCTGAGTGAAGCGCGGAGGAACGTGTTGTGCTGGAGCATCAGCAGATATTATACGATGGAATTCTGGAGGGACACTGCTGAGGGTTGTGCTTCTCCCAATAGTTGTATGCCCTTTGTTTAATATATTTGGTGGGCCCCGCTGAAATATGGCCATTTGCGTAACATGAAGAGTGCCCTTTCTGTCTAAAGTTTCTTCTTGCATATCGAAGTTATCAGCTGCGAACTGCATGAATTTGCCAGGAACAACACTCTCAGGAATGAAAGTGTTGTCATTATTCTGAAACCTTGATAATTGCGTTTGAGCTATTGAGGAATCTATTCTATTGATCGTAGGATAACTAATACTGTCACCTGCATCAGGCAGATATTCTATAAGTTGTTTGGACCGTGTCATGTGGTGGACAAACAGTCCTGTCCCAATATGTTTTGGCGTATTCTTTCTCCCCATCGAGACGTTATAGACAATGTTTTGGCCAATGTTCAGGATTCGTTGATGCAAGGCGGGCGCAATGTCCTCATCGTTTGAACCTTGGTCTGAAGTGTCTTTTAGATCAGTCTCATCTTGTAGAATCCATTTGATAAGTAAGTAAAGACTTGTTGGTACGCATTGTTCTGCCGCCTCTTGATTCAAATTCTCATAACCGCGATGACCTGCAGCTTCTTTCAAATCTGATTTCAGCTTCGTTGCTACTGTATGCAAAGCGTGCAGGAAATAGGATTCGTGACTAATCTCATCACTTGTACAGCTTTCTTTACATGTAGATATCTGTTGTTTTGCAATCATCACCCCAATAGCATCCTCAGTGGTAGTGGCTGCAGGAATCAGAAGCAGAGGTTGGTTGGCTAGTCGCTGTTTGCGGAATAGAATTCGGTTACCATAGTGCTTCTGTAGTTTGTGTTTCAAGACGTGTGTCCGGCATGATGGATTGAGAATTCCAGATCGTGTCATAAGATAAATGTATTTATCGGTCACAATGTCCATGCTATAGATGTGGCCACTGAAAGCCATTGCCTAGTATCTGTATCAGATCTTCTAGAGCAGGGTCAGTTGTAATCCCAGTGATTTCACTGGGGTGAATAGAACGGCTGATTTTGTCTGCTTTGTGTTTGCAAGAGGAATGGTAATGTGCTTCGGATGCTATCAAATCATTTTCCCCAATTTTGCATTTGAGGTTTTGATCATTCTTTGCCTGACTGTGGATGCTTGCAGCTACTTCATCTGACTGGACTTGGTGTACTTTTCCACGCTTACGACTCTGGCAATAAATACACTGCTTCCAGTCAACCTTACCTATTACTGTGCGTGTCAGTGGTTTTGTGCTTGAACTCGCATCACCCGCATCTACTGCAGCAGTGGCTTCCATGTAGCGTTTCTTGACAAGGTCAATGTTGGTTTGGTTTGTGAATGAAGCATAACAGTTTTTGTGCCATTTTGCCTGTTTATCACTGAGATTTGTTGTTGTTGCTTCTGATTGCAGTCGTTCTGTAATGTCAGTGGTTTCAATCTGAATTATATCTTGAAGGGCTGAACATACTTTCGCAACGCCCTGATGACTAGCGTTAGACAAACCGTCAGTACCTTGGCAGAATAGGCATTTTAACCAATTCGTCTGCAACTTGCGCTTTTTAACAGGCATCACCGCTGTAGGCTCAATAATCTCCTCCTGTTCCGTGTTAGACGCCATGGTTACTAGGGAGTAGGATTCATCAGCAGCAGAGCAGCAGGACACCGGTTTCAACGTACTGCAATACAAACGAAAAGTATAATAATAAACATATCTCGGTCATTGATTTACAATTAAACGAAAATTTATTCACCTTTTGCCGCTGATAAAAAATGTAATTAGATTCTAAAGAATAAGTAAAATGAATACACAGGTTAGTATGTGATAGTAGTCATAGTCAACGTGTGGCCCTGAATGGGTTTCTCTCATCTCCTCTTCCTGTTCAGGCTGGAGTTCCCCAAGGCAGTGTTCTGGGCCCTGTGCTTTTTCTGGTCTTCATCAATGATCTCTCTGACTCTCTTGAAAATCCTCTCTATCTCTTTGCTGACGACTCCACTCTCTGTCGCTCCATTCCTCATCCCTCAGATCGGCAGTCTGCAGCCTCCTCACTCTCTGCAGACCTGGACAAAATCACAGACTGGGCAAACAAGTGGAACATGTCTTTCAATCCTGACAAATCTCACACTCTTACGATGTCTCTCCGAAAAGACCGACTGGACAACCCTCCCATCCACTTTCTGAATAATCCTCTCCAAGAAGTTCTGTCACTCAAGCTTTTGGGTCTCACTATCTGCCATGATCTTTCCTGGGAAAACCACATTTCAAATCTGGCCTCCAAAGCCAGTCGCCGACTGGGCATCCTCCGTCGTGCGAAGTCCTTCCTTGGTACACCTGAGCTCCTCACCACTTACAAGGCTTTCATTAGCAGCTCTATGGAATACTGCTCTCCCCTATGGTCTGGTGCTCCTGCCTCACACCTAGCTAGTCTTCACGCTGTTGAAACCAAAGCGTTCAGAATCATTGGAATCTCCCGCGATGAAGCTAACTCCAAGGGCCTTTCACTCACTCACCGCAGGCAGGTTGGTGGTCTTTCCGTCTTCTACCGACTCCTCTCCGGCCTTGCCCCCCCCAGCTCTCTCTGGGCTCTGTCCCCCAAATATTCCTGCAGGTCGCACAAGATCTGCCTGCAACCCTCTTATGGTTAAACTGCCAAAATCAAGACTTTCTGCTCACCTTCACTCCTTCATTCCTCTTTTCTCCCACCTCTGGAACAAACTCCCTCACTCTCTTCAATCCCACTCTACCCTCCAGGTCTTTAAAACAGCTGTTCACCACCATCTCTTATCTTCCCCCATCCAAAACGTTGATCTTTTCTACCCCCGCTAATTTCACCCAAAATCCTACACTTTTTTTTTTTTTTTGAAATACCAACTTCTGTCCTGGAAGTCCTTGGTCCCCTTTTGTTTTATACCTCTCCCCCACCCCCCCCCCCCTTCTCACGCCTCCTCCCCCCAAGCCCTCTCCCTCCCACACCCCTGCTCTCAAATGTTGTGTTTGTGTGCTTCCCCTTCTCTCCCCATCTTGTCTTCCGCTCCCTCTTTTTATATATTTTGTTTGTCTGGTTGATTTGTTTGTGAAATAAATGTTAGCTCTTTCACGAGCCTCGATTCAGTATACAAAAAAAAACAAAAAAACCGGGCGCCAGATCTGAAAACATATGTATATACATGATGTATGTATGCCATATGGACATTTTCGTTTTCATGAAAAATAAGGGGGTAGCCTTAGTTTTGCTTCACTGAGAGTTTATTAATGGTATACATTTCTTGATTATGTGATCTTATTTTGAAGGGTAATAAATGGGGATGATTTTGGTGTATCTATCTATATAATTATAAAATTGAAATCTTGCGTGTTTGTGTGTAACATTCGATCGGTCTGGGGGCGTGGCTTACCCCTTTGAGAGAGTAGTAATATCCACCATTTTATTAACTCGCATAGCTTTGAGGCCTGTTTTTTAGGCCCGTGGTGTCTTGCTCTCTCTCCCAGCATTATTTCAAATCAAATTCGATATATCGTTTCATTTTTCACAGTCGCTAACATAGTTTTAGACTCGGTTGAAAAAAAACGGGAAGAAAATCGCGCCACATTGATATACGAAAATACACCGCCTAAAATAACAGGCATACAGTATAGATCTTCGTTATTTCATTCAACATTATTACCCGGAAGTAAAATATGTTTCAGGAAATTACCGAGAGATATTTCTTCGATTTTTTTTATTATTTATATGCGCATACACTTTAAATAGGTTTATTTGAAATCTTTAATTTTCACAATGTAATTTATTTGTCATTTGATGATCGGCAAAAATATGTTTCAGGAAATTACCGAGAGATATTTCTTCGATTTATTTTATTATTACCGCTTCCATCTGATTTCATTTTTATCGATGGTTTTAGACTCGGTAAAAGAAATAATTGAGAACATTCACGCACACACGGGAAATTGCAGAGATATATTTTAAAAATCGCGCCACGTTGATATACGAAAATACACCGCCTAAAATAACAGGCATACAGTATATATCTTCGTTATTT
The DNA here is from genome assembly GCF_964187855.1 of Myxine glutinosa. Taxonomy (NCBI): domain Eukaryota; kingdom Metazoa; phylum Chordata; class Myxini; order Myxiniformes; family Myxinidae; genus Myxine; species Myxine glutinosa. Next base: position 30,806,555 of record NC_136272.1, read on the forward strand.
CATTCAACATTATTACCCGGAAGTAAAATGTTTCAGGAAATTACCGAGAGATATTTCTTCGATTTTTTTTTATTATTTATATGCGCATACACTTTAAATAGGTTTATTTGAAATCTTTAATTGTCACAATGTAATTTATTTGTCATTTGATGATCGGCAAAACGATAGCACAAAAACAATACTATTTGCAGGAAGAATGTCGTATCAACCCTCCGACGGCGCTACGGACGCGGACAACGAATCACACCTCACGTCTATGGACGCGAATAGCAACATTCCTTCAAGTTCTCGTGCGGAAGCAGTATCTCCGAGGGGTGCTGAAACAGACGATGGGAGATCACGACGTCTTCAGCAGCAACGAGAAAGCCAAAGGAAGAGACGACATGCTGAAACGCCTGAGCAAAGGTCACAGCGCCTTCAGCTGCAAAGACAAAGGGCAAGGATGAGAAGGAGTGCTGAGATGGAGGAGGTGAGAGCGCAGCGTCTTCAGGAGGAACGAGAGAGAGTCAGCTTGCGAAGGGATGCGGAATCTGCAGAGGAGACGTCACAGCGCCATCAAGAGCAACAAGAAAGAGATCGTATGAGGAGAGATGCAGAATCTGTAGAGGAGACGGCACAGCGTCTTCAGGAGCAGCGAGAAAGAGATAGGATAAGGGAAGTTCTTGAGACAAGGCAGAGAAACGCGCAGAATGCAAGAAATTTCACTTCTGCTGACGTCGGTGCGATGGACAAGATTTGTCCACATTGTAGAGCGCTTCTTTTCCAAGGTGAAACAGCTCATTTTTGCTGCACGAATGGAAAGGTGTCCTTGGGAAATCTGGGACCTTTACCCCATCAATTACACAATCTGTTTGCCGGCGATGGACCCACACCGAACGAATTCCGCAGGAACATCAGACAATACAACTGTCTATTTCAAATGACATCATTTGGAGGAAGCCAAGTTTCTCCTCGGCATGGTGCATGGAGCCCATCGGTCATAATTCAGGGTCAAATACATCATCGTATCGGTTCCTTCTTGCCAAATGCGGATGACCAACCGAAATTCCTCCAAATTTATTTCTTAGATCCACATGACAGCGTACAGTTGAGGATGCGGATACTCACCAATGCTGGTATTCACCGTGATGTAGTTGGAGCATTAGAGACCGTGCTGAGACAAGTGAATCCTTACGTTCACTCGTTCCGCATGGCATGCGAGGAAATAGGCAATTTGCCAGAGGCGTTCGTTCTTATTGATCCCAACAGGAGACCAGCTGGTGAACATGAGAGGAGGTTCAATGGTCAAATCGCTGATGAAGTGGGTGTCGTTGTGAAGAATACTGTCGATCCTCAAGCTACAGCGCATCACATTGTATTGAAAGCAAGAGGAGGAGCGCTGCAAAGTATTTCTGAGTTGCACCGTTCTTACGACGCACTCCAGTATGTTCTCTTCTTCCCATTCGGAGATGACGGATGGCAGCCCGAAATGAACATGACCAATGGCAGGAGATTGACTGCCATGAAATACTACTCCTACCGAATAATGAACCACGAGGATGAGTTCAACTACCTCCTCAGAGGGGGGCGTCTGTTCCAGCAGTATCTTGTTGATATGGCAGCCAAAATGGAAGGCACAAGATTGGCGTTTATAAGACTGAACCAGGCATCGCTGAGGTCTGCTACATACAGTGGCTTCACTGATGCTCTCAATGACAATGACGATTTGTCCAACATCGGACGCCGCGTACTACTGTCATCGACATTTGTAGGGGGGCCGAGGTATATGATGGAGCGATGTCAAGATGCCATGATGTACGTAAGAAAATATGGTAACGCGACCTACTTCATCACTATGACGTGTAATCCAAAGTGGCCTGAAATCTCCAATAACCTGTTTCCTCACCAAAGTGAGAACGACAGACCGGATCTCATTGCGAGAGTGTTCGAGTTGAAGAAAACGGTGTTCATTAAATACCTCACTGGATCAGAAGGCTTCTTCGGGAACTGTATCGCTCACGTTGTGTGTGTGGAGTACCAAAAGCGAGGTCTCCCTCACATACACTGTTTGCTGTGGCTCGATGAAGCTTCAAAGCCGAGACCACAAGACTATGATCGATTTGTACAAGCTGAAATACCAGATCCCGATGAAGATCCAGAGGGACACAGACTGGTGTTGAAGCACATGATCCATGGTCCATATTGTTCCACAGCAACTGGATGCTGGAAGAATGGAGCATGCAGACACAGATACCCGCGGTCATATGCTCCGTACACACGGTGTGGAGACGATTCGTACCCCATATATAGAAGAAGATCCCCAGAAATAGGAGGATTTGAAGGGCACCAAGAAGGGAGGCAACGACGACCTGTTACAAATCAGTGGGTTGTTCCCCATAATCTCTATCTCCTGAAAACGTTTGATTGCCACATCAACGTTGAAATATGCTGCTCTATAAAGTCGATCAAGTATGTTATTAAGTATGCCATGAAAGGTAGCGATCAAGCTACGTATGCACTGCGCACAAACGACGAGATAACGGAGTACTTGACGGGTAGATACATTGGACCTTCAGAGGCTGTTGCCTCCATTCTTGGATTCTCAGTCCATGACAGGAAGCCGGCCGTTATCCGTTTAGGAGTACATCTGCCAAATGAACAACAGGTATTTTTTGCTGGGAACGTTCGTGAACAAAGAAATAATCCCAATATGGCCAAAACCACGTTGACAGAGTTTATGGATCTTTGCAGACGTGACCATTTCGCTAAGACACTGTTGTACGTGGATGTTCTGAGATTCTATACATGGACCAAGAAGAGATGGCAACGAAGAAAACAGGGCAGACCGGTGGAGGGCAACCCTGGAATGTTTGAGGATGACATATTGGGACGAGTTTACACTGTTTCGCCGCGTACTGGTGACCTGTACTATTTCCGACTACTCCTCCACCACGTGAGAGGGCCGACTTCGTTCGAAGTCCTGAGAACGTGTGATAATGTCATTCTACCCACATTCAAAGATGCTTGCAGAGAAATGGGTTTGCTGCAAGGAGACGCTGTCTGGCGCGAGACTCTGGAGGATGCTGAGAGGACACGCCTGCCCAGACCCATGAGGGATTTGTTCGTTGTGCTCCTCACACAAAGTGAAGTCGACAATCCATTGGATCTATGGGAACGTTTCAAGGACGCTATGGCTGAAGATTATCTTCTAGCTCATCGACGATCTGCAAATGATCCCAATATTGCCATCAACGAGCGCCATCATGACTTGGCTCTATCGTATTTGCAGCAGAAACTGCAATTGTTGAACAGAACTGTTGCACATTTTCACTTGCCGACTCCAACGACTGTTCTTCGTCATGAAGGGATTGCCAACATTCACCTACTGAGAGAACTCCAATACGACACGGAGGAACAACAGCGAATCGTAGACGAAAGGCAGCTTCTGCTCAATGATGAGCAGAGAGTTGTCTATGACTTTGCGTGCGGTTGCATCCGCACAAATCAGTCATCAATGATTTTCATTGACGCGCCTGGAGGCACAGGGAAGACGTTTCTTATTAACCTGATTCTCTCTAAAGTGAGAGTGAGTGGAGAAGTTGCCCTTGCGGTGGCCTCATCTGGCATAGCTGCTACCCTCATGCCTGGTGGAAGAACAGCGCACTCAAGGTTCCAAATCCCTCTGACACCGAGGGAAGATGGCGTATGCAACATCGATAAAAATTCCACTATCGCAGACCTCTTTCGAAGTACAAAACTCATCGTGTGGGATGAGTGTCCTATGATCAGGAGAGAGAGTTTCGAGGCTGTGGATCGCACGTTGCTTGATGTATGTGACAAAGACGAGCCTTTTGGAGGGATCTTGACGATATGCTGTGGTGATTTCCGTCAACTTCTGCCCGTGGTGAAAAGAGGGTGTGATGCTGACGTTGAGAATGCGTGCATAAAGAAGTCCTACTTATGGCAGAGCTTTGGAATGTTTCACTTGAGAACTAATATGCGACTGACCGACGGAAGTGGGCAGTTTTCAAGATTTTTGCTCGACATCGGTGAGGATAGAATCGAGAAAAATGCGGATGATGAGATAGATTTGCCAGAGGATATACTGCTGACAGCGAGTGGGCTCGATGAGTGCATCGATACCATATATCCATCATTCGCCAATCCGATGGAGGTTTTTTCAGCAAGGTCTATATTAGTGCCCCTCAACGATATGATGCGAAACATCAATTCAAGATGCATCACAAGGTTCCCTGGTGCTAGCAAGGAGTATGCTGCGTTCAACAGTGTGACTGAGGGTACTGATGCGACGCACTTCCCAACGGAATTCCTAGATTCCGTTGAAGTCTCGGGATTGCCGCCGCACAACCTCGAGCTCAAAAAAGGATCCCCTATCATTTTGATGCGGAACTTGGACCCTCCGAAACTTTGCAACGGGACGCGCATGATTGTTGAGGACATGCTTCGAAATATTATAGTTGCGAGGATCATAAGTTCAACGTTTGAAGGCGAAACTGTAATGCTCCCTCGGATCCGACTAAATCTGTCGGAAGCTGAGGATATCCCTTTGCAGCGCTGCCAGTTCCCCATACAATCCTGCTTCGCAATGACGATCCATAAGGCGCAAGGGCAAACTATGGAGAATGTGCTGGTCTACCTGGAGAAACCGGTCTTCCAGCATGGTCAGCTGTATGTGGCGCTCAGTCGAGGGAAGAGGAAAGAGAACGTGCGAGTTTATGTAAATGGAGGATCGTCGACAAAGAACATCGTCATCAGAAGTGTCCTCTGACAACAAAATCGTGGTAGTCCACGGGTCGCGTGTTTTTTCTAAAAAAAAAAAAAAAAAAAAAAACGTGATCGGAGATAGGGCCGAAATCACGTGTCACAGATAAGTGATTTAGAACGCTGGAGAGGTGAGCCTTATGGCTTGCTGGCCCAAATAATCTCCCTGATGATGTCCAGCGTTCGTTTTAGTTCTATTCTCATATCTATTCAAACTGACTGACCCAACGGGTCATGGGTCGTCTAGTCAAACATATAAATCGGTCATATACTTTTGGGGTTATGAACAAAATGATGGGGGACTAGAACCTAAACTGAAACGGTATTTTGACAAAATTTAGAGGTTTTTGGTGGCTTGAAGAATGAAAAGCTAAGATAAGGCCTTATGGTGGTACTCTATGTGTGCAGTATGTCTTTTACCGGCAATGGGCCCTTGAAATCCATCGCCAAGCGTTCCCACGGCCTCGTAGCCCTAACCAGAGTCCCCATGGGTGGGTTATAGAAACGCGGTTTGATTTCCGCGCATATAGCGCAGTCGCGACAGATACGGCGGATATCGTCAATTGAGTATGGTAGATTGCCACCACGCACAAAATGAGCGAAACGCGTTACGCCCGGATGCCCCGCAGTGGCATGCAGCACGCGTAGGCCCTCCAAAGTGGCGATACCCGCGCACGTAGCCGGTCTCGATAAGGTGTCGGCGGCCTGGTTATCCTTCCCCGGGCGGTATTTGATAGTGTAGCAGAAGTCGGCAAGCTCTATACGCCAGCGAGTGATTTTCTCATTCTTAATGCGCTGGGCGTGTAATGTGTCGTACATGAACGCAACACTTTCCGGTCAATTTGATACCATACAAAGCTACCCATGCTGTATATTTGTCCATGTCGATACGTTTCCCAAATTCAGTAAGTGGTGGAAATGGTGTATGTTGTGAAAAACCAATCGGGTCCACAACTTTAGTCCATCTGGTGGTTTAATTCCATTAAGACCATGACATCATTCTGTAAATACAGGAAATGCAATAGGAATAAGGTTTGGCATCACATGGGTCCATTCATAACATTCAATGCAAGCAAGCTTAATATTCTATGCAAGCGTACCGTTAGCGAGTCCACTAGATGTAACATGTCACAGGAGAAGTCCCCCTGAGCACTGACCGCAGCGGGTCTTATAGCCGAGCCCCTAGCGGTGTCAGCGAGCAACGATCATCACCTGGGTTCAGCATTAGTACTTTTACGATTTCACTACATTCTCCCCACCGTTAGAATTATACTGCAGAGCGGCTAGAATCGAGCGAGCGTCAGCATTAACAGGGTGTGGAACATGGTATCAGTCGACCCAACCGTACCGGTCCGGGCGGCGAATTTCTCTGCCAGCACGCGTCCGAAATTCCCCGGGTACGGCATCACGTATCCCAGAGACCCCGGCGTCGGAGGAGCTACCGGAGTCAGGTGACGAAGGGGGTACCGCCAAGCCGTCAGGCACGGGTAGATGCGGCGAGGGGAGGGTCGGCAGACTATCAGCGACGGGAGCGTTGGAAGAGTCCATAGTCTCATAGATTGGTTCGATCGGTTCGTCCGATTCCCTACAAGGGTCGGCGATCCCACATGGGGCAAGATGACGTACGGAGACAGTGGTCTCACGTCCATCAGCCGTCATCACACGAGCATGCTCAGGATTAGCCTGGAGTATCTGCACTTTGTCCACTAAGGGGTCGTACTTGCTCGTGCGAACTGCCCGTTTGAGGTAGGCCGGCCCGGGCTCAGCGAGCCAACTGGGTAAAGACCGTATACACCCCGTGCTCCTGGGGTGGTGGAAAAGTCTCTCGTGGGGAGTCTGGTTGGTGGCCGTACACAGTAGAGCCCTGATCGAGTTCAACGCCGCAGGTAGCGACCAAGCCCATTTATCGAGGCCCCGGCCGAGGGTCCGGAGGTTGAGCATGACAGCCCTCCATATAATCCCGTTGAAGCGTTCGATCTGCCCATTTGCCTGGGGTCTGTACGGCGTCGTGTAACTAGAAGCGATGTTATTTTGGAGCAGATAGCCTCGCACCTCCTGAGACAAGAAGACCGCACCCCGGTCGGTATGCACATAGGTCGGGTACCCGAACATAGAGAACAAATTCTGTAAGCATCGCATTACCGTGGCAGCAGTCATGTCCACGCACGTATAAGCGAAGGGAAATCGCGAGTACTCATCGACGATAGTGAGCAGACAGCGAGAGTTACTCGACACCGGCAATGGGCCCTTGAAATCCATCGCCAAGCGTTCCCACGGCCTCGTAGCCCTAACCAGAGTCCCCATGGGTGGGTTATAGAAACGCGGTTTGATTTCCGCGCATATAGCGCAGTCGCGACAGATACGGCGGATATCGTCAATCGAGTATGGTAGATTGCCACCACGCACAAAATGAGCGAAACGCGTTACGCCCGGATGCCCCGCAGTGGCATGCAGCACACGTAGGCCCTCCAAAGTGGCGATACCCGCGCACGTAGCCGGTCTCGATAAGGTGTCGGCGGCCTGGTTATCCTTCCCCGGGCGGTATTTGATAGTGTAGCAGAAGTCGGCAAGCTCTATACGCCAGCGAGTGATTTTCTCATTCTTAATGCGCTGGGCGTGTAATGTGTCGTACATGAACGCAACACTTTGCTGGTCCGTGATGATTTGGAAACATCGCCTGAGTAAGTACGGGCGCCATCGCCAAATAGACTCGACGATCGCATACGCTTCCTTTTCGACAGACGAATGTCTCCGCTCAGCGGAGGTAAGAGTCCGTGAAAAGAAAGCCACCGGACGCCCTCCTTGGGAGAGGGTCTCCGCGATGGCCTGATCCGAGGCATCACTTTCGAGGACGAAAGATCCGCTCTCGTCGATCGTCGCCACAGCGGCACTGGCGATGTCGGCCTTAAGGCCTCCAAAGGCCGCCAATGCGGCCGGACGCAGAGGGAATGTGTCGCAGGCCACAAGGGGGCGAAGTTTCGCGGAGAAATTTTGGACCCATTTTGAGTAATGGGCGAATAGCCCGAGGGCGCGCTTCAGGGACGCCCGATCGCAGGGAGGGGCCATGTCGAGCAAGGGTCGCAGACGCTCCTTATCCGGAGCGACAGAGCCATGGGTCACGGTGTACCCCAGAAGATCTATCTTGCGTAGAGAGTATTGACACTTATCCTCGTTCATGGTTAAGTGATACCTCTGCGCGACCTCGAGGAAGCGCTTCAGATTAGCATCATGGTGCCCTTGGTCATACCCACAAACCGTAAGATTGTCTAGGTAGACGAAAACATCGGTTAAGTTCTCCCTTGCAATGAGGTCATCCATGGCCCTCTGGAAACAGGCGACCCCGTTCATTACCCCAAAAGGCAATCAAGTAAACTGGTACAACCGTTGCCCCGACTCAAATGCGGTATAGATACGATCTGCCCTAGAGATGGGGATCTGATGGTACGCACTACGGAGATCGAGAGTGCTGTAGACCGAGTACTGGGCCACCTGTCGCACCAGCGCGTCCATCCCCGGAAGGGGGTAGGCATCCAGCTGTGTAAAGCGGTTAATCGTTTGGGAGTAGTCGATTACCTTTCCGTTTCCGGTCCGGTCGTGAGAGGACGCTGGCGTCACTTGCTCACCGCTTCTCTGACTGGACCATTGTCCGTATCTTGCTTTCCTGGTGGTCGTGGCGGATCTTTGGCCATTGAGTCTTCCTCTGCACGGTCCCGGCTCTGCTCTGCTGCTCCTGGCTTCACCTGCTCGGCTCCTTCGCTATTTCCTCGGGCTCACTCTCGTGGGTTGTGCCGCCCATTGTTTGCAGCGGCGGTGGTGGCGGTTTGCCGCCGTGATCTTGATTAGCGGCGGCGGTCGTTTGCCGCTGCATTTGCCGCTTTGCCTCCTCAACCTTGGCCTCGTGCTCGTCTCTTCGCTCCTGTCTGCCCTCTGCATGGTCCCGGCTCTGCTCCTGGCTTCACCTGCTCGGCTCCTTCGCTGTTTCCTCGGGCCCACTCCCGTGGGTTGTGTCGATTGTTTCGCCTCCTCACCCTTGGCCTCGTGCTCGTCCCTTCGCTCCTGCTGGCATGGCTCTGCGGTACTCCGCCGCAAGGCTTCTCCTGCTTAAAACCCGCTCCACCCCATCATGCATCTCTGCAATCAAATCGAATGGACTCCTGCGTCGACCCAGGTACATTCACCGTGGCTCCGGTCGTAAGTTTGTTTATTTACAATCAGGTCACTCCATCCCCATCCTCTGGTCGGCTCAGCGCACTCCCACTCATCGTCCCAACACACCTGGTCACAACAACGCACAAAATCGCACCTCCTGTCTGCGAACCCTGGCCAAATCACCTGGATTCATACCCGCCGTACAAAACAACATCAAGCTCACCCTGTTCAATACCCGGTCCCTCAACAACAAATGCCTCATCCTGAACGACTACATCCTGGAAAATAAACTGGACTTTCTCTGTCTCACTGAGACCTGGCAACAACCACTGGACTACTACACGCTCAACCTCACCACACCCAATGGATATTCTTACATCAATAAACCACGCTCGGAGGGCCGAGGTGGTGGAATTGCCGTTATTCACCAACAAGACATCAAGACCAACCTCATCTCCATCTCATCTGCTCCATCATTTGAACACCTGGCTTTTAAACTCTCTGGTCACACACAGTCAGTCATGGCTGTTGTCTACCGCCCTCCCAAACCACACCCATCATTCCTGTCTGACCTCTCCTACTTTCTGACCCAGCTATGTTCCCTCTCCCCCTCAATCCTCCTCCTTGGTGATTTCAATATCCACATGGACTCCACTGACTCCACGCTAACCACTGACTTCACTGATTTACTCACCTGCTTTAACCTCACTCAACATGTCAACTTTCCTACCCATAACCGTGGTCACATTTTGGACCTTGTCTGCTCTACTGGACTAATTTTGCACCATCTCTCTGGCTCCGACCTCACTCTCTCTGACCACCTAGCCATCACTCTGACCATCAACATCCCCACCCCAGCACCAAGGCATTATCGCACTATCAACTTCCGTAAGCTAAACGCTCTTTCACCTGCCTCATTCTCATCGACCCTCTCTGAAAAAATGTCCACTTCTCCCTTCGTTGACCTCCACACCCCTTCTGACCTCACTGACTACTACAACCACACTCTCTCCTCCTGCCTTGACCAACTTGCGCCTATAAAAACCAAAACAGTTTCTTTCACCCATTCTGCTCCCTGGTTTACCCCTGAACTCCGCCTGATGAAAACTCGTGCTCGCCAACTTGAAAGACTCCGCAATAAAACAGGTCTCACAGTTCACTCCCAGGCCTACAAGGACCACATACAACACTATAAAGATGCCCTCTCCCGCGCCCGCTCCGCCTACTACTCTCAAATTATCCACTCTGGCTCCGGAAACCCAAAAGCACTCTTCTCTACAATAAACAAACTCCTCAGCCCCCTGAACACCACCACCCAGTCATTCACAATAGACAACTGCATCTCCTTCCTTTCATTCTTCCAACGCAAAATTGAAAACATCTACAACAGCTTGACCACCGCCGCACCCGCTCCCCCTCAAACCACCTGCCCCCCCTTATCCTGCCATCCCCTGTCTCAATTCTCCCCAGTCTCCCCTACTGACCTCTCTGAACTCCTCATCGGAATGAAAACTGCCACCTGCACTCTTGACCCCATCCCCTCCAGCTTTGTCAAGGCCTCCCTTCCTGCTCTCTCTCCACTTATCATTGCAACAATAAACTCCTCCCTGTCTACAGGCATTGTCCCACCATCCCTCAAAATTGCTGCTGTTACCCCCATTCTGAAAAAACCTGGACTAAACCCTGACACCCTAAATAACTTCAGACCCATCTCCAACCTACCCTTTCTGTCAAAGGTTTTGGAACGCGCTGTAGCCACTCAACTCAAACATCACCTCTCTGCCAATAACCTGTATGAAACATTCCAATCCGGATTCCGCTCCAACCACAGTACTGAAACTGCTCTCCTCAAAATCACCAACGACCTTCTCCTCTCCTCTGACGCTGGCAACCTCAACATTCTCGTCCTCCTCGACCTCAGCGCCGCCTTTGACACCATCGATCACACCATCCTCCTCACCCGACTTGAAACCACCTTTAACATTACCGGCACTGCCCTCTCTTGGATTAAATCAAACCTCTCTGACAGACGTCAGTTCATCTCCATCAATAACTGCAAATCCCCCACTGCTCCCCTCCCCCAAGGTGTCCCCCAAGGTTCAGTTCTTGGCCCCCTCCTCTTCATCCTGTACCTGTCCCCCCTCGGTCACTTAATCCGCCGTCATGGTCTCCAATTCCACTGCTTCGCCGATGACATCCAGCTTTTCATCTCCACCAAGTCCATCTCCACCGCCACCCACTCTATCCTGACGAACTGCATCACTGAAATAAAATCCTGGCTTCAAATCAACTTCCTCAAACTTAACTGTGATAAATCTGAAATAATCATCATTGGCCCAAAAACGCTCACCAAGTCCACCCATAACTTTGCCCTCAACATCGACGGTTTCCCAGTATCCACCTCCCCTCACATCCGGAATCTTGGCATCATCTTTGACCAAACCCTCTCCTTCGACAAATACACTAAACAGATCACAAAGACAGCCTTCTTTCACCTGAAAAACATCGCCCGTCTCCGTCCATCCCTCTCCTCCGTGGCTGCAGAAACCCTCATCCACGCCTTCATCACTTCCCGTCTGGACTACTGCAATAGCCTCCTTTCTGGTTCACCCTCAGCAATCACCAATAAACTCCAATACATTCAGAACTCCGCTGCCCGTCTACTCACCCATTCCCGGACCCGTGACCACATCACCCCCGTCCTTTACAAGCTTCACTGGCTCCCCATCTCCCAGAGAATCCAGTACAAAATCCTCCTCTTGACCTACAAAGCCCTCCATAACCTGGCCCCATCCTACCTGGCTGACCTCCTCTCCAGACACACTCCCACCCGCAACCTCCGCTTTGCTGGTACCAACCTCCTGACCCCCCCCATCCGGACCAAATTTAGATCCTGGGGGGACAGGGCCTTCTCCATCGCTGCTCCCACCCTCTGGAACTCGCTACCTCACACCATCAGAGACTCCTCCTCACTCACCACATTCAAAACATCACTCAAGACCCACCTGTTCAACACTGCATTCAACATTTAACCCACAGCATCTAACCCCTGACTATCTCCTCTCCTTCTCCCTCCTTTGTGCTTTGAATATTTCCCTATTGATTCTTCTTTTTTTGCAATTGTCTTTATGTTTTGCTATGCATTATGTTTTGCACTCTGTCAAAGCGTCTTTGGGCTTCCTGAAAAGCGCTATATAAAATAAATGCATTATTATTATTATTATTATTATTATTACCATGCGTCTGCGGTGTGCATCGCTTCGCACCACCAAGACCTGGGCTCGCCACGGCCACCGGCTAGGTTCTATGATACCGTCTTTCAAGAGCTGAGCCGTTTCGTCCGCAATGAATTGCATGTCTGCTCGAGAGTAGCGCCGTGATTTTACCGCGACAGGGGTACAGTCGGAGGTTAGATTGGGGAACAGCGAAAGCGGCTGGATTTCCATTTTCGCTAGGGCACACACAGCAAGCGCGTCAGCCCCCACAACAAGCGTGTCAGGCCCACCAAACTCCATTTCCAGACGTCCATGTCGCTTAAGAAAATCGTGTCCTAACAGAATATCAGCACATAAAGCAGGTAAGACCATAAGGTGTACATCTGGGAAAACCCGTCCCTTTATCACGAGTTTCAATCGGCATTCCCCCTTCGTGCTGAGTCGAAGTCCCTGGGAAGCCATGAAGATCCGTCTCGTAGACCTCAAGACCTGCCAACCATGCCTGTGCACTAGTCGCTGGTCGATAAAACTATCCGTAGACCCTGTATCCACCAAGGCCCGCACACAATGGCCCTCGACCATGAGGGGAATAAGGGCTTGAGCCAGGCCGGATGAGCCTGCTGGGAGTGGGACCGAACCTCCCGAGTGGGTCGGCCGAGCCTCACGGGCGGATCCTATGCCAGCGGCAGTTTTCCGGGCATCAGAGGGTGCCCGTGGAGTCTCGTATAAGTTGTCAGGGTGTGTTCCCATGCAATCTGCAGTTTTGCGGTCATTGCCGGAGTATTCGTTGCCCATGGGGAATCCGTTAAAACCATCAGAGAGCTTTCCCATGCATTCCGGTGCTTTGCGATTCAAAATCGCCGTTTCATGTGTATGGGCCTCCGTAGTATTGGAAATCGCCGTTTGATGATCCAAAATCGCCATTTGATGTGTATGGGCCTCCGTAGTATTCAAAATCGCCGTTTGACGGGTATAGGCCTCCGTAGTATTCGAAATCGCTGTTTGACGGGTGAGGGCCACCGTAGTTGGTACCGAACTCGTGTCACCGCCAGTGGACGCTGTACGCTCTTGAGAGACATGACGAGAACGTACCGCTGGGGCTTGGCGAAGCTCCAAAGCCCCTCGCGTGGCCCGGAGTCTGGTCAAGGACGCATGTGCTATGCCCGATTGAGGATGAGACTGTTGTGGCTGTTCGGTGACTCTAGCCAAGGTCGATTGAGCGACCAGGGGCCCACGAGGAGGGGCCCTGTCCTTCAAAGCCGGGTAAGGCGCTGTGTTCCGAGCTCGGCTCGTAGGCTCCGCAATGAGCCCATTCAAGGTCGCGCGTGGCCGCGAGCCGCGTGCGGTTTTCCGGCACACTTTTGCGTAGTGCCCCTTTTGCGAGCACAAATGGCATATGGCGTCCCGAGCCGGACACACGGCCCGGAGATGTCGTTGTCCCCCACAGAAATAGCAGGTGGCTCCGCGTAAGGCCTTGAGTCTGGCCGTTGCGGCAGCCATCAGGACGGGATCCTCCTCCGGAGCATCCTGGAGTTCTGCGAGCAGTTCCGCTCCCTTGGCGGTAGCACTCTCCGGCCGTGCGTGGAGCGAGGTTCCCGCCAAGAGGCGCGTGCGATCATAGACGTTCGACTGCAACTGCGCTTCAGTGTGTACCTTTCCTTGCTCGGTGCCGCCCTGAAGGTCAGGTCGGTCTTCTCCAGGAGTTTGAGCCTTAGGTCCTGAGAGGAGACCCCAGCGACATAGGCGTCTAGGAGAAGGTCATCCTGAGCCTGCTCGTGAGTCCGTGGCTCCCGGGTGCTGTCCAGCAGGAGTTGCCGGAGCTCCTGGGCATAGTGATCCATCGGCTCGTTGGGTTGCTGGCGTCGCGTTAATAGCAAATGCCGAGCATACACCGGGCTCTTTTCGTTTATGTACAATCGTTTGAGCTCCGCAATAGCGAGGTCGTACGTCGCACATTGTGCGATGCTGTTGTACACCTTGTAGTCGATTTTGGAGTGCAGCGTTGCTAGCTTCGCGACAGCCGTCGGCTCGGTCTCAGGCTCAGCGAAATGGTTCTCCAACGTTTTCAGCCAGTGCTTCAGTTGCAATCCACCATCCGAGGCTTGCGGGTCGGCGCAGAATGGTGTGACCACCAGCGTCTTGTTGCCCGCCATGTCGGTAGATCGTTAATGGAATTAAGTGTTGTGAAAAACCAATCGGGTCCACAACTTTAGTCCATCTGGTGGTTTAATTCCATTAAGACCATGACATCATTCTGTAAATACAGTAAATGCAATAGGAATAAGGTTTGGCATCACATGGGTCCATTCATAACATTCAATGCAAGCAAGCTTAATATTCTATGCAGGCGTACCGTTAGCGAGTCCACTAGATGTAACATGTCACAGGAGAAGTCCCCCTGAGCACCGACCACAGCGGGTCTTATAGCCGCGCCCCTAGCGGTGTCAGCGAGCAACGATCATCACCTGGGTTCAGCATTAGTACTTTTACGATTTCACTACAGTGTACACAAATGAATCAGCAAAATGCTTATAAATCGGTAATGCACACCTATCTAGAATTAAAACCGGGCATATCTACTGCCCATAGGACCCCTCTACCAAACTATATAGGTTTCAGGTATATACACTGATGCATGAACGGAATCATTAAATAAGGCACTTTTTCCAATTTGGGTCCTGCACTATTAATAACCCAGACAATCGGGCCCGTCTCACACACAGACACTCACACGGGGATTGCAGACGAAGGTCAGCACTGTTGTGGGAAACCAATCAGGTCCACACAACTTTAGTCCAACTTGTGGTTTAATTCCATTTAGATCACTAGGGCATGCCCGTACTATATATATGCCCGTACTATATATCTATCTAAAATTATATCCCCCCCCCCCCCTCTATTTACATGAAATGGTTTGGTCCATTCGCAACGCCAAAGCGAACGGCGAACGGCTTGCGAGTACAGTGACAATCCCCCCCCTCTATTTACATGAAATGGTTTCGTCCATTCGCGTCCATGCGTGCAAACAACAACAACAAAAAAAAACTTTGAAACCACGTGGCAGTAACGACCACAGAACCCCCCCCCCCCCCTCTATTTACATGAATGGTTTGGTCCATTCGCAACGACCACAGAACCCTCCCCTCTATTTACATGCAATGGTTTGGTCCAAAGCGAACGGCTTGCAGTGTTTGGTAAAGAAATCGCCATAGCTCGGTAAGTACTTGTCCGATTAATTTCAAACCTTGAAAAGGCACATCCTCGGGTCCCCAGCAATATACCTGGCAAGTTTCAAGTATATCGGACCGGTAGTTGTCGAGAAATCGTTGTCGCATACATACACACACACATACACACAGAGATTAATGGAATTATAGATAGATGACATCATCCTGTAATGTAGGAAATGCAATAAGTATACGATGTGGCATCACATGGGACCATTCATAACATTCAATGCAAGCAAGCTGAATATTCTATGCTGGCGTACCGTTAGCGAGTCTACCAGATGTAACGTGTCACAGGAGAAGTCTCGGAGCACCGTCCGCAGCAGCGGGTCTTATAGTCGCGCCCCTAGCGGTGTCAACGAGCAGCGAGCATCACCCCGGGTTCAGTACGAATACGATTTCACTACATTCCCCCCCCCCCCCCCCCCCCGTCAGAATTATACGGCAGTGCGGCTAGAAGCGAGCGAGCGTCAGCACGAACAGGGTGCGGAACATCAGTCGACCCAACCGTATCGGGCCGGGCGGTGAATTTCTCTGCCAGCACGCGTCCGAAATTCCCCGGGTACGGCATCACGTATCCCTGTGTCCCCGGCGTCGGAGGCGCCATCAGGGTCGGGTAATGAAGGGGGTAACTCCAAGTCGTCGGGCCCAGGTAGACTCGGCGAGGGGAGGGTCGGTAGACTTTCGGCGATGGGAGCGTCGGGAGAGGCCATAGTCTCATAGATGGGTTCGATCGGTTCGACCGATTCCCTACTCAGGTCGGCGACCCCGCAAGGGGCAAGGTGACGGACGGAGACAGTAGTCTCACGGCCATCAGCCGTCATCACACGAGCATGCTCAGGATTAGCCTGGAGAATCTGCACTTTGTCCACTAGGGGGTCGTACTTGCTCGCGCGAACCGCCCGTTAAGGTAGGCCGGCCCGGGCCCAGCGAGCCAACTGGGCAAAGACCGTATACACCCTGTGCTCCTGGGGTGGTGGAAAAGTCGCTCGTGGGGAGTTTGGTTGGTTGCCGTACACAGGAGAGCCCTGATCGAGTTCAACGCCGCAGGTAGCGACCAAGCCCATTTATCGAGGCCCCGGCCGAGGGTCCGGAGGTTGAGCATGACGGCCCTCCAGATAATCCCGTTGAAGCGTTCGATCTGCCCATTAGCCTGGGGTCCGTACGGCGTGGTGTAACTAGAAGCAATGTTATTTTGGAGCAGATAGCCGCGCACCTCCTGAGACAAGAAGACCGCACCCCGGTCGGTATGGACATAGGCCGGGTACCCGAACATTGAGAACAAGTTCTGTAAGCATCGCATCACCGTGGCAGCAGTCATGTCCGCGCACGTATAAGCGAAGGGAAATCGCGAGTACTCATCGACGATAGTGAGCAGATAGCGAGAGCTGCTCGACACCGGCAATGGGCCCTTGAAATCCATCGCCAAATGTTCCCACGGCCTCGTAGCCTTAACCAGAGTCCCCATGGGAGGGTTATAGAAATGCGGTTTGATTTCCGCGCAGATAGCGCAGTCGCGACAGATACGGCGGATATCGTCAATCGAGTATGGGAGATTGCCACGCAGCACAAAATGAGCGAAACGCGTTACGCCGGGATGGCCCGCAGTGGCATGCAGCACACGTAGGCCCTCCAAAGAGGTGATACCCGCGCATGTAGCCGGTCGTGATAAGGCATCGGCGGCCCGGTTATCCTTCCCCGGGCGATATTTGATGGTGTAACAGAAGTCGGCGAGTTCGATACGCCAGCGAGTGATTTTCTCATTCTTAATGCGCTGGGCGTGTAAGGTGTCGTACATGAACGCAACGCTTTGCTGGTCCGTGATGATTTGGAAGCACCGCCCGAGTAAGTACGGGCGCCATCGCCGAATAGACTCGACGATCGCATACGCTTCCTTTTCGACGGACGAGTGTCTCTGCTCAGCGGTGGTAAGAGTCCGTGAAAAGAAAGCCACGGGACGCCCTCCTTGGGAGAGGGTCGCCGCGATGGCCTGATCCGAGGCGTCACTTTCGAGGACAAAAGATCCGCTCTCGTCGATTGTCACCACGGCGGCTCGGGCGATGTCGGCCTTAAGGCCTTCAAAGGCCGCCAATGCGGCCGGAGTCAGTGGGAAGGTGTCGCAGGCCACAAGGGGGCGAAGTTTCGCGGAGAAATTTTGCACCCATTTGGAGTAATGGGCGAATAGCCCGAGGTCGCGCTTCAGGGACGCCCGATCACAGGGAGGGGCCATGTCGAGCAAAGGTCGCAGACGCTCCTTATCCGGAGCGACAGAGCCATGGGTCACGGTGTACCCCAGAAGATCTATCGTGCATAGGGAGTATTGGCAATTATCCTCGTTCATAGTTAAGTGATACCTCTGCGCGACCTCAAGGAAGCGCTTCAGATTAGCATCATGGTGCCCTTGGTCATATCCACAAACCGTAAGATTGTCGAGGTAGACGAAAACATCGGTTAAGTGCTCCCTCGCAATGAGGTCATCCATGGCCCTCTGGAAACAAGTGACCCCGTTCGTTACCCCAAAAGGCAATCGAGTAAATTGGTACAACCGCTGCCCCGACTCAAAAGGGGTATAGATACGATCCGCCCTAGAGATAGGGATCTGGTGGTACGCACTACGGAGATCGAGAGTGCTATAGACCGAATATTGGGACACCTGTTGCACCAGCGCGTCCATCCCCGGAAGGGGGTAGGCATCCAGCTGTGTAAAGCGCTTAATCGTTTGGGAATAGTCGATTACCATGCGTCTGCGGTGGGCCTCGCTTCGCACCACCAAGAGCTGGGCGCGCCACGGCGACCTGCTAGGTTCTATGATACCGTCTTTCAAGAGCTGAGCCGTTTCGTCCGCAATGAATTGCATGTCTGCGCGAGAGTAGCGCCGTGATTTCACCGCGACAGGGGTACAGTCGGAGGTTAGATTGGGGAACAGCGAAAGTGGCTGGATGTCCATTTGCGCTAGGGCGCACACCGCAAGCGCGTCGTCCGCCCCCACAACAAGTGTGTCAGGCCCACCAAACTCCATTACCAGACGTCCATGCAGCTTAAGAAAATCGTGTCCTAACAGAATATCAGCACATAAAGCAGGTAAAACCATAAGGTGTACATCAGGAAAAACCCGTCCCTTTAGCACGAGTTTCAATCGGCATTCCCCCTTCGTGCTGAGTCGAAGCCCCTGGGAAGCCATGAAGATCCGTCTCGTAGACCTCCAGATCCGCCATCCATGCCTGAGCACTAGTCGCTGGTCGATAAAACTATCCGTAGACCCTGTATCCACCAAGGCCCGAACACAATGGCCTTCGACCATGAGGGGAATAAGGGCTTGAGCCAGGCGGGACGAGCCTGCTGGGAGTGGGACTGAACCCCCCGAATGGGTCGGACAAGCCTCGTGGGTGGATCCTATGCCAGCAGCAGTTTTGCGGTCGTGGCCGGAGTATTCGTTGTCCATGGGGAATCCATTAATGCCATCAGAGGGCTTTCCCATGCATTCCGGTGTTTCGCGATTCAAAATCTGACAATTTTGACGGGAAAAGGCCTCCGTAGTATTTGAAAACGCCTTTTGACACTTTTGGCAGGAAAAGGCCTCCGTAGTATTCGAAATCGCCTTTTCCAGGGTGAGGGCCACCGTTAGCTCGTGGACGGCACGAGGAGAACGTTCCGCTGGGGCTTGGCGAGTCTTCAAAGCCCCTTGCGTGGCCCGGAGTTTGGTCAAGGACACATACTTCGTGCCCGATTGAGGATGAGACTGTGGTGGCTGTCCGGTGACGCCCACCAAGGACGTCTGAGCGCCCAGGGGCCCGCAGAGAGGGGCCCTGCCCTTCGTAGCCGGGTAAGGCGCCGGGTTTCGGGCTCGGCTCGCAGGCTCCGCAATGAGCCCATTCAAGGTCGCGCGCGGCCGCGAGCCGTTTTCCTGCACACTTTCGCGTAATGTCCCTTTTGCGAGCACAAATGGCATATTGCGTCTCGTGCCGGACACACCGGCCAGGCATGACGTGGCCCCCCACAGAAAAAGCAGGCGGTCCCGCGTAAGGCCTTGGGTCTGGCCATAGCGGCAGCCGTCAGGACTGGGTCTTCCTCCGGAGCATCCCGGAGTTCCGCGAGCAGGTCCGCGTCCTCGGTGGTAGCACTCTCCGGCCGGGCGTGTAGCGTAGTTCCCGCCAAGAGGCGCGTGCGATCATAGGTGTTCGATTGCATCCGCGCTTCGGTGTATACTTTCCCTTGTTCGAGTGCCGTAGCGAAGGTCAGGTCGGTCTTCTCTAGGAGCTTGAGCCTTAGTTCCTGGGAGGAGACCACTGCAATATAGGCATCTAAAAGAAGATCATCCTGAGACTGCGCGGGAGTCCGTGGCTCCCTGATGCTGTCCAGCAAGAGCTGCCGGGGCTCCTGGGCATAGTGGTCCATCGCCTCGTTGGGTTGCTGACGTCGCGTTAGCAGCAAATATCGTGCATACACCGGGCTTTTTTCCTTTATGTACAGCCGTTTGAGCTCCGCAATCGAAAGGTCGTACGTCGCGAATTGAGCGATGGAATTGTACACCTTGTAGTCGATTTTTGAATGAAGCGTTGCTAGCTTCGCGGCAGCCGTCGGCGCGGTCTCAGGCTCCTCGAAATGATTCTCCAATGTTCTGAGCCAGTGCTTCAGTTGCAAGCCACCATCCGGGGCTTGCGGGTCGGCGCAGAATATGGCAACCGCCAGCGTCTTGTTGCCAGCCATGTCGGTAGATCTAAATGGAATTAAGTGTTGTGGGAAACCAATCAGGTCCACACAACTTTAGTCCAACTTGTGGTTTAATTCCATTTAGATCATGACATCATCCTGTAATGCAGGAAATGCAATAAGTATACGATGTGGCATCACATGGGACCATTCATAACATTCAATGCAAGCAAGCTGAATATTCTATGCTGGCGTACCGTTAGCGAGTCTACCAGATGTAACGTGTCACAGGAGAAGTCTCGGAGCACCGTCCGCAGCAGCGGGTCTTATAGTCGCGCCCCTAGCGGTGTCAACGAGCAGCGAGCATCACCCCGGGTTCAGTACGAATACGATTTCACTACAAGCACGTCCAGGGATGGCATCCGGCAGCTCTCTCTCCGGTCCCCAGCTCGCACTGCGAAGTAGATGAATAGAGACGGCAGGAGCTCTCCGCGTGTCATTGGCGCGCACGGGATAATTATGGGGCGAACGGTAGGGTCTGGGCTCTGGCGTTTACGCGTTCGCTCGCGCACGTAATAGTTCAATACAGCGCTAAGCCTCGAAGTGTTCACACAATGAAGTGCCCTCAACGCGCTTCTGCTGGTAATTCTCTTGCATAAGCCCTCCGCTTCAGTCCTCTTGGTAAGTTCTCTCGATACAGCGCAATTCCTTCCAGACCTGACCAAGTCCTCTGCGAGTCCTGTTCAAGGGCTTTGTGCACTCGCTTTTATAGCCCTACCCAGCGAACTCTCTGGAACCTGCCAGATGCGCCCTTACCACACCCTACCACGCCATGCCTTCAGAGCCCAGGTTGGCTGGTGGCCCTTACCGTCATCGCCTCTGACGTGCTGTCTTGCGCCGCCACACCTCGACCCCGTGCTCCTCCCTCTTAGGCCTACCTCATGTTACTCGGCTAGTTCGAGCGAACAAAGGGCAGCTAATGCTGCTGGCAGCCAAAGCGTAACAAATTGCTGCGGGTAGCCCAAAGCGTAACAAATTGAGGGATGCCAAATGGGGTGCGGGATCAATTGTGCCCATCGGTGGAACTTGGAAGGGTGGCGCAAAAATGAAAGGACCTAAACTCATGGCTTTACACAACACAGATGTTACTATGGAAAATGGCCTACTCTCACACATACTATGACATAACTAATACTCTAAGTGGGCCTACGTGATGCTCGTGGACTAACTATGGGGGGGCAAACCTTTAGCCTTTAATGATGTCATATGTACAAATCTCAAAACCGTAGCAATATCTATATATCTCTGTCTATCTATATATCTCTGTCTATCTATCTATATAATTATAAAATTGAAATCTTGCGTGTTTGTGTGTAACATTCGATCGGTCTGGGGGCGTGGCTTACCCCTTTGAGAGAGTAGTAATATCCACCATTTTATTAACTCGCATAGCTTTGAGGCCTGTTTTTTAGGCCCGTGGTGTCTTGCTCTCTCTCCCAGCATTATTTCAAATCAAATTCGATATATCGTTTCATTTTTCACAGTCGCTAACATAGTTTTAGACTCGGTTGAAAAAAAACGGGAAGAAAATCGCGCCACATTGATATACGAAAATACACCGCCTAAAATAACAGGCATACAGTATAGATCTTCGTTATTTCATTCAACATTATTACCCGGAAGTAAAATATGTTTCAGGAAATTACCGAGAGATATTTCTTCGATTTTTTTTATTATTTATATGCGCATACACTTTAAATAGGTTTATTTGAAATCTTTAATTTTCACAATGTAATTTATTTGTCATTTGATGATCGGCAAAAATATGTTTCAGGAAATTACCGAGAGATATTTCTTCGATTTATTTTATTATTACCGCTTCCATCTGATTTCATTTTTATCGATGGTTTTAGACTCGGTAAAAGAAATAATTGAGAACATTCACGCACACACGGGAAATTGCAGAGATATATTTTAAAAATCGCGCCACGTTGATATACGAAAATACACCGCCTAAAATAACAGGCATACAGTATATATCTTCGTTATTTCATTCAACATTATTACCCGGAAGTAAAATGTTTCAGGAAATTACCGAGAGATATTTCTTCGATTTTTTTTTATTATTTATATGCGCATACACTTTAAATAGGTTTATTTGAAATCTTTAATTGTCACAATGTAATTTATTTGTCATTTGATGATCGGCAAAACGATAGCACAAAAACAATACTATTTGCAGGAAGAATGTCGTATCAACCCTCCGACGGCGCTACGGACGCGGACAACAAATCACACCTCACGTCTATGGACGCGAATAGCAACATTCCTTCAAGTTCTCGTGCGGAAGCAGTATCTCCGAGGGGTGCTGAAACAGACGATGGGAGATCACGACGTCTTCAGCAGCAACGAGAAAGCCAAAGGAAGAGACGACATGCTGAAACGCCTGAGCAAAGGTCACAGCGCCTTCAGCTGCAAAGACAAAGGGCAAGGATGAGAAGGAGTGCTGAGATGGAGGAGGTGAGAGCGCAGCGTCTTCAGGAGGAACGAGAGAGAGTCAGCTTGCGAAGGGATGCGGAATCTGCAGAGGAGACGTCACAGCGCCATCAAGAGCAACAAGAAAGAGATCGTATGAGGAGAGATGCAGAATCTGTAGAGGAGACGGCACAGCGTCTTCAGGAGCAGCGAGAAAGAGATAGGATAAGGGAAGTTCTTGAGACAAGGCAGAGAAACGCGCAGAATGCAAGAAATTTCACTTCTGCTGACGTCGGTGCGATGGACAAGATTTGTCCACATTGTAGAGCGCTTCTTTTCCAAGGTGAAACAGCTCATTTTTGCTGCACGAATGGAAAGGTGTCCTTGGGAAATCTGGGACCTTTACCCCATCAATTACACAATCTGTTTGCCGGCGATGGACCCACACCGAACGAATTCCGCAGGAACATCAGACAATACAACTGTCTATTTCAAATGACATCATTTGGAGGAAGCCAAGTTTCTCCTCGGCATGGTGCATGGAGCCCATCGGTCATAATTCAGGGTCAAATACATCATCGTATCGGTTCCTTCTTGCCAAATGCGGATGACCAACCGAAATTCCTCCAAATTTATTTCTTAGATCCACATGACAGCGTACAGTTGAGGATGCGGATACTCACCAATGCTGGTATTCACCGTGATGTAGTTGGAGCATTAGAGACCGTGCTGAGACAAGTGAATCCTTACGTTCACTCGTTCCGCATGGCATGCGAGGAAATAGGCAATTTGCCAGAGGCGTTCGTTCTTATTGATCCCAACAGGAGACCAGCTGGTGAACATGAGAGGAGGTTCAATGGTCAAATCG
Organism: Myxine glutinosa; assembly: GCF_964187855.1. Taxonomy (NCBI): domain Eukaryota; kingdom Metazoa; phylum Chordata; class Myxini; order Myxiniformes; family Myxinidae; genus Myxine; species Myxine glutinosa. Next base: position 30,829,900 of record NC_136272.1, read on the forward strand.
CTGATGAAGTGGGTGTCGTTGTGAAGAATACTGTCGATCCTCAAGCTACAGCGCGTCACATTGTATTGAAAGCAAGAGGAGGAGCGCTGCAAAGTATTTCTGAGTTGCACCGTTCTTACGACGCACTCCAGTATGTTCTCTTCTTCCCATTCGGAGATGACGGATGGCAGCCCGAAATGAACATGACCAATGGCAGGAGATTGACTGCCATGAAATACTACTCCTACCGAATAATGAACCACGAGGATGAGTTCAACTACCTCCTCAGAGGGGGGCGTCTGTTCCAGCAGTATCTTGTTGATATGGCAGCCAAAATGGAAGGCACAAGATTGGCGTTTATAAGACTGAACCAGGCATCGCTGAGGTCTGCTACATACAGTGGCTTCACTGATGCTCTCAATGACAATGACGATTTGTCCAACATCGGACGACGCGTACTACTGTCATCGACATTTGTAGGGGGGCCGAGGTATATGATGGAGCGATGTCAAGATGCCATGATGTACGTAAGAAAATATGGTAACGCGACCTACTTCATCACTATGACGTGTAATCCAAAGTGGCCTGAAATCTCCAATAACCTGTTTCCTCACCAAAGTGAGAACGACAGACCGGATCTCATTGCGAGAGTGTTCGAGTTGAAGAAAACGGTGTTCATTAAATACCTCACTGGATCAGAAGGCTTCTTCGGGAACTGTATCGCTCACGTTGTGTGTGTGGAGTACCAAAAGCGAGGTCTCCCTCACATACACTGTTTGCTGTGGCTCGATGAAGCTTCAAAGCCGAGACCACAAGACTATGATCGATTTGTACAAGCTGAAATACCAGATCCCGATGAAGATCCAGAGGGACACAGACTGGTGTTGAAGCACATGATCCATGGTCCATATTGTTCCACAGCAACTGGATGCTGGAAGAATGGAGCATGCAGACACAGATACCCGCGGTCATATGCTCCGTACACACGGTGTGGAGACGATTCGTACCCCATATATAGAAGAAGATCCCCAGAAATAGGAGGATTTGAAGGGCACCAAGAAGGGAGGCAACGACGACCTGTTACAAATCAGTGGGTTGTTCCCCATAATCTCTATCTCCTGAAAACGTTTGATTGCCACATCAACGTTGAAATATGCTGCTCTATAAAGTCGATCAAGTATGTTATTAAGTATGCCATGAAAGGTAGCGATCAAGCTACGTATGCACTGCGCACAAACGACGAGATAACGGAGTACTTGACGGGTAGATACATTGGACCTTCAGAGGCTGTTGCCTCCATTCTTGGATTCTCAGTCCATGACAGGAAGCCGGCCGTTATCCGTTTAGGAGTACATCTGCCAAATGAACAACAGGTATTTTTTGCTGGGAACGTTCGTGAACAAAGAAATAATCCCAATATGGCCAAAACCACGTTGACAGAGTTTATGGATCTTTGCAGACGTGACCATTTCGCTAAGACACTGTTGTACGTGGATGTTCTGAGATTCTATACATGGACCAAGAAGAGATGGCAACGAAGAAAACAGGGCAGACCGGTGGAGGGCAACCCTGGAATGTTTGAGGATGACATATTGGGACGAGTTTACACTGTTTCGCCGCGTACTGGTGACCTGTACTATTTCCGACTACTCCTCCACCACGTGAGAGGGCCGACTTCGTTCGAAGTCCTGAGAACGTGTGATAATGTCATTCTACCCACATTCAAAGATGCTTGCAGAGAAATGGGTTTGCTGCAAGGAGACGCTGTCTGGCGCGAGACTCTGGAGGATGCTGAGAGGACACGCCTGCCCAGACCCATGAGGGATTTGTTCGTTGTGCTCCTCACACAAAGTGAAGTCGACAATCCATTGGATCTATGGGAACGTTTCAAGGACGCTATGGCTGAAGATTATCTTCTAGCTCATCGACGATCTGCAAATGATCCCAATATTGCCATCAACGAGCGCCATCATGACTTGGCTCTATCGTATTTGCAGCAGAAACTGCAATTGTTGAACAGAACTGTTGCACATTTTCACTTGCCGACTCCAACGACTGTTCTTCGTCATGAAGGGATTGCCAACATTCACCTACTGAGAGAACTCCAATACGACACGGAGGAACAACAGCGAATCGTAGACGAAAGGCAGCTTCTGCTCAATGATGAGCAGAGAGTTGTCTATGACTTTGCGTGCGGTTGCATCCGCACGAATCAGTCATCAATGATTTTCATTGACGCGCCTGGAGGCACAGGGAAGACGTTTCTTATTAACCTGATTCTCTCTAAAGTGAGAGTGAGTGGAGAAGTTGCCCTTGCGGTGGCCTCATCTGGCATAGCTGCTACCCTCATGCCTGGTGGAAGAACAGCGCACTCAAGGTTCCAAATCCCTCTGACACCGAGGGAAGATGGCGTATGCAACATCGATAAAAATTCCACTATCGCAGACCTCTTTCGAAGTACAAAACTCATCGTGTGGGATGAGTGTCCTATGATCAGGAGAGAGAGTTTCGAGGCTGTGGATCGCACGTTGCTTGATGTATGTGACAAAGACGAGCCTTTTGGAGGGATCTTGACGATATGCTGTGGTGATTTCCGTCAACTTCTGCCCGTGGTGAAAAGAGGGTGTGATGCTGACGTTGAGAATGCGTGCATAAAGAAGTCCTACTTATGGCAGAGCTTTGGAATGTTTCACTTGAGAACTAATATGCGACTGACCGACGGAAGTGGGCAGTTTTCAAGATTTTTGCTCGACATCGGTGAGGATAGAATCGAGAAAAATGCGGATGATGAGATAGATTTGCCAGAGGATATACTGCTGACAGCGAGTGGGCTCGATGAGTGCATCGATACCATATATCCATCATTCGCCAATCCGATGGAGGTTTTTTCAGCAAGGTCTATATTAGTGCCCCTCAACGATATGATGCGAAACATCAATTCAAGATGCATCACAAGGTTCCCTGGTGCTAGCAAGGAGTATGCTGCGTTCAACAGTGTGACTGAGGGTACTGATGCGACGCACTTCCCAACGGAATTCCTAGATTCCGTTGAAGTCTCGGGATTGCCGCCGCACAACCTCGAGCTCAAAAAAGGATCCCCTATCATTTTGATGCGGAACTTGGACCCTCCGAAACTTTGCAACGGGACGCGCATGATTGTTGAGGACATGCTTCGAAATATTATAGTTGCGAGGATCATAAGTTCAACGTTTGAAGGCGAAACTGTAATGCTCCCTCGGATCCGACTAAATCTGTCGGAAGCTGAGGATATCCCTTTGCAGCGCTGCCAGTTCCCCATACAATCCTGCTTCGCAATGACGATCCATAAGGCGCAAGGGCAAACTATGGAGAATGTGCTGGTCTACCTGGAGAAACCGGTCTTCCAGCATGGTCAGCTGTATGTGGCGCTCAGTCGAGGGAAGAGGAAAGAGAACGTGCGAGTTTATGTAAATGGAGGATCGTCGACAAAGAACATCGTCATCAGAAGTGTCCTCTGACAACAAAATCGTGGTAGTCCACGGGTCG